>NC_046335.1:11014553-11324642 GCF_000738735.6 Corvus cornix cornix
TTTGGTGATTGCTGGAGATTAATGGAGTTTTTGGAAAAGGTTTTATGATATGTAAGAATTTAGAGTGAGATCCAAAAAAGCACTTACATGCGTAAAGAAAAACTTAGGCAGAATCTAGATACCCAAATCCAAGGGAGTGATTCAAATGCTCTGTGCAGAGACCCAGAGACTGCACTGTTGAGGCTTCTTATGTTGCTAAGACCTCAGTGTTCTGCTGATTCATGTGCTCCCCAGAGTTGTCTCTGTAGCACAGAGGATACAGTGTCATGCAGGTATGGCAGTACAATAGGTATTAGAAAATGAACTGCTGTAGCTAATGAGGTGTAGAAGATCTGATACAACCAGCTTATCATAGTTCTGCTCTTACAGATCTGGGATGTTAGAGAACATGTGCAGTCCACAGAGAACAAGAATTTGGTGCTGCTACACCTGAATGCAGTTGCTGCTTTATTTCAAATTGCAGAGGTTTGTGCTTTCATTGATGCAAGATCTACTTCAGACTTAATGAAAAAGAAAAAGTGATAGAAGGAGAATTTTGAAGGAAGAAAACAGTAAATCCTTTATTTTCCTGCCTTCCCATTGTAAAGAGTCCACTCATGATGTACAAATAAATTAAAATTCATTAGTCAGGTTACTTGCAATGTCTAGAGATGTACTGTTTTAATGCACTAGCAGTGGGAAGATGCTTAAAAATGGTACACTGAGCTAAGAAATAATAGCACAAATGTTTAAAAAACTGCACTGAGATTCAAGTGTTGTCTTTGAATTCTAAATGCTGCTAGTTTAAATTTTACCTGTCCTCTCAGGGAACTTAAGTGTCTTGGCAAGACTTCACTCATACATAGAGTTTCATTCCACCCTGTAATAGTTTCCACAAAATTCTAAGTGCTGTGGAACTTTATGTTCACATCTTTAGTGTCCCAGATAAGAAACTGCATATTTTTGTTTATTGTAGATTGATTTATAGTAAAAAAAACACCAAACCAAATTAATCTGTATGTTGGCTGGTAGCAAAAATATAAGAAAAATTGGTGACATCATTGTTCTTTACCTGGTAAGTTATTTCCTTCTGCTGTAAAGTGGATGGTTTGGAGCATACCTGAACAAGCTGGAAAATCCTACAAGATTTCTGAGTGGAAATGGGCATAATATTAAATGAAGGCTGATTAACTTAAAATTATATTTGGATACCCATAAAATGAGCAAGTGGTGAGACTAGAGGATTCATAAGGCAGCTGACAGAAATCAAACCTGTCTGATTTCATATGTTCTGAGTACATTTAACTGATGATCAGGTGATGCTTTCAGAAGATGACACAGTACAAGTTGTTTACAGCCTTCTGTGAGCAGCTTTATACATTGCATTTTCCTCACCCAAATGTCTGAAGACCAGATTAAATCTGTTTCTTCCAGAGAGGCCAAGATTTTCCAGGGTTTTCAGTGCTTGCAGTGATTTATAACATGGGCCAAAGTCCATTTGCTGGACAGGAGCAATCCCTCCTCAGTATGTTAGGAATTACACAATTTGTCTCACTGATGTGTTGATTTCATCTTATTCATATGTGAGAAGGTGGTTAATTCTTTTACTTGAGTATCTTCTAGGAATTGTGTTAACTTATGTGCATGAAGTTTGGCTGTGAACTGTAATGAGAGCTCTGCTGGGTGAAAATGTAAGTGTGACCCTCTGCACAGGGGAGCCTCCATCACTCTTTTGCTCCTTCACTAATAGAGCTGGGGAGCAGAGTCCGGTGGAGCTGAGCAACTGGTGTAGGTGACAGCCCAGCCAGGTGTAGAAAAGGACTTGAATGTACAGACTAACATCATTTGAACAAGAAGTCCCAGGGATTTTTTTACAGGAAATTATTCCAGAGAGTGTCGGGGTCCCTTCCCCCCCTGCCATGTGGTCCTGGGAGAGGGGCCCTGGGGGCAGACACAGGGTTTCCCTCGCCCCTGGTCAGCCTCGTTCCCCACTGGTTGTTTTGTGTTCCCCTGCTCAGGCAAGGACCCTCGGGTCCTGTGATTGCAGCAGTTCCTAGGCAGATCCTCAGCCATGCGGCTGGAGAAATAAACATCTCTGAAACATCTATCAAGAACTGGTCCATATATATTTCTTTTCACGGGCCTCGTTGTCTGATACAGGTATTGCAGTTTCCCCACTGTAACAAATGGTAGAGAATTGCGAGCAGAATGATCCCCGATCCCTAAGGACAGCGACTGATTTGTGAGTAAACTCTGGATTTCTCTTCTTGTTTTTGTTTTGCTATTCCATATCTAAACTATAGAGGAACCGTGGAAAGACTGTTGGCTCTCCGAGCCACATATGGATATTTATCTTAAACTTGAAAAAATTCTTGAACAACGATTTGTAAATTCTAGCTTAATTCAAGCTCAAAAGGAACTGAAACACTTCCTGGCATGGCTGTTTAAGAACTTTTTCTATGTTTCTTGGGATTTAATTCTTACCAAAGACTTTTGGAAGACTGTTTGGACACAGTTAATTTCTGAGTCAAAATTTATGCCGATGGAAGAATATTTTCGTGAATATTATTTAATTACTGAGACTGTTGAGCAATGTCAGCTGTGTCCTGGCGAAGGGAAGCCTGCCTCAGGGACCGTGCGACCCAGGCCACGTGGACCAAGTGCTCTCTGAGCAGCAGCGAGGCAGTTCCCACACGCGGATGGAGCGACGCGAGCTGCAGTGTCGGCAGCAGAGCGAGGTGTGGCAGGAGTGGGGCGATCCAGCAGTGCCCGCACGGCGCAGCCCAGCGCGTGATGGAGCGAGCCCTGTGAACGCCCGACCGAGAGGGGTGGCATGCGGGCGACGGCTGGCGGTGGCGGCGGCGGAGCGGAGCCGCACCTCGCCGAAACGCGTGCTGGACCAGGGCGCGGGAGGGTTGTCACTCGGGGGCCCGGCCGAGACGTGGGTACAGCCCCAGGCAGCGGCAGCGCAGCTGAGAGCAGAGGCGGTGGCGCGCAGGAGCTGAGCAGCGTGGCCCGGCCTGGCCTGCGCAGCCCCAAATGCGACCCCGGGAAGAGCGTGCAGGCACGAGCAGCCCCAACGGCCCCAGCAGCCCTGGCAATTCCAATACGGAAGTGAGCGAAAATGAAAGAGAAAGCAAAAACGCAGTGAGACAGGAAACAGCAGCCAGTCGGAAAAAGGAAAAAAATCACTGTAGCTAAGGTTTTAGGAATAGTAAAATGGTATAATGTTAAACAAAATTAAGGTTTTATAACGAGATGTGTCAACCAAGAAGACATATTCGTTCATAGAACTGCTATTAAAAAGAATAACCCTGAAAAATACATCCCAAGTTTAGGAGATGGAGAAGTAGTAGAGTTCAAAATTGTGCAAGGTGGAAAAGGGTTGCAAGCAGGAGAGGTCACTGGGCCTGGTGGCGTTTCTGTGAAAGGCACTATATATGCTAAAAATCATAGTCATGTTAGACAATATCTCCATTATAAGCCCCCCTACAGTCTCCCTTTCCTAATCCCACCTTTCCCTTTCACCCTATATCCTGTTACCCCCAGTGTATTCCCAATCCGTTTTTCACCCATGGTTTCCCTCACAAAACCATGCCTTTGCCGATTGTTTCCCCAAAAATCGCTTTCCAATGCCGAGTGGGGGATGAAGAGGGAGAGGGAAGAAATTAACTATTGTTGTTAGAGTTCCAACAGGTACAAATGGAAGAAACCCTCTCCTGCCTCAGTTTCCCTACAAAGCATGCCCAGAGAGTCCTGTCTCCCTTCTGTCAGCCTTAAGACGTTCCAGAGAATCTGTTTGGACATTTAAAGACTCAGGAGGGTGGCTTGTTTTGTTTTGAAACTGTTCTTGTTATGTTTATCCAGTTGTTTTCAATGTTAAGTTTTAAATCTCTTTTTGTTAAAAATAAACAGATGAAATGTCGGGGTCCCTTCCCCCCCTGACATGTAGCCCTGGGAGAGGGGCCCTGGGGGGGAGGCACAGGGTTTCCCTGCCCCTGCTCAGCCTCGTTCCCCGTGGGTTGTTTTGTGTTCCCCTACACGGGCAGAAGGACCCTCGGGTCCCGTGATTGCCTCAGTTCCTAGGCAGAGCTCCGGCCATGTGGCTGGAGAAATAAACATCTCTCTGAAACATCTATCAAGAATCAGTCCATAGATATTTCTTTTCCATGGGCCTCATTGTCTGATACACGTGTTGCAGTATCCCCACCGTAACAAGAGAGGATTCTTCTGATAAATTGCCTTAGATTAATTTTCTGCACAAGGTCTCAGGCAAGCCTGTGCAAGACAAATAACACCAGAAGTTGCTATCTCAGGGGTTAATCAGGAAGATTTACATTTAAATTCATACTCTACTGTAATCTAAATTAGCTTCTCTGTGTAGGTCAATCTTCACCTCTGTCAAGATGCTGGAATTTCCTTTTCTAGTTAGTCTTATAAAAACCCCAAAATGTATTAGTAAGCATAGTTATTCGCTCCCCCCCATCCTAGGCAACTTGAAATTGTCCCTAGATGACAATCTCTGTTTTTAATACAGATTACATGGTACCCAAGGTTTTGAATAAATGACACTGACTGTTAAATTAACTGGTGCTAGAAGTCAGTGGCAGCATTGTAATGAACTGTTACTAGATCATTTACAGTCAGGGAGCAACCGTACAGCATTTACGTGCATATGCTGGTCTACTGACATGGAAATTGCTCCGACACATGAGAGCTACGTTAGCTGTGGAAATTCTATACTGAAGCCAATTGCTACACTTCCCAAATGCCACAGGCAAACCTGCTCTAACCCAGCAATCCCATTCCATAATATAGACTTCCATGTACTTTAGGGCACAAAACCAGAATGTATCATGCTCTGTTAAAATATTTAAGTTGCTCTTCAGTTGATGTCTTCTCTCCATTCCAGCTGTAGGAGACAGGAATTTGAAGATGGTTCACTCTAGCCAAATTTTGCATTGTTTAATTGAGCAAAATATTCAAAGGGCAATATAATTCAATATCTTTTCTCTTTTCCAGTTAATTTAAAGTGAAGTGATATGCAGAGCTCTTCCTCTGTCATATTAACCTAGGGAATAGAACAGCTGTACTTTCATAAGTTTCCTTCCTGGATCTCCAAAACATGTATTCTTCCATGGGAATTAGAAGATAGATCTTCTGTGTGCAAGAGGATGTTTAAGATTGACATTGATCTTGTTTTGGAACACTGCTGGGAGTCTGTGGATTTCAAGGAAACACTTGAGGACAGCAGCACATACTCATAGCTTCTCCCACCTGCCCTCCCACTCCTTGACAAATACCTAAATCTGTCATACTTAGTGCATTTTACTCCTCATCTGTAAATGCTTTTAGGCAGAAAACCATGGACTTTTTTACCAAACCCTGAAGACTGGGGTTGAATTTTGAGTTCACTAAATGTTCCTTTAAAAAAAAATTAGAGAAAACAAAACAATTATTAAACCATCTGCATTAAGCCCTGTTGACAGGTCAGAAAAGAACTGGGACTAACAGAGCCTAAAACTTTTAATAAAAATTCTTTATTTATAAAAGTAAGCACAGGAAACATTATAATGATGCTTCTTCCAAAACATCGTTTTCAGAATACAATTCCTGTGAATTATTATGGATTAAAAATCTGCTTTAAAGTTATTTTGGGCATGTTTAAAACTCCACCTCCTCCCTTTGTTCTGCTTTCTTCTGACAGATAAGTAGCAAGGTGACTATATTTTGAAGTCACTCTTTTATTGATATAAAAATAATATTTTATATTACTGTGTCTTGTTCCTTACCCCTGAGGATCTCAAAGCATATTATATACCATATTGTGTCTGTAGCAAGTGGTTTGCTTCCTACTGACAAATGTCCACTTGTGAGGCAAATGCAGCAACATATCAGAATTAATTTGAGGGGTCGGTTCTGAGGCCCAATGGGAATTTCTTTTGGTACGTAGGGCAGATTTTCTTATGCAACTGAATTTGAGCATGAGCTTGAGGATACAAGAGAGGCAGGGGTCTCATACCCAGCCTCCTTCTGTCACATGCAATGTAGAATCTCATCAAAATGCTATTTGATATGTAGATGAAGTTAGCTATGCTGAGTGTTTGATGCCGAAGTTGGAAAGTGTCAGGTGTTGCTATTTAGGCTTTTTAAGAATCAAAATGTGAACTCTTTCTTCACTTTGGCTAAAGTTGTAGGGACAGTGTAGAAAAGTGTTAAATCTCGTAGTTCAGCCAGTTTCTGCTAATCAGCTGGAACCTGGGAACAGCACATACACACTCTCTATCTTAATTGCTGATTAAAATGCATTAGATAAAATCCCCTATGTCAGGACATATATTCCAGTACTGAATGAGCTGTTGAGTGTGTACAGCACATCAAAGTGATAAGGAGAGAGCATTTTTTACAATCCAGTTAGAACCATGCCAACACAACACTGTATTGCCTCAGTAGTCCTCCTGAAAGATTTGGATGTTAAGTCAATCACATATAATCAGTGGAGATGTGAACTTAAGTTCCTCTGAGTGATTGGCAGGGAGGCTCTGTGCTGGAATAGCCTTGCTCTTGTAGAACAGAGAACTCCATGACTAAATGCAAGGCCTTAGATTCTGTAAATGGGAGGGCTCAAAATTCCCAGGAAGCAATTTGTTTGTCCTCAGAAAGAGTACATGGCTAAGCATGGTTTCTGGCTCTATTTGTATTGATTATGTAACAACAGGTTGTACCATCTGTTCAGCGGTGGTCTATCGTGCTTCTTGCTTCTGTCATATATTTCTTTTGCTAAACTTACCTTTGGGTTTCAGTTTAGATTTGAGGTAATGGTTGTTTCAAGAGAAAAATGAGCACTGATCTTCTCCTGGTCTCTCTTATATTTTCTTGAAGTGTCTTTCTTCTATTTGATGGGTGGACAGCAGCATTTTTAACAGATGTTTTTCACAGGCTATTGCATAATTATTTTTCAAGTGGCTTCTAAAAGCAGATGTTTCCATGTCTTTGATCTTTCCCCTCCTGACACTTTAACACAAACAGCAGATTCCGCTGCTGCTGTCCTTTAGGTCCAGTGAAAGAAAATACCATAGCAGTGATGTTGATTTTTTTTTCAGCCTATTTAGCAATAATAAACATGTACAGGCGCAATTCTCCTCCCTTTCTCCCTTTCTCCCTTGTCACTAGCATTGCTTACAGATACTATCTCAGGTTTTCTCTTTTATAAATGCTGCCTTTCTCCAAGACCTTTGTCCACAATTTAGTATTTGGTCTTTATTTTCTTCTACAACTTTCTTTCTAGTAACATCCTGAGTGTGAAACTGTGAATCTTTTACTCTCTGGAACTTCAGTGTACAATTTTTTACCTCATGCCGATGTAGATCCCAACATCACTGTGGCATCTCCATCGTTGTGAAGACCTTTTGGCATGATTTTTTTTTTCAAACAATCTCATTTTATTTTCCTCTCTTGTGAATAGATATTCAACAACTGGACTTTTCCATTGTTTGCAGAAATAACCCTGCTTACTTGTAAACCATTTTGTAAGATGACTTCCTAATTTGACTACTTGTTCCTCAAAGACTAAGGGAATGCAACTAAGAATGAAATAAAGGGCAGGCCCAGACAAGTTTAATCCAGCCATAATTTATCATTACAAAAGATGAACTCTAGCTGTTCGTCTAAAATTATGACAAATGCTTGAATCAAGAAAACAAAAGTTTTCTAGTAAATCTACTCTGTATCTTAATTTAAACCTGATAGATTTTGCCTCCAGCAGGTAGATCATCATCTGATGATGTAATACTACAGCTACCTGACAGACATTGCTCATTTCTCATTCTGGCTTATTTACTAATTAGTGGGGGTGTAGTAACAAGGGTTCTGTTTTCTTCGTCTGGGCTTCCTACCACTGATTGGAACCCTTTGAGCCATTCAGCCAGTTGTCAGTCCACCCTCCTCTCCACTTACTTAGCTCATATTCATCAGTTTTTCTGTAAGAATGATATTGGAGATAGTGCCAAAGAAAGTGTCCAAAGTCAAAATAAATTACATCCACTGCCTGTCCACCAGACTAATCTTATCATAGAAGGGGTGATTTCCTCTTCCTAAATCCATGCTGACGACAGTCTGTCACTTTCTTGTCCTGAGTATGTTTGGAAATGGCTTCCAAGATTTGCTTCAACACCTTCCCATGGAACCTCTTTCCTAGTAAAGACTGAGGTAAAGAAGGCATTGACTATAAAATCATAGAATCACGGAATCAGGGCACCATAGAGCAGCACATGTTGAGGAGGACACTGAAAGGACATGAATGGTCCAACCTTTTGCAAAAAAAGGTCTCTAGAGTTGATTTTCTAGCTCCCTGTTCACTTGTGTCTCCAGTGATGGGGGCTCTACTGCATCCCTTAGGAGGTTGTTACAGTGACTGATTGTTCTTATTGTGAAAAATGTTTTTCCTATCTCAAGATGAGTGAGCTGGCCTTTTTGATGCACCCTGTATCTTCCAGCAGCTGGCCCACTTTTCCCCTGGTTTTCCTTTTGCTGCCTCTGTGCTTTTAGAGGCTTTTCTTGTTCCCTTTCCCATCCTTCAGCTGCTGGTGGGCTTTGGCTTTCCTAATCTGATCTCTGTGTGATTAAACAGTGTCTTTGTATTCTTCCTAGGTCCACCTACCTCTGTTTCCATGTCTTGTATACTTTCTCTTTGTGTTTGAGTTTTGTCGGGAGCACCCTTTTCATCCATTCAGGCTCCCGGCCACCTTTGCTTGAGTTCCTGCGCAATTTTGGGGATAGACAATTTTGGAGCATAGATGAGGTGATCTTTGAAAATTAACACTCTGTCCTGGACCCCTCTATGCTCCAGGACTGTCTCCTACAGGATTCTTCCTGAACAGGTTCTTATCAGGCCAAATTTGCTCTTCTGAAGTCTAATGTTGTGATTCTTCTTCTTGCCTGATTCTCTCCCCTCAGGATCCTGAATTCCACTATCTCATGGTCACTGCAATCCTGTCACCCAACCTTCAGGACTCTGACCATTTCCTCTGTATTTAATACTTCTGTTTGTGGCACCAGGAGGACAGCTTGAGTGAATGCAGATATCAGGAATCTTTGAGTCTTCTTATTTTTCTCTTTCTCAATGAAAAGTTTGAAGCTTCACGAAACCTCTTTTTTTTCCCCCCTTTTGCTTTTTCTTATTTCCTTTGTTGGTGATTATCTTAGTGTTTTAATTTTCTGGCAAACTTAGTGATCACTTCTCCAACAAAAACAATTTTTATCAGTTTTATTATGACACAAAAGTTTGGTGAAAAATGAATTTGCATTTGATTTTTCATGTTGTTTTTCTTTTCCCTGAACTATTTATCCTGTATCTAATTGTGTTTCTTGCTGTGTAATAAGTCCTGATGACCACAAAAGGGTGGAACATGACAGAACATGTAACAAATGAAGATGCTCTTTGTTTCAAATTTTCTGTTCTCCAGGTATCTATTGAATTATCTACTCATTAAGATGTTCTACTTTATCTTGTCTTTCTCATCTGTTTTTTCAGGCTCAAATTTCTTTTTAAAGTGCTGCTAGGCATTCTTAAGCCAAAAAAAAGAGACATGTTTACTTCAGCAAGTAGAGATATAAATGTAGTCTTGCAAAAGGAACCAACTGGTCAGCCTTGTAAAACCATGGGAAACTTTCTTGCATATTACAGAAAATGAAAGAAGAAAGTTTGCTAACTGTAGTATGTTTGTTAACTACGTGGAGCAGTCTAACCATAATCCCAACTGCAAAAAAAAGGAGGAAAAATAAAAAGCTAGTGGCTGCTGCACTGTAGTATTTCCTTCTTTTCCAAAGCATAATCCAACTTTTTCTTGAATTAATGTACACAAGTCACTTTAACTGCTGGCTGTATAACTTTTGACACTTTGTTTGATATTCCAACCAATCTTTGTATAAAATATTTTCTGAATTGTTTATAGGTTTGTCCTCCTGCCCAGATTATTCCATAATCTCTTGTTTTGAAAACAACTGTACTTACAGGGATGTTATTAAGTAGTTTGGGCCTTAGACTGAAAGGTTGTGGTTAGTCGTCAGGAGATTAATAGAATTTAGAATCATTAGACACATGTTTATCAACAGCTGAAAAAGAATAAAATAAATGAGGCAATTCCACCTAATAATATTCCCATGTAATGTTCTTATTATGCAGTATGACAATGATTTAAGTTTTCACAATGAACTCTTTTTTAATTTTTAAAATTCCTGGAGATATAGATTCACTGAGAAATAAGTGACTTCTTAATTACTCTCTCTGCACTGAATGTAGGATGGAAAGGGAACTAGCTGAGCATCACACGAGGTTGATGATGACTGTGACTATTTCTGCTAAATCTTTTTCCACTTTCAATGTGTGGATTATGTTGCCAAGGTAGGTAGGAATTTTTGGACTCTCATAAATTGCAGAGTCATGGAATTTGGTTGTAATCTGGTGTCAAGACTTGTATACAAGGGTGTAAGTAATATTTTCATTTGCTGAAGAGTATACTTAGATGAACCTTGGTTTTTTATTTGCTTATCTTGGGGAGGAAACAAAGTAGATGGAAGGCATTGCCATTTTTTAATCTGACCTGGCTCTGCCTGAAGTCAGTGATGCTCACTGTGCAAAAAACCCCTCTGAACTCTCTTTGGAGGTTTTTATTTGCCATCTGAAAGCATTGATGCTTTAAGACTGGATGTGGCACTTAGTGACATGGTTTAGTTGATAAGGTGGTGATAGGTCTTAGGGTGGACTTGAGGATCTCCAAGGTCTTTTCCAACCTAGTTGATTCTGTGATTCTGTAACATTGTTTTGTGTCTGGGATAAATAGATCTGTGGAATAGGTTTAATTAGTTCAGATGCAGCATTTCATTGATATTTCTGAATAGTGCTAGTTTTTGGAAAGGGAAGATGTGAACTCATCCTTTTTTAGTCATCAGAGAATCTAAAAAGGATATTTATTCCTCATAGCCATAAGACTAAATCTGTATGTGAATGATCCAGCTTTGTTCCTAGGCAATAAATAACACATGCTGCTAAAAATAACCAGCCATCTACCCCAGTTGTTTAAAAGGGGGAGGAAGGTTTTGTTAAAGGGGCAATTAAACTTGCAAAATAAAACACTTAAAAAACTCAGGAAATTGCAAAATGAACCTTTGTGCTTCTCTGTGTACTTTCATTAAGTTACAGGTTTTAACTGCATGGAATTTAACTAAGTTAATGGTTTCAAATTGTCCGGAATTTATGTAACACCTTTAGAGATATTTAATGAAAATGAGGCTCAGAATAATTAGTAATTGATAACTGACTGAAGATAGGTGAGAAAAAGGTAGTGACTAGCTTTAGAAAGGAGGCGAAAGAAATGTTAGAAAGAATAGACTGATCAATATAAATACAATTTCCCTCCAAATTCTGGAGAAATTGCAAACAACCTAATTTTAAACACATAGAATATACAGAAAACAGCACACAATATATGAATAACAGTCAGAAGCAAATTGTGTCTGTTGTCAAACTGTGTCAAGCCAATCCACACCAGGGCAGCAGACCCTGGATACAGAAGAGTTAGCAAGTCTATGTAGATTTTAGTAAGATCTTTGATGTTGTTTTATATGTCATTCTAATGAGAATCAAGGAAAATATTCTCAACCTACTATGGAGTGGGTGCAAAAGGGGCTTAATAAGGGTGTCTAAATAGTACTTTTCAGTAGTTCTTTGAGGTATTGAATGAGTATCTGTTGAGGCCTCCCGGTATTCAAGGTTTTAAGTAGTGTCCTTTATGATGGTATTGAATAGGCTTATAAAATTTGCAATTGAAACTAACTCTATATGCACTAAAGAAAATAATTAGAATTCAAAAATGCATTTAGAAATGAAGTTCAAACATTGTTTGACAGACAAGTAGAAGTTATTGCACTTAGCCAGGAATAATCAACTGTGTAAATGCAGAATGGACAACCCAAGTAGAAACTGTAGAAAAGCACTAAGTTAACAGTGGGTCTGAAGCTGAATGTTAAAAGATGATTTTTAAGGAGAGATCAGAATGAATCTTATTAACCTAAAGAAGAGAAAACCAAAGAGAGGACATAGCTGGAGAAGAACTAATAGCATTAACTGTAACAAGAAAGGTTCTGATTAGAAGTAAGGAAAACAGTTCTAATGACAAAGGAGGTGAAGTGCTGAAACAGATTGCCTAATGTTAGCTTGGAGCATCCATCAACAGATGAGACAAACATCTGTTAGGAATGACATGGTTATAACTGAGCCTGCTGTACTGTGGGATGAGGGGAAATGGGTAACCTTTGGAGTGATTCTGTGTTTCTGTTTATGACATTTTCTTGCAGAACTCTTATTAAAAACAAGAGTTGCAAGTGGAACACTTGTGGTTCCTGCCTTCTGCACACTGAGTATTTTTACTGCAGTGTATGGAATCTCCATGAGTAGAAACACAGTGGCAGTTGTTCACTGCATTTAGCAGGTAAGCTTTTTGCTTCATTCACTCAATTATCATTCATACTGTGTGGTGTGGTTTTGACCCAAAATTCATCAACAGGCAGAATGGGTTAATAGAAAGGGTAGGCAACCAGTCCTCCTTGCTTTGCCACTGACTTTTTGTAATCCAGTTTAAATCCCTTGGGCTCCCTTTGGATTCTTTCCCATGTTTTGTTTGCTGAATTTTTAAGTTTTTTTTTCCCCTACATGATTCAAGGTCTTGCTTGATGCAAGCTCTGGCAAGAAGGGATTATGCCACTGTGGGTGGTTGTGTATCACCTGGTATCAGAGTGCTTCAGCTTAATTGAATATTCACTGTGCTACCATATTACAAGTAATGAGCCACAGTAACAGACACTGGAGACCACAAGTCTTCCTGTTGCCTCCAGTGGAAGTAATTGAATCAGGCCTTGAATGAATGAAGAGGGGATCTTAAAAGGATATTCTTGGTCAGTAGTCTCTCCAAATGTCTTCACGTCCTTGTGCCATCGTATTCTCCCGTTCCCATTTGCTTGTGTGAGCTGTCATCTTACTCTGTTTTGATGTGTCCCTGCTGTAGCATTTTGAAATACAGAATGCATGAAATATGCCTTTCATATGAGCATGAATTTTAGTTTTGTTCAGACATGTCTGTGGTCAAAATCTGCTATTCTCTGTCTAGTCTTATAGTTCAGAGGCCACTCTTTCAACTTATCTAGGAAAGCATATTTTCCTAGAGAACTGGCTTGTACATGAGGTATATAGAGAATGGAACATTTAAAAAATTATGTGTAACTCATACACAAATGTTGGGCTAATAGTACAAGTCATAGTGTGCCTCATTTCAGAATCTATTTTTTACCTTTTCTGTCATTTAAAGCCAGTATTTCTTTAAGTTTTACATAATGTATTTTTTCATTGGGAAAAAAACCCCAGAGTCTAGATAATGGTGAGACAGCTTAAAAATAATTGTAACTAGGAACTGGGCCATGATTAAAATTGTTCAGCTGTTCATTTTATTGTTTGTTCCCAAAACCTTAAATGCACTCTCTGAGAACAATAACAACAGTTAGCATGTAACTCCGTATGGGCCAATTCATGCAGTCCTCTCTCAGCCTTTTCTTCCTGCAGAAAAACTCCTGTTTAGGGAGCTTTGTAAGGAATTCAGGGCTGGAACTATCTCTTCTAACTATTTTGTAAAAATAACATGGAAACTACCAAGGAGAAAGGAGAAAAAAGCAGAAAAAAGAAACAAAATGAAGTCTACTTTACCAGCATATTTGGATTTGAGGGAGTGAATAGAACAGAACAGGCTGTGATATCTCCTTTGGATAGTACCTGCCTCTTTGTTAGCCTCTGTGAAATGTGTGGGATATTTGCTGTTGGGTTTCCTACAAGAGGGATGAATTTCTGCAATGAGGGTTATTGTGATAGGAACTGCAAAAAAAAAAAAACCATACAGAAAAAAGTTGATGGCCAGTAGCTACAGTAAAACAAACAGGTTTTGTAGGTAAGAAATCATATTAGCTGCTGCTTGAACTTAGCTGAGTTGTAGAAGGTGGCAGCTTCTTCAGGCAGTGGCTGGTTGACCTTCATGGTTGCTTAGACTGCCAGATTGATTTGGCTTCTTTGAATCTACAGTAGCTAGGCACTTTCATTATTAAAAATTGACTTTTCTCCTACATGTCTTCAGAAATCTTGGTCTGTGTTTCCACCTGCATAACAAACTTCTAAGACTGATGGTGAAATGCAGGGAATTGTAACCTGTTGTGTCTGAGCTCAGAAGTGATGAGCCACATTATGGTGGGATTCTCAAAACTCCATTCATTGCTGTTCAACAGCTGCTGGAAGATAGAGTCTTGAAGGCACTTGAGAAAGTTGCGCCCAAAGAACCAATCTGTAGCCAGCTGGAGTGTGTACAAAGACTACATAGTTCACAATGCCTTTCCACTATAAAACCTCTTATGACATCCTTAATCTTTTGACATCACTGAATTTCAGCTGGGTAACCAAGTGTGTATGGGATGCACAGTTGGGTCCTTTTATTACTTAATTTAGGAAGAGCATAATTTTAATCTTTTCTCTCAGGAGAAGTATTGAAACCTCATACACGTTTTAGGATGAGTAAGGATGTGGTGTCACTCACAGTAGGAACCTCATTTAGAGCCCATTGATGTCAATGGAAACACTTCCCTTTGCCTCAGTGGGCTGTGGACCAGGAATATGCAAGAGTAAGTGAACTAAGGATTCTGCTGACTGTATCATATAGTATATGCTGTACAGTTTTACTAAAATAAACACATTTACTTAGCTAAAATACTTAATGTTTAATTTAAAAAACATAATATAAAAAGAATGGATTTTGCTTTACTGATGTTTTAAGCTTTAATTTAATGTAACATAGTGAAAAGAACATCAAATATTCTAGTTTTGTTTCATTAGAACCAGATGGTCCATGAAAGACTTTTGGCGAAACTAGAGTTGGGAAAGCTTGTAAACTCTGACTAGCCTGAAAATGTGCTCAAAATTGCTCTATGAGATGATATGACCAGTTTTATAATGTGAAATTCTTTGGCTGTTTTACTAACATCCTGGTAAGGTGTTGTACAATTTAGGCAATTACAAGACACTCTTTTGGATGCTACTGTCATTATTGTTCTGCTTTGGAATTGGAAAAACAACGAAATTGATCTAATGCAAGTGCAGTATCTGAGAAAACATCACAGTGATGTTGTTAATGAAGAACTAATGAGGACAAAGAATTGTTATTACTTATTAGTGACTAATTTTTTTATATGATGAGACAAATTTGTTTGTCTCAAAAAATTTAAAAATCCCAACAAAATCCCCCAACCCCAAACCTCATGACCTTCATCCTGAAAGAATGATAAATCTTTTCTCTTTACCATTACAACACTGTTGGTATGTAAATGTACATCTCCAGCTGACAGTGATCAGACAGAATATTAAATGATTTAGTCCAGAATGAAATATTAAAGTAATAATGACCATCAGGAATGACAGATGCAACTTGTATTTGCTTCAGTATTGTTTTCACTGCAGTCCTGTGGCAGTCCTTCTGTGTCCTGGAAGGTATCGTGTGTTTTGATGAATGGAAGGCAGAGGCAGTTTTGATGAGATAGACAGATAGGAAGTGAAACAAATTGCTCAGGAGAAATACAGGTAACCTGCAATATATTTCCTCTTGCTAATAGAAATTGAGAGAAAAACAAATGTGCATAATAGTTCACTAGGGTTCAGCTATATTTAAGGTCAGAGGTAACTTTTATGGCATTCTGCCCTGACTTACATAACAGATTGCCAATTGCAACCACTAATCTGCAATTGAATCAGAGCATATCAAGTGTCTTTGGTTGCTACTCTTAAAGGTCTTGATTACATTATACAATAGTTTCATACCTGGGGCATTAGGAATGGATTTTCAAAACTTTTTTCCTGTGATTTCCTACTAATCCTTCTCAGGTGAGAACTTCTTGCCTGCGCTGTGTTAGTGGTTTCATTGTTCCTAACTAAGCTGTTTTCATGCAGGAGGCAAGCAGGATCAGGTTCTCTGGGCAGGTATGTCTTAATTTCAGGACTGAAACATGGCCTTGCTCTAAGTTTTGCAAATACAGATCAAATTCATTTCAATGGGAATACTCAATGAGTAAGGGCTGGGACAGAAAGTCCTTTCAGGAAGTTAAAGTGCCTTTAAAAGAAAACCACTTTTGCAACCATGGCAATATGAGGTCTATAGTAGGCAACACAAATGCTTGATTCAGCAGCATTGTATCTCTGAACAAGTCACAGTTATAATTTTTGTATGACATTTAGTTTCTTTCTAACTGCATGCCTAAATCCCTGGTATCTCTGCTAGCCTGATATTTTTTCCCCCAAGTAGCTGTATATGTAGGTGTGTGTGCAAACACATATTTTCATGCATATGTCTGATAGGGGGTTGTGAATTTATATCACTGATTTGCACAACAAAGTCAGGTGGGTATATATAGCCCTGCAAATATTGACAAGTCCTTTGGTCTTCTGTAGTTTCACAGTAGGGTGCTGGTTTAGGATTTTCTTTGCCTTTAATCTGTCTGGACTTAGGACCTTCCTTTTCCTTTGAACATTAAGGTCTAGTGAATCAGGCACCCCAGACTTCATCCATGGTAATTGACAATTTTCATATATTAGAGAGTTTAAATGAAAAGTTTTATTGCCTCTACATGCTCAACCAGACTCTTTTAGAATTAAAGATAATGAAAAAAACTTAATGATCATTAAAAGGCATGACTTGCACAATTCTCTGTACAAAATCATAGAATTGTTTTGGCTTTGCCTTATTAGGCATTAGAGCTTATTTGAAAGATAACTTGTATCTTAGTGAGGTTTTTGAAAAACTACTCTGTCTGTCAAGTTTGTCAGGGAACTTGAAACAAGAAAATCTTAATGTGACTTTGGGTTAATATTTCTCAAGAGTGTCTATGTCATAAAACCCAAGACATTCATTTGTATAATTTGGCCTTAGGGTACAGGGAGGAGTGTGGAATAGGCAGAGGAAAATGTACTGGAGTAGTAGAGATTTGGATCAGAGACACTGTCAGAAGCTTGTGAATTTGCACAAAGCTGTATGTCTTAAAAAAATTAAGTGGAAAAAATCTTGACTCAGATGTCTATAACCATTTCTTAATCTGTGACCTACAATCTGTCCTTTTAGAAAATACAGACCCTTCAAACCTCACATTGTAAAATCACTGTGGAAATAAGAACTCAGGCAAAGATTTAACTTTGGAGCAAGCAATGAATTTATATTAAAAGATACCTGATTGTTGGTCTGCTGAATGAATTATGTATCCAGACAAGTCCTGCAAAAAATAAAATTCTTCCCTTTAGAACTAATGTGTGTCTTTGCATTGTGTCCCAAGTATCTGGCACCACCGGTGCCAGAATAGGGATCTTGTGGAGATCCTGAGTTGTACTTTCCTCCCTGGGTTCTGCTCTTGCTTTAGACAGTAGTGAAGGGAATTCCAGTCAAACGATCTTTTCTCCCAGTATATCAACTCAGTGCTGCAGGCCTTTGTGGTTCCAACATAAAACCAGCTGCTGCTCGACCAATTGTAAGCTTAAGTGTTCTCCATGGACCATGTGCTGTGAAGTGACCCATGCACGTGGAGCAGCTCTTGGAAGTCTGTCAGCCACTACCTGCTCTGAGGTATTGACCTATACAAGGAAACTCAGACGTTGTAGAATGCCAAACACCCATTAGTGTTCCTTATAACAACCTTGGGCAAACACAAATAACTGTATACACTATACTGAGCTGTGTAATTACTTGTATTTGTTTTAATGGAGATGGCAGAACAGGCATCTTTTGGCTTCAAAGTACTTTGTTTGTAAATATGAAAGATAGTCTTGAAAATGTCTTACAAGACAACTTGTAAAGTAGGTAGAGACCACTTTTTTCTTCTTCCCCAAGGACTTTATGGCTTCCTTCTGCAATGTAAAGAGAATTAGAATTGTTGGTCTGGCAAATTTGACGGTTGTAAGAAAAAGTTATTGCAAGAGAAAAGCAAATGACATAATGATTTACTTGTGGCCCCATTTTGCAAATTTACATTTTGCCCTTAGGTCAGGAGATACTTAAAAGCTGGTGCTACACAAACCTGTGCTTTGCTCCTAGAACTAGCAGATAAAACACACGGTAAATACTGAAACCTCAAACAGAAAAAGCTGTTTTCAGAGTGTAGGTTGGAGTCTAGGAAGTCAGGAAAGGGGAGAAGGAAATACAGACATTTTCATTATTGCTTTAAAGTTACTTTGCATATTAGCTCACAATGTGATTCTGTAGCTCTGCATATGAAGAAAGAGTGAATTGTAATTTGAAAACATATTAGAGAAATATGCAATAGTCCCTCAAACTGTTTGAATCCATTTAATACCCAGAAGCGAATAACCCAGAAAAATCCATGGTAGTGTTTTAGACTGGCTGACCTACTGAAGGCTACCTAATAGGTGCTTGAGGCCACACATGAAGTAGTAAATGCAAAACCCTGTGAATGGGCAGCCATGTGCACCCTTACAGCCAAAAGAAAACTGCAATTTATTTGAAAGTTATAACCTAGCATGGCCATACTAACCAGGAATTGTCAGGGTAATGTGCAGCAGAAATTCTCATTCTACTTTTCATTAGGTGACAAGTGACATCATGCAGTGTGTACTAACTCTGGTGTTGACTTTGTGCCTTGGGGAAGATGTTGGAGAAGAGCACAAAGAGGAATTTTTGTGCCAGGGCATTTGTTTGGCATTGGGAAGCTCAGTTCATGTATTCAAGTCGTAACTTCTAAGGGCAGAAGGGAGCACAGTGAGCCCTCCCTGGTCCTGGTGTAGCACAAAATTTTGAAGAATCATTGCTGCTCTGAAATCTGTTATGTGATTCTGCAATAGCTCCTATGCCAATGCATATCCACAGACAGGATGGTTTTAACGTGAATCAAGCCAGCCAGCCAGCCAGATGTTTTGAGGCACATAATGTAATTATTGATATGAAAATCAAAACAAGGTACCATATAAAGGCAGCCACTGTTAGTTCATTACAGATGAGACCATCAGTCTTGTTGCTGTAACAAACTCTGTATTCATTATTTTAGCTCAGGATATTTTTTTTCTTTGCCTGTTTGGCTGTTCTCTTAATGAATATTGCAAATCATAACCCAAATGATGTGCCTTGAGCTGTCTTAATTTTTGATTTGCAACGAAGATTTCAGGAGCTTGATGTGTGCCATTGCAAAACATTTCCTGATGGAGGAGAGGGGGAGACATGCTATGGAGGGCTGCAGATTTTTTTGTGACCAAGAAGTGAATCAGACCTCTGGTACAGGGTAATCTCCATGCTGTGTTTGGACTTTACCCTGGACTCTCTGTCCTTCACAGGAGATAGTGCTGACTTTGACAGTGTTTTCTTAAAGACCTGAAGTGTTTCAATGAGTAGATTGAAACTTTTGCTGCTAATGATGTATGTCAGCTGTGTTAGATTCATAAATGGAAGGTTTTGGGGAAAGAAGTGAAAACATCCTGAAACTTTGTTTCCAAGTTGATATAAAAATGGACTTTTTTTACTTGCTTTCTTCTCTCCAGGTAATGTCTTTTACCTGTTGAAACATCGTGAACTAGCTTCTGGTTGAAAACAAAAGCAAAATGGAAGAAAAAATCAGACAAGAACTGTCAAACCCAAATGTCTGTTAAAAGCTACTGAGAAATGTTTTCTTTAGTTGAGATATTTCTATTTTTCAATTAAATTATATGCTTTATGCATATTTGACCTTTTTACAAAAAGAACCATAAAGTCTTATTGACTACCACCTGTTGCAATAAAAGTGGAGTTCCAATAAAAGAATTATGAAGCATTTTAGACAAATTAATTAGCTCAGAATCCAATGCAGCAAACATATATGTCCAGTGGCAACTGGGAGTAATATGCAGACACCTGTAAACATCTGCTTTCTGTGTATCATTTACTGTCCAAATATGGCAACCTCATTGTCCCATTGACCTTAAACTTAAGTCATTCATGAAATAAGAACGAGTCACAGTAATTGCTTGGATCAAGCAAAAGACCAAAAGCTCTTGAGCTGTTCACCTTCAGGGCATGCTTTATAGCCCAGCTTCTTGAACAGTTATCTAGGGAGAATTGGGATGGGTTGGCCTCTATGAGATGGGGAGTTGTTGCGCAACAGGATATTCTTGCTGGCTGGTTCTTTCATATGGGTGGAGTTTTGTTGTTCTTATTTTTATTGTTATGGATTGTGAGATGGGGAATTGTTTTTCCATTAGCACAGGCAAAACAACTGCTTTCAGTGTAGAGTGACCTTTTTGATTATGCACATGAACCACAGACAAAAAGAACACAATAAAATACTCCATGGGCAAACACAGTGAGCTTGACTCATCACTATGTTACTCTAGTTCTGCACCAGATCAGTTCAACTGAACAAAGATGGAGCTTTACCACCCATACTGTCTGAAGCATAGGGGTCTCATTCTGCCCCCGACCAGAATGCTGATTTGTAGAGAATGAGCAGTGCTTACTCATTGTGGAGAGAGAATTACTATCCATGGGGATCAAGAGTGTGAAGAAAAGCTTGGCCCAGAATACAGAGATGAAGGATGCATTTCACGTGGTATGTATATCACATACACAACATGGTGTGTCCTGACATGGCGTGTTTTATGAAGAATGTTCTGAACAACTAGACTAAACAAAAAGATCAGTAGAAGTTGCATTTCCTAGTTCTCAATGACCTCCATAATATCAGAGAAGGTGTCAGCACTTTGACTGTTTTACAGAAAATACTTGCCTCTATGTCAGTTCTAGGAAACAGGCCTTCTAATGGGTAGTGGCTGACATAACACATATGTCACACTTATCCTTGTTAGGATGTTTTGAGGCTTTCCTTTGAGTAGCTCCCTACCACAGAAATAAATCATCTCCTCATAGAGAGCAGATGAACAACAACATGTGAAAAGAGGATTTATGGTTGTGGCTGCTTTTCTGACTCCCGTAGGTGCCCCAGACTGCAGTTCCATAGTGCCTCCTAGAGGCACTGGCTCTAGGCAGGAAGGCAGGGAGCTGAACTATCGCTGATGTGTTGGGACAGCTCGCAGTGCCAGCTGTGTATTTACCAGCGTGTTGGCTGATTTCCTCTGCAGCTGTTGTGACTTGCGAATATTTGATCACTTTAATGCAATAGAAATGTTCAGTTCTTGGCCTCTGAACCACTGTAGTGTGTCTGTTAAAACGAGGTTGTGCTCTATGGTTTCTGGCTTGCCTTCATTCCCTCCCTGTGGATGCTACACTAATAGCTACGCCTCACAGGTGAAAAAAGGAATCCTTGCTTTCCAGGAGATGGCAAATCTAGGTGAGAAGTATGCAATTCTATGAAGGACAATCACAGAGCAGCATATTGATTGGCAGACTTGACTACATTGTAAACACTTTTAACCTTCAGTCAAGTTAATGGCTTGCAAAACCCAGACTAATTTGTTTCAGATAACTGATTCCAGTAGGCTGAAAACAAAACAAATTGTACACTGACTATGAAAGCCATGGCTATTCTTCCAATCTCTATATAGTTGCTTGTTAGAAACCTTTTCACCTATGTTGACACTGGGTTACTTCCAGTAGTACAGAAAAGAATGTGGAATACAGATTTAATAGAGGATAGAAAAGGATGAGTTTGGACATTAAACCTGTCACTTCTTATGGCGCTTGGAACCCAGATGGTGTATTTTTGGAATATGCATTGTCCAGCCTTTTTTTTTGCTCTGTAACTTGCCTCATTCAAAGTGGTTAGGACTGATATTATGTGACCTGTTTTGTACAGATCATTAAACATTTCTGAGATGGGTTAAATCATATCAGTTTCTGCAAGGTTTTCACATACTTTCAGAGAATGACCCATTTCTGAGCAGAAAAGCTTCCTGTTGGACACATCCCTTCTGTTCACAGCTGCTTACATCATTGCTTCCCATCTGTGATCCTGTTGTCCTGTTGCAATCACGTTGTTTCCCTGTTCAATTGGGAATGCAGGATAGGACTAATAAAGAAGCAGAAATATTTAATGTATCTTCCAAAAGTCCTTACTGTGACAAGTGGTGTATTCTTTCTGAACAGAGGCTAGTCATTCTGGATAGTGCTACAATTTATTTGGCCAAACTGATGAAGTTAGAAAGTTCATCCTGCTCTTCCTGCTCCCACTTCTATGCTCCTTTCCTCCTGTGTATCTTGGCTCCTTGCACCTGCTCGTGATTTGAGCTCCTGTGGCAGCTCTTGTCTCTTTTTCTGTTTTCTTTATGGTCCTGGTATTAGTATAAGGTGTTTTATTCTTGTCTGTCCATAATTAGAAAAGGCATCTGGATCTTTATGAGGCAATTAAGCAGAAGTGCAGAGCAGTAGCAAAATCAGTTTAACTGGATAGCTGACGTGTAATGGGAATTCCGTCAGAACTGATCCTTGATGGGTGGTAGTTGTAGTAATAGTAAGGATATACTACTAGGTAGAGAATGAGAAAATATGAAATGAAGGAGTTTATCTTGGAGTTGCCTTGCTTCTTGCATCACATCTTCTGGGATTGGGATGAGAAAGGTGCATTGTGTGTGACACTACACGTTTCTGTTAAATGGTTTTGAGGCATTATAGCTTGGATACGCATTTTTTAAAAAAAAATTAAAATTTTATTTTTATTTTTATTTATTATTTTCTTAACATTTAAATAGAGGTTTGACCTGGAGTTGAAGGAGACAGATGGTGTCTGATGGCAAAGCTTTGACCCTGACAGTGACATTGTATTTGGCAAGAAACCCATTCTGTCTAGTTTCATGCGAACATACTGGACTGTTTCAGTTTTTTTTTTTTTTTCCAAATGAAGTCATCATTTGTCACTGAGACTGAAGGGAAGACTAGATAAACCTCTGCATTGTCTCAGAAAAAAACAATTTTATTGATCATATATGCTAACATTCAGTTCTTTGTGCAGGCAGACAGTGCTGTGAAGGAGAAACAAAAGGGCAAGCAAGGCTGTATATTGGGTGAAAATAGAACCCAAATGCAGATTGTTTTTCACATATATGAGCAAAACTCAGAGACTATGGGAAATGTGCAGTGCATGAAAGCTGGCTGTGTGTGAAACCAGATGGGTTTGTAGCTGAAACAGTTCTACTTCTGAGGATATCGAAAATCTGCCTTGACTTAGTGCAGCCTACTCCCTAGGGGTGTTCCTCAAGCAATTCTGGGTCCTGGGGCAATCTCAGGATTCTCCTGGAGCAGCTTGTTGCTAAACAATGAAATGCACTTATTTTTCTAAGACAGAATGTGTTGACATTTCCTTCTTGCAGGAAACTTGGAGGTGCTGTGTTTTGACTTCTGTTTAGAATGAAGACTTGTTTGAAAATGTAGGAAGTTCCTCCCTAGAGAGCAGAATGTCCAAGTCTCTATCAGCTGTTGCAGAACAGTGGTGCTTTCTGGAAATGGAGACCTTATGCCAGATCAGTGCCTCAAGGGCAAGAGAGAAGCATCATCAAGTCACTTAAGCAGACCATCTCACAGCTTCTCCTGTAGTCTTGCTCTTCCTTGACAAATGACGGCATTTTCAAAAAACTTTGGTATTTTTTCCTTTCCTAAGGCAAGTTAATGAGCACACAATGATTATCTTGCCGTGGTATCTCAAGCTGAAACAAAGTGTCTGAAATATCTGCAAGCAGGTGAAGTTAGAGTTATGCCCTAAGTTGTGTTGAGCTCTAATTTAGAGCTAAGTGTTGAGCAATAGATTAACTAATGGGGGTCATTCATTCTATATTACAAGTGTGTTTCTTACTCTCAGATAAGACAATTTTAAGAATAATCATTTGTATCCTTCCCCTGACTCTCAAATTGAAGTAGTAATAAGAAATTTTGGGTTGGGCACTAAAAAAACCTTATTTTTTTTATTATTTGAAATTGGATTGAGGATGGCATTTGAGTACGAACTTTTATGCTGAAGTGTGTCTGAGGTTGAGAGTGGCAGGTATAAACTACCACCTGTGAGACACCTGTAGCAGCAGCTAAAGGACAGGGGGAATCCATTCCTTTGCTGAGTCTCTGTTGAGCACTTTTGCTATTAGACTGCAGGTGACATACTCTTCCAAGTTCTCAAACGTGGAATTTGCTATTGTTTCTCCAAACTTCACAGCGCTGATCATGGAGAACTGTCCATTAAATCATCTGCAGTCAACTGACTGACACATCACGTTTTAATTAGATCACTTACAACAGTCCTTATGAACAAATTCCATTGTAAATTTTCCATTTAGGAAGTGCTATCTATGTAATTTCAGATATTTCCCTCAAAGATAGTGTAATTACTTTCTCCTTTATATGTCTAATTGCAAATTTATCTGTAATAAAAATCATGTTACCAGCATCTAGTATCAGTATCAGTATCTGGCATGCCTCGGATTCCACCATTGAGGCTGTTGTCATTTAAAAAAAAAAACCTGCTGAGTTAAGAAAGAAAAGAAAAATCTCAAACAAGATAATGTACATTTTGTTTATTTATGGTACAGTCATGCACCTTTAGAAAGAATTATGAGGTCTGTTCTTCTCTCTAAGAAACTGAGTGATGAGGCATGTCTGAGACCCACTCTTGTTATCAGAATTTGAGTGGGTAAAAGCTCTGTGTTTTAGGTGTAAAGTTTTGTGTTTATGAATCATTTTTCTGTGAACTGGTACTTTCCCACAATGAAGCAGCTGGCTGAGAGTACAGTTTTCCCTGCATTAGACGAGATCATTGGTATCCAGGAAGATTTTCCCTGGATGTTTTTCAGCACTGCAGGGATGGAGAGGTCCCTTGGAAGCTCTTCGTGCTGATACATAAGTCAGGCTGTCAAGAGCTCTTTGCTATGTGTTTTTGTAACTTCCATAATCTGTAAACCATACTTGTGTGGTCAAAGTATAGCTGAAGCGGAAAGGAGTGTTTGTGAGCTTATGACTGGACTAGCTGCAGTTTCACAGAAGAAAACCAGCTTTATCTCTCTAATCCTTCTGCTGGCAGGCAGGACATGAAAAATGAAGGTAAGACACTGTACCTATTTATTGCTTAATTTTTCCCTATAAATTCTAACCTTGTGGTTGGAAAACCCAACAAAATCCAGTAATTCTCAAATGTAAACAAGTAGAAAAATAATACTCCTGAGTGCAGGAGTTTGTAAGTATCCAAACCCTAAATATGTTAACACAGCTGCATGTCATGTGATTCACTGCAGTTCTAACACAAAAATATGTGAAATGTTTGAATACTGTAAATTTCTGATGATTCCCTAACTGAACAAGAACAAAGCATCTATTAAAAATCCAAACGGAATGAATAAAGAGTTGTGCTGAAATGATATAAACAGCTCTTTTCCTTAGCTAATACTTAAAAGTTCCAACTAATGCCCTCCCACAGTAAAGC
This sequence comes from Corvus cornix cornix, assembly GCF_000738735.6. Taxonomy (NCBI): domain Eukaryota; kingdom Metazoa; phylum Chordata; class Aves; order Passeriformes; family Corvidae; genus Corvus; species Corvus cornix. The sequence continues at coordinate 11,039,994 of NC_046335.1, forward strand.
TGTGTAAGCTAGAGGTCTTGCAATGCTTTCTGAATGTATTACTCTGCCAGTGAGCGATCCAGCTGTGTTTTAAGGCATTCTCATAATCTGTCTGGGTTTTTGGGGAGGTCAGTGTGCCACAGTTCAGTGAGCGGCAATTTCTTAAGATGTTGCTGAACAAGGTAGCACAGAACAAGAGATATTTTGACTGTGCCAGTGTGGTATTTCAGCTCACATAACTGCTGCTGCTGGTTACTGAACGTCTTGTCTGTCTTTATGCAGTGTGTTCTGAATGCAGCTCCACGACTGAAGCTGTTTGTGTCTCCTGGGCAATGGCTGGAGTTCTGTGCACTCCAATTATGCCCTCAGCCATAGCTGGGTTCCCATGGCAGGTAAAGCAGTGGTGAGGATACCGTGCATGCGACATTTGGAAATTAAAATTCATCGTTAGTCAAGAAGCTAATCAGTACACTTTGAATGCCTTAAGTGGAGTGAAAAGCACACAGAAAGTCACAAAAACATGTCAGAAAGAAAAAAACAATAGCTTAGAGAAGTATTAGTGGAATTGACTCAGTCTTAAGTGATATCTGCGTGCCAGGTCTTCTTTCAAAGACATGGTGTTTTTCCCACATAGCTACTGTTTAGTAATAAATCTTATAACCTTCTGCAAATAGCTTCTTGCCCCTGAGCAATAAATGCAAGCTTCAGCTATAATGATAACTGCTGGAGATTAGAAGTTAAGCCTCCATGAAATAGCGAACAAAGGAAATGAAAGTGTATTCAGTAACATTTACAAAATAATTTAAATTCCATGCAATTTCAAAAGCAATGTTTCCATGTGTTAATAATGTTGAACAAAAAATAACACTACTTTCACTTTTTCTTTTTTTTCCCTTTTAAATATATTTCCTTCTCATCTTACTACTTGAGTAAAAATGTCATTTCTTGGTTTAATCCAGCTCAACATTTCTTAAAAGGCATTTTGTGAAGCAAACTTTTCTACTTCATAAAATTTCTGTCATATTTTCAACCTCTGATGCTGAGAAAAAGGTGTCACCTCCTAGTTATTTGGTACGTTCAAAGAAAATGTTGCCAAAATATATGGTAGTTGGTGTTGGCTTTTAACAGGTTTTAACTGTCTCTTCCCAGAAAAAGCATACTTGGAATTAAATTTCAGCAAGGTCAGTTATATAGTCACAGCATCTTTTCTTAAGCTAGGATCTGTCTTCTGGGACAGGGATTGCTTTGACTCATCCTGTTATTCAGCAAATGTGAGTGACTAGTATTACCTGAAAATGTTCAATATTGATTCTCTATCATATTAGAAATCATTGCTTCTGATAAATGTATTTAAAATATATTTTTCTACTGCTATCACTGCCAAGAATCCTGGGCTGCATCAAAAGGAGCGTGGCCAGCAGGTTGAAGGAAGTGATTCTTCCCCTCTGCTCTTGTGAGATCCCACCTGGAGCACTGCATACAGTTCTGGTGTCCCCGATACAAGGAGGACATGAAGCTGTTGGAGCAAGTCCAGAGGGGACCTTGGAGTTGATAAGAGCATCTCCCCTACAAAGATTGAGAAAGTTGGGGCTGTTCAGCCTGGAGAAGAGAAGGTTGTGTGGGGAACTCAGCAACTTTCCAGTATCTGAGAGGGTCTGCAGGGAAGCTATGAGCAACTTGTTCCAGTGGGAGATGCTCCTGCACATGGCAGGGCTGATGGGGACTAGATTGTGTCTAAAGCCCATTGCAACCCTGTAACATTCTATGATTCTGTGATTGTGATATCTCTATGGATGTGCTAAACTTACCCAACAGAGGGGCCATTTCTTCACAAGCCTTCATGAATTCAGGTACGTGATACTGTATTTTGCTGCTTGTCCAGCCAATGCCTTGTGGAAATAGTGCCAAGATGCAGAAAAGAGAAATGAATAGGAATGGTGTGAAGGCTGGATTTTCTCCAGAACTTTTCTGTAAATCAGGCAGCTGATCTGAGATGCAGTGCCTTGATGCTTCAGGTATACAATAATTTTCAAATATGTATACTGCCATGAGCATATGTGTGATCAACTAGATTCATAGTATGTAATAAATCTTATCTAGAAGAGCTTGGTGTTATATTTACTAAAATTTTTGCTTTGCTAGAGGCAGGATATTCCTGTTTGAAGGGTTATTCTGTCTCAAAAGAGTGTGTACATCTTCTAGGAAAATACGAGAAAAATATAGTGTCAGAAAAGGTCACTTCTGGCATCGAGCAAATTATTTAGGGTAATTTGATTCCTATCTATCAGAAAATTTAATCTGAGGATACTGCAGCGATGGGAAGGAGGTAGGCCTTCTACCTCCTCTCCTAGTGGTTAGGCTGTTCATCTGCAATGATGGATGCTGTGGTTCAGTTCTGCTCTGGAGATTTAGATCCTGCTGTCCTGTCTCTTAGGACTGGACATGAACAATTAGCAGCAGTGAGGACTGCTGCAACATGTTCTCATTTGTTCCTCTTTACACTTTTTTGCTTCAGAGGAGCTGTCTGTGGGTCTGATGCCCTCTCTGCCAGGGGCTTGTGCTAATCAGCTGGCTTTAAAGATGTTCAGTTTGGTGGTGGGCCACTGAACTGTTGCAGGCAAAGTGAACCATTTTCAGTGCAAGGGGTGAGAACCTGCCTCAAAATCGTCCAATAAGTAGTCACACAAGCAAAATCAGATCGTAGCTCAAACCCATGCCCTGTCCAATCAAGACAGGAGTTTGAAGTTGTGTTCCTAACTCCTCATAGGAGTATCTCAGCAATTACTCTTTGTAAAATTCCAAAATGGAACTGGTCCAATAAGCCACTTCATGCAAACTACTTCAATGATAGTTGAGAGTGAAAGAGCAGTAGAGTAAGAATGATTCTCCAGCCTGATGCTAATGGTACTCACTTTGGAAGCTGTGGTTTCAATACACTAGGAAGGAGACTTAATATAACAAAGAGTGAACTGTATATAAAAGCTCAGAGGAAAATCCCTTTTGTAACAATTTTGTAAGTCTTGTATTGTATTTCCTTGTCTTATATGTTTACATTTGCCAAATGTTTGCATTTTCCAAAAATGCTTCGTCTTGAGACATATGGAACATTTCATGTTAAACAAAGTACAGTGGCCTGGGTGGGGATGGTAGTGGTTTTGGTGTGGAAACCTGGAAAAATTGTGAATTCGGTTCAGTTTGAACCAACATCCTTTTTCAACTGTTTGGCTTGGCAGCTGAACTGAAAAAACAGTTATTTGACAGCCCTAAGCCCTCCTTTGCAGTTGGACCCTTGTGTTTTACTAGGAAAATTGTAGCATTAGTCCCTGGAGCTGTTCAAGCATGGCACAGAGGCATGAAATGGAAATCCCGCTAAAATATAGGGTTGTCTGAATTTTTTGGAACCAGGGGAACTCTGAAATGAGATTAAATGATGGCATCCACAGTATGTGCACTACTGGACTCTCCAAAGACATGCTGCTGTTTTCACAGATTCCCTCTGTCACTTGCTTGCCAAAAAGATACCTTTGATTCCTATGGGAAATATTAGGAGGAAAGCTCTTGACTTGTGTGCATGGTTAGCTGGGAACAGAGACATTCCTTTTTTCAACTTGTTCATTCCATGATGTAATGAGAACATTTTAAATGAGGACAAGCAAATTGCAAGCGCCAAGCTTTTTCCTAGATGCTGCTTATAATCAAACACACCCAACCATGCTCTTAAAGACCTCATAATTAAATGTGCAAAAATGGAGACTTAATTTGAACATGTAAATTAATCACATGTTGTAACAATGGAAATTCATAACTGAAAATCCATTAGCAGACAACGCTGTTCCTCATTCTTTTGTTTACATGTTTATACTAATCACGCAATAGGATTTTTGGTGCATGTCACCCTTTGAAAATCAATTCTGTATCAACTTAGGAGATGTGTTCCCATTTCTATTGTATAGCTTTGCTCTATAAATGCAAATAATTGCAAATTAAGCCCCAAATGTCTAAAGAACAGCAGGAGTGACCATTATTTGATGTATGATGCACATCATGTCATTTCTGTGTCACTACTCTAGGGGTTAAATAAGTATCATGTTTTGGACATCTTAGGAAAATAATAAACAGTGTAGCTCATCCAAAAAACATCTGCTCTTATTTTTTTTTGTTAAATAGTAGACAAATATATTTAAAATGTGTTTTCAATTGTCTGCTAAGAAAATAAGTTTGCATAAAACCCACCCTTTTATCCTGAAAAAAAGATTGTGAATTTACCTTCTGTAGCAATTTAGAAAAAGCCAAAATTTATGCACATTGTGTATTTAGCAAGTAAAGAACTCAGTTGCTGTGGTGGACTACATTAAACATAGATGGATGAGAATGAGGTCAGTGGAGTGAACACAAGCTGTACTCCTCAGAGCTACTGTGCATGCACATGGCCTTAAAGATGTTTATCCAGTGGAAGTCTGTACTTGCCTGTGTATTTCACTGAATGTACATGATAGGCCATGAAGCCTTGCCTAAAAAGCACTTGTGAAAGAAATTTTCACATTTGCATTTTGGTTGAACACTAGCAGCACTTCTATTGGTAGGGTTTACCTGACTCTGTGGGGATCTGAATTCTCTGGAGGGCTTGGGCTCTTTATCACCTAATGGCAACCCTGGTCAGTAAAGCTTTTTTCATTAACTTGGATCAGGCCTTGCAATTCCCCTTGATCAGCTAGTGCTTACTCAGTTGAAAATATTGCCTTGAGCTTTCTCACTCTTGCAGGAAAAGTTCTTCTCAGCTGAACCTCTTCTCTGGTTTTACTGTAAAAATCCAGCTTGATCCTCACTGTCCTGCTTCTTAATGTACTGCGCAGCTGTCTTGCACTCTTGACTTCATGCCACCCACATGTTACACCTCCCAGTTGGTCAGCCACTTCCACTCTGTTGTTTTGTTAATCCTTTTTAAATAACCACTTTTTTATAGAGCTACTTACAGGAAATACCTCTCCAGTAATGCCTCTGAATCACTTACAGCCTAAAATGTTGCCATATACATCTTAAACTTAAAACCCCCTATATTGCCCTATTCTATATGCTAACATCACGTCTACAGACACTGCAGTGAGTTCTGGTGAAAATAAGGAGGAAATTTTAAAAGAAAACTTCTCACCTTCTTGCATAAGAAGTGCTAAATTCTGATGGGAAGCACTTGGACATACATAAGAGCTTGGACTGGTCATCTATCAAACTGGGGTCTAAATAATGAGGGGGAGCCATGCTGCAGCAAAGTGTACTAAGTGTGAAGATAGGAAAGCATTTATAAAAACGCAGCAAACAGCTTTGTGATAATTAGTGGAAATGAGGTCGCAGCCTGTCTTTCTCTCCTACATGAACATTTTCTTTATTATAGTGGCATTGCAGCTTATGACTCTGGGTTTTTAGTGGACCAGTACCATTTCTCGGTTGTTTTTGCTTTCTCTTTTCTCACAGTAAGATGCAACTTAAACTCCTAAACTCAAAACCTCCAAAAATTCAACCCACAAGCCTCAGTGGTATTTGGAGTTTATGTATTCTTTAACCAAAGGTCTTTGCATAACCAGATACTGGTACATTTTTTAGTGAAATTCTTGAAGTTTTGAGCTTAACCACTGCTTCTTGCAGTGATATGCTTGAAAAAATGTCAACTATGTAGCTGTAATGGAGGGCTGTGGAGTTGAGGTATGTCCATTTTCTGGAAGTGGTAGACTGGTGTCAAGGTCTAGATTGACCTCCAGCAGGGTCCTGGCTCCAGCTTGAACAGTCCCATGGTGACATCAGAACTTTGGCATCTATGTTTAAACATTTTTTGTGTTATTGTCATTATTTCAGAGAAAAGCTGGTGATCTGGCATGAATGAATCCACTACATACATATCTGCTGGAGTAAGCAGAGAACTTTAAAGCTTTATGAGCTGAGAATTGCCTCATTCATTTTTCATAAGTTATTGATTCTGAAACTTTTCTGTTGCCTACAGCACTGGACTTGGATGTGTATGGGAGAAGTTCTTCAAATTGTAGCAAAGAGACTTGATTTCTGAGAGAACAAAAAGGAAAAATACAGGAAAATCCTTGTTGGAACCAGAGATACAAAAGTGCTTAAAGAGGCTTGAGAGCAAAAGAAACACACAAAGGGTTTACAAGGCTGGAGTTAAACAGAACTAAGTAGGATTTAGAAAAGTACTTGGAAAAAATAATCCTGAAAAGGAAGAGAACAGCATCCCTTTCCACCCAAAATCAAAAAGGAACACTATTAAAATGTTCTTAAAGTTGTTTTAAAGTATTTAGTTTCTTTTAATAACACTCATGATATGATATGTACACAAAATGATTGTGTGTGTATTGGCAAACCACAGTAGCCTTTTGAATACTCAATCTTCATCTAAGTGTGTTTCAGATCTTTGTGTGATAAACCTCATTTGCTAAATATGGGAGGTTGATCTATTCTATAGCACAGAAGTTGTGTGTGATGTAATGAGAAATCTCATTGTCAGGACCCTCTTACTAAGATATTTCTGAAGCTTTGTGATTGCTTTTCTTCTGGATCCTCTATACAATCGGCATTGCCATTCAGTTTATTATGAAAAACTGTTGGGAGCAACCAGAATTAAATCCAAGACCAGGACTTTATTTCCCATATTTTTTTTTGGACAATATTCTTGTTCAGGTACCATGAATGGGAACATCATCCATCAAGAAGCATAGGGTTCAACAGCCAGAGTCTGGAGCAAAATAATCTGGCACTGTTATTCTGGGCAGTGGATCATTTGTGGCTTTAGACAGACAGAGCACATGATCTTTCAATCTCAGTTTCCCTTTCTGTAATAATAGAGTAATGAGTTCTTACCTGACACAATATTTCTATTTACTATGGACAGATGAAATGGCATGGAAATAGCCTTAATGAGGACTGTTCAAAATCAGAGCATATCCATCATTCGTCATTTAATTGTTTCAATATTTTTAGTGAAGAACCTGAGTTCATAATTGAAGATACCAAAACATTTAAAGGTCGGATTTGTATTCTGGAAAGTATTCAGAATTTCAAGAAAACTACCCCCCCACTGTTTCATTATGAGAAATATTCTAAAGGCTTTCCAAAAGTTTTGTCTTTATGCAGAACCACAGTCTGTTTATTTCTTCATGCCAAAGATGAGGTTTGGCACAGGATTGGCCCATACCCTTGCCAAAAGCTCTCCTAAGAGCACACTCAGTTAGTTTATATTACTACTTTTGAGAAAGGAAACACTAAAGAAACCATATTTTTTACAGTATAAATGTCCTCTGAAGACTGAAAATGCCTCCCTCTGGCCCCACCTCACTGCAAAGGATTAGGGGATGTGAGAGAAAAAGGAGTCCTACAGTCAAAGAGCTTCCTCCGTGTGAGGCCTGGGAGTGAGGACAGCTTCACTCTAACCCTCATTTCCCTGCAGGCTACGTTTTCAAAAAGTTCTTCTAAGTGTGGTTGCCCAAGTGGAGATGACCATGGCTTCGTTTTCAACAAGTCTGGGCACTCTAAACACCTGTTAATTCAAGTGAAGATGGACCTAGGATGCCTCCTGCCAGCACTCCCAAACTACTGCAAGTGCAGAGTACCCAGTGTCAGGTCTGTCCCTTTCCCTCTGTGTCCCTTTTGCACTGATGCATTGCCTTTGCAGCTTCTATAAAAGGCCACTAAGCCAGAGAAAGGCCATGGTTATTCTATTTATACATATAAATAGAACTTGCATATAACTTGCATTTTCTGTGCTCTAAAACTGGTATAATCTCTAACTAATGTCTGGAACCCTGGGCCTCTCCCTGCTACCTAGAATGACACACCAGGCAAAATATTTAAATTTTGACTTCGGCATTCTCTCATATATTTGGGAAAGAGAGACTTGAGGGATCTGCTAACTCTGCTGCAGAGAGACTGCTAATCACTAAACCATTTCATTTAAATGCAGAGGGTTTATTTTTTTACACTTCTATGAAGTCTTGAAATCTGAGGTAATACAAAATTTGAACAAAGAAAGCTTTTGTCATAGAAATGACTGAGTCTGTAGACATATTATGCACAGAGTGAGAGAACATTTTAGGTGATTTTAAGATGATCTGTGCATTGTAAAAGAAAAATGCATCTGTGTATCCATTCACCCACTCAGAACTCAGACTGTACATTTAGAAATGGAAGGCAGCTGTGTATCTGCCTCCTCCTGGGGTGTCCATTCAGCCCATTTCCCATCTGTAGGCTGCATAGGGCAGGCATAGTCAGCTATCAGATATCTCAGCTGAAGCATGGAAAACTTTTTTTTCCATTTGAGTTCCCCACACCATATGGCAGCGAAATTTAATTTTCAAATATGCTTTTTCCCCCCTAATGAAACTGCCACTTCCAGAATTCCATGTTCAATCATTTTGTTCAACCACAATGCCTCTTCCTCATAGGGATGAGTCCAAAGATTTCCATTAGGTGGCTGAATACCTAAATGTTAGGGATGTCTGTGCAAAATCTGCATATTAAATTTGAGTGTCCAGTCTTGCATGGATACTTGTCTTTTCTGTAAGAATAGCTGTCTTTGAGACCTATCAGAATTGCACCAGTGTGGATCAAGCTTCAGTGTCCAGGCCCTTAACACTTTTTAGTGAAAGTTAACACTTGAGTTACAGAGGATTTCCAGTATGATATGAAAATGTGCTGAAAATTCTTAAAGTATTCAGAGGGAGTTATTTTATGATCTGCAATTATTCTCAATACTGGTGTTTCTGGATAGAGTAAAAGTGGAAAACTTTAATGGGTAGATCTTCCTGTCATAACTTCACACTGATACTCACATGTCAGTCCTTGAAGATCTTCATCCTCTTTTCTGCTGTAAATAAGTATTTTGTCTAGTTAACCTGCTGGAGGATTCAAAAAGAAATCAACATGTTCTGTAGACTCGAAGAGTGAGGACTGCTTATTTGTACGTTCTGACCGCCTGCATATTACAGGCCAAAAAATATTCCTCTGTCACATCTGCACTAAGCCCAATTCCTTCCATGTTTGATTAAAATGTTACCTGTAAATGTAAACTTGTGAGCACAATTTCTTTTCTACTGATGCTCATTTTGAAAAACTGTTACTCCTAGCTCAAAATGAATGAAGTGTCATTTCCTATGGCACTGCATTCTCTGGTTTTCTAACAAGGCACAAGCTCCAGCTGGAGCTTCTCCAGTGTGTAGGAAATTCCCAACAGCTCAATATTAGTAGATTCTCTGAAGCTTAATAGGTTATGTTCATACTAAACCTTTAATTTATTGGTACCCCTATTAATACCATTCTGTTCACCCATCCAATGATTTTCCTGTATGCTGTTAAGAACTTAATTGTCTCTGAGGAGCCCGCTTTTATCAGATTTAGTTGGAATTGGTGATCATGTCCCAAAAATTATTGAAGGGATAATATGCATGGGATCACTCATGCAGACAAAGCTTGACTGCATAAGATTTGTTTCCCTAGGAAATCTGGCATGTATGCTGTTAGACATATCTGAACTTCTGTGAATTTTTGGTATTCTATTTTTACTATTCATTAGAGAAGGACAGATAAGAAAGTTTCATCAGATGCAAAACATCATTCCCAGAGGATATCAGCAATGACCAATGGAGCAATTTCTTTCTGACATTCTACCTGTTTCTGGGGTTGTATGGTGGGTCTTTGATAAAAGTATTTGAAATACACTGCCCTGATAGACTGCAAATGAGAGTTAATAAATAGCTTAATTTTTTGTCATATTTTCAAAGAACTTCATGTCAACAGCCAATAGGCAGGATGCAAGTGAAATGTTGAGACTCTGTTTGCCTTCACTTCTGTTTGTATTTGCTGTATCTGAAGATGCCCCTAGATTTTGTTACAAAAATACTTTTCATTTAGAAATTCAGACCTCCTCTGATGTAACCCCCAAATATTTCCATTTCTAAGTGCAAGAAGTTGATCCCTATGTAATTATGAAGTGGTGCCAGATTCTAACCACACTACCTTACCTACCCTAGTCCTTTGGAAATGTTTTACTTGCAAAAACTTTATATACCAAACATGTTTGTTTAATGAAAATGTTGTTATGATAACTGTAAACAACATAGTTTTTATATGACTAATGTTTTCATGAAGTTGGTTTCATTTTCACAGGTCACTGCTTCCTTTTCCAGCCTCACAAACAGTTTTCTCAATCATTTTGGGCACTTAGTGCCTCAGCACTTGGATCTGTGTCATATGATTTGATCTTCTTTTCAGTGTTCTCCTATTTGTCCCTGTCCATGTGCTGTTTTTCTGACACTTTTTTTCCTTCTTGTGTCATTTTATGACAGTGTTTCTCCATTATATGCTTGTTAAAAGAGGTGAGATATCTGGAAAAAAATTAGACTTTGTGTGAAAAAAAAAAGCAACTAACCAATAAGCTACCTAGAAAGTAAGTAGTTTTACTTTTTCTAGTTTCTTATGTGTGCGTGTGTTGTTATCTTAAAATCTACATTCATGACTTTATCTACAACATAAGGCATATTTTGTAAATGAGCTTAAACACTCTATCAAATTGTAATTATTCATGAATAGTCTCTCTTTATTGCTAATGATACGCATCACGCTAACAGAGTCTGATATACTGGTTATACAAATAAAGTTCATCTGAGGTAACACAGTTTATTCCTTTCTCAGGCATCCAGCCTGGATCTCAGCTGCAAAGTAAGTACCTCTCCACATCTCATTACCAAAATAGCAACCTTCTTAATCCTTTGCTGTGAAGAACAAAGGTTCGATTCAGTCTCTGGAGCAGAAATAGGATCTTATTAATGCACTGGCAACTACAGTGTTGTTATTTTTGTTAGAAAAGAGAGAAACAGGAATTTGCTGATATATGTTAGATTAAGGGCTGTTATTGTTTTGAAATTAATTGGATTGCTAGCTGGGCCTTTCTGATGTCAGTTGAAAATCTACAAAATACCTTGTAATTTAATATTCTGGATGAGATCAGGAGCTACTTCCTAGAAATTAATTTCTGTTCTTTGTTCTGAGAGAATCACTGAGGCTATCAGTTAAATGGTGTATTGTTTACTGTGCAGGGAGAAAAGTTTTTGTGTCAGTCTTGCCTGGAGTGCTGGCCTTGCTGGACTCAAACCACTTGCCATCCAGTGGATTAAAGCTGAGACCCAAGACACCAGAGAGGTACCTCTTGCTCAGCTGTTGGGGAGGTCTGTGCATTGGCCAAGTGTCAAGGCTTGAACATGTTACAACTGACGTATGAATTCACATTTTGAAGTGTTAGAGCTCCAGTGATGTTTTATGGAGTCTTTTATTTCTTTCAAAAGATTTGCTGTCATGTAGTGTTGGGCTGCAGGAGGCTGTAGCATTTGGGATCCCTGTGGAGCAGACTCCGTCTCTGGCAGCTCATCAGGATAAAAGTTGAAATTAGGATTGCAGAGAAGAGCCAGAGAAATTCCACTTGGTGAATTAAATGTTATTGAGCTTGAGGACCTGGAAAAGGGTTAGTGATAGATCTGGGTGAACTCTCAGACTGGTATGAATGACTGGCATAGAAGGTATTGCTTAGAGCAAAAATAAATGCAGTGGAACTGATCCATTGAGACCAGCAAAGTTTCTGGAAACGACTGGTGCTTGATAATTCTTAGCGATAGGCAAATGGCATACTCCAAATTACGTGTGGTCCATTGTGTAATTCTGTGTGGGTGTGGACCTTTGCAGGTTTTTGGCCTATGCCGCCTGGCACAAAATGTGTTTGCTTAAGTCTTAGCATGTAGAACTTTGGGTGTTTATCTTCATGTGTATGTGAAAGGTTCAGGGTTAAGTGAGGGAGAACTAACCAGAAACTGAGATCAGCAGAAACATTCTGGATAACTGTTCCCAGGCCTGAGTAATGAAGACCAGTAAGATGGCATTTGCAGTGAACCTCAATTCTCTGCTTCTATTCCTCATGGTTAGGACAAACCCTGTGTTTGGCCTCCAGGAGGTATGACAAAGATATGTCTATTGATGGAGTATGTAGTTTGAGACTTGTGGCTTGAGTGTGTGAACTTTTATTTGTGAGTTGGAAGAGATTTCGGAGCATAGTCTAAGGCAATTTTGAAGTATTAATTGCTAATTTATGCTGATTGTCCATGTCCCCAGAAGGCATTAAGTATCAGGTTTTGATAGAACAGGAATGTTTGAAGTACCAGTAGGATATTTGGGCCCAAGACTGTTCTCTGTTATACCACTGCAAATCTGAGATTCTTGTATTCACTTCTGAGTGACAGAGCAAAGCAGGACTGGACCTGAGAGACGAAGCTGTGAGTTGCCTGTGTGTGCCTTGGGCAGTGAAACAGCTGACTGAAGAAACAGCTCATGTACTGCTTGCGTTTCCCCTTGATGGTTTCCAGCTGTCCTCTTATCCTTGGCATGCAAAACGACATTAATTAGTTTCAGCTTATGAAAATAAGTGAGAGGCAGTGTGTGCTACCCACCTTATAGTGCTGCACATAAACAATGGGCTGCATACAAGCCGTGATCACAAATGCTAAGTGACGTTGTTGTTATTAAGCCAGGGGCTGAGTAAAAAGAAAGTTCCTTTGGTAAAGTAGCCATAGGCTAGATGGTTTCTCAGCCTGTGCAATAGAGGTAGTCATGCCTGCATGGAGGAGATCAGTGTGTATGCATCAGTTTGCATCTGCACCATACATCAGAGTGTCACAGGCATTATGCTTTCACCTCCACAGGTCTTTTAGTATTAACTGAGGCAAGAGAAAGGAAAGAGCTTAAATAGGACAGTAAAAGAAGAAGGCAGTATTTATTTTTTCTTCAACCTGTAAACACATATTTGTAGGATATTAACAGTTTGGGGGGTTTTGACATTATATATTTCTTGCACATTTTCTGATTAGGGTTCCTAGACGGCTTTGTCAGAGAATATGAAGAATTTGTAGGTATAAAATGTACTCAAAGAGTTCGCACACCTTAATTTTCAAACCTGTTAGTTTATTGTTGCAATGCAAGACTGAGTAAGTGATATTTTTATGCTGCTGCAGTAAGATCTGCCATTACCTTGCTGCCCAGTCTGGAAGGAAAGTATTAGCAGAAAATGACTGAAATAAAGAAATGCAGGAGAAAATGTATTAAGCAGAGCATGAAAATCCTAATGTCTTAATACCACTGCTAGTCCTAAAGAAAGAGTTTGCTGAATTGGATGGACTGCTACAGACTCTGTTTAAAGAAAACTGGAAATTACAAACTCAAATTTAAGTGAATACTAGAGACAGTGGACAAGGTTATGCAAAAGCTGGAATATGTATGGATGCTGCAATCATGATGGAAGAATTTCTGTGAAAAGGAAAAGAAGGTGTTGACAGGTTGGAGTTGCCCAACTAGAAGTGTTGTATAAGCCTGGAGAAATTATCCCTATGATTTAAAAACATAAAAAATAAATGAACTACAGAAACTTGTATGGACAATAAACAGTCTGGACAAATATACTACTAAAAAAACAATGTCCGATTACTAAGATTACTTGGGAAATGAATCATACTGGGGTCATCGAAGAAAAAAATTAGATGAATTGTGGTTGAAATGTTAAATAGGTTTTTTGGTCATAGAATGTAACTGTGATGAAGTTCTGTTATGACAGTGGAGGAGAAAACTGAGAAGAAAGCAGAAAACATGTTTGGAAGGGTAGGGAGAAGTGGCTTGTATGAATTCTGTCTTACATTTAAATCCTGATGCTATCTGAGATCAGAAGTGTTGCAGATCTTCAAGCAGGTAGTTTCCAATTAATTTATTTCACTAACCTAGATATACAGTGGGTAGAGGGGGAAGACAAACTTACTGTTATGTGTTTTACTATAAAAATGGTGAGTGAAAAGTAGCCTGAGATCTAGAAAGGGCTAAACAGACATGGTGGAACTGCACCATAGGCTGGGGCTGCAGCTGAAAGTGGACAAGATTCAGAAGAAATCCAGTTTTTATTTCCCATTTCTGCATTTTACCATAGAAAGACAAAGCCATAGGATTTGTGTGCATTGTAGAAAGTTTAAGTCTATCAATGCATCTGATGTTTATCTCATTTCTAAGATGGGTGCTGTTGTAGGAAATCTCATGTATTGCCCAATTGCCATGATCTTAACCAGAGGGTTTTCTGACTGCAGTACTGAATTTAAGTATGTCTATCTCATCCATTCAGTAATACTTTGTGAGGTGCTGGTGTTCCCTAGGGGCCTGTCACCCTACAGAATATGGGAAATTATATTAGTGAAAGGAGTTTGGTAGAGCACATGTTGATTTTATGTTTTCTTGAGGAGGCAAATCCTGAAGGAACATGTGCGTCTGAGCAGGAGATCACGCCGTCTTCTTAGTAGAGCAGGACTTACTGTGAAGTTGGGAAAGAGTCAACCAGGCAGAGTTTTGATACTCAAAGTAAGGAATAGCCATATCAATCCAGAAAGCAAAGGGAACTACCATGCCCTAGCATGTAGTGAGCAAGGTCAGCCTTTACTGAACTGTGAGAATATTGCACAAGATTCATCCTGCATTTCTACTCCTAACTGCTTGAGTCACTGAAGGTATGTCTTCTCAGGGTTTGGCAGGCAGATAACTCACTCTGTTCACACTCCAAGCTGGCTGGATGAAAGCTGCCTGGAAATGGGAAGCTGTGTAGACATCATTAGCATGTGGCTGAGCCTGAACTGGTAAGTTCTGCTGGGAAGCAGAGTGTATTAGCTTGGGATCAGAATTAGAGGGTTGCAGTTACAAGACTTTAGGATAAGAGGTAGCTTCTATCTGGGCATCTTGGAGCACTTGCAGACGAAGTTGCATCTTTTTGCAAATCTGCCATGGAATTGCATCCTTAATATGTTAGAAGGGTTAGCCAGACGTGTGATCTGGAAAAATGGTGTCCTAAAGGCAGCATGTTCTTTTAAAAGAAAAATTGAGTGAAAATCCAAGGCCAAATTCTAGCTTTAACAATCTGCTTTCAGATGCTTTCTGTCAGGTCTGAGGATTGATGTATGCTAGTGTTAAAGACTTAAAACTGTACATTTGAATGTAAACCCAACTTGTCCATGGAAAGGACTGTGTACAAATGAGCACCTTGCAGTAATAGCTGCCTGAATTAAGTCCCCTCCCTATGCAGTCCATTACACAAAATACTTGGTCCTTTGTTTACAATGAATGGAAAGTGCTAATGCCAGCTGATTTATCTGATGTCTCAGACTCCTGAGTCATTTAGGTACTTTTGAAGATGTTCTCTTTCAAATTACTTTCTGTAATTTATTTCCAAGACTCTGATTTTCAGAAAAAAATCCCTGTTCCTTAACAAATTCATGAGTGTTTAAAAATTATGTTGTCCTTAGCCTCAGTAGTCCACTAGTTGCTATGTTCTGGAAGCAATGCATTCTGTAGGATATAAAACTATTCCTAACCGTGGCATTGGATCACTGCCATCATTAGATTAATACCAACTATTATCATCCAGGATGCTCATTTGGTTTTACTGAGCTTTGTTAATGAAATAGAAATGTATGATTAAAGTCATCCTGTCTGTCCCTCTAAAGCTGTGCCTGTGAATGAGTCACTGTTTTACAAATGGGTGTTGCCAGACGCTGACACTGAATACGGCTCCAGCCGTCAGAGCTCTGGGTCCAGCACCGCATTCTTGGAGTCCAGACTGGAACACTGAAATTCCCATTGAAACCTGTGGGAATTCTGCATGGCCAAAGCCCAGCTACCTTTATGGCTGGCTGAGGCAGCTTGAAGAGAGCTGTAGCTCTATGCATGTAGCAGCTTGGGGACTCAATATGAATTTCATGCATCTCTTCACTTAGTCACTTGAAACCCAAGATGGAATTGAGGATTCCACATTCCACTTGGGCTTTGTTTGCTTGAGGTCAGCTGAGTGCCCACTGCTGCCTCTGGACGTGACACCTTCCACCCCACTGGCAGACCTGCAATTGTGGTTTCGGTGCTCCCTGGGCACAAGAAGTATTTTCACAGAGCAAGCCCCAGTGTGTCAGTCAGCTGGCCTGCCCTGCCTGCTGCAGTGGTCCTGGCTGGCTACATCAAGGATAGAATATGCTTCAGCCTTTTCTCAGACACAGAGCTGCTTGCATGTCCCGAAAGGAAACAGCTTCCAAAGATCTTATGGAGTTGCTCACAGTAATCTGTGTCTTTTGGGCAAGGTTGACCCAATAGTTAATTTTGTTTGTTTGCCTCACATATGAGACAGGGATTGAATAGTCCTGGCTTTGGGGAATTTCACATCTGGATTCAAGCTCTTTATGGCTACTGTCCCCTAATCTGTGCCATGGGCTGTTCCCAAGTCATAGTTCTGTACTTTTCCAAGCTTTGTGTTTCATATCGTCCCCTCGGGGTCATTTGTAAAAGTGGGAGGGCCAGATTGGTAGTTGCAAGAAAGAGAAGTATCATCACTGACGTCAATGCAGCTCTTCCACTTTAGCAAGGGATCAGGCCCATCTACCAGTGTCACGGTCTGCTGGGGAGGAGGGGAGGCAGCCTCAGAAGTGTCGGGTTTGCAGTTTGCCAAGTGACAAACAGAGAATCTGAGTGCGGTAGCCAGGCATGCTACAAAACACACTGTTGGAGAGACAGCTCTCTCTGGAGGCTTCAGTCTTGATTTACTTACTCCTGGTCATTGTCCTGATATTCCATGGCTTTCAGACAATTAAGAAAAACTTAATATATGGACTTCTGTGAGGATAATTTGCTGAGACCCCTTGTGGGATTTCTGGGTGGTTTCATATGGTGAAGGAGGCCAGTTGTTGGCATAGCTACTTTTGTGCAGCTGGGTAAGGCTGTAGTGGAAAATCCAAGGCTGGTTGCTCTGTGTTACCAAATGTATGACTGCACATAGGTTTAAAGTAATTTAAAGCTTCCAAATATTTTACAAATCTTCAGATATTTTAAATAATTTTGAAAGCATGAATTTATGGGAAAAATCCTGAATTGAAAGGAAGAGAGCCTGAAAGCTCTGAGTAAAGCAGAAAAGAGACAGGGTTTTCTCAGGTGCAAAGGGGAGTAGAGAAGGGGGAAAATGCCACAGAACCTTTCAGAGATCCACTAGTGCTGCTCCCAGAACTCTGCCTGTTTTGTGCATTTCTTCTCTTGTGCTTTTGCTCATCTGAACAGTCTCTCCAGAAATCAGCAATTGGAAACACATAACAAGTAATTCTCTTTGCCAGGTAAATGGGAACAATAGTTGAGTGGGAAAGAATGAATCACTGCCATTAACAAGAAAACTAGGGTTGCTCTCATCATCAACACAATGCACTGTCTATTCTCAAATGTCAGGGCTCATAACTCACCATTTACAAATTAGACTTAACCCCCTCCCACACAAACCCACATAGCCCTTGCTAGCCTCCAAGCTTAGGTTATAGCTGTCTTTCTCTGAGGGCTACCAATAAAACCTTCAAAATACATATCCTCCAGACAGTCTGGCTTCTTTCAAGATCAAATACTCCTCCCCTTTTCCCTTTGGATTTTTGTTTTAATTACAGCTACATCACTGAAAAATGTGGAAAGCCCATCTAAGGCCCTAATTATCCTTAATGTAAGAGGACCATTATTGTCTACAGATGAAATGAATAATACAACCAGTAAGAAAGATTCCAAAGTTTTGATTACCTTAATAAATTCCTAAAAGTGAAGAAACTCACAGATCTTTATCCAATGCAACCACAAATTATTAATGCAGGTGGGAGTATCAAAAGCTAGAGTGTTTCAGCTGGCATCTTACAACATCTGTTGAGATGGCGTTTTTCATCCAGTGTACTGATGGATTATAACTATAGCCACCCAGAAAAGGTGTAACAAGGATGCCAGTTTCCTAGATAACCATCATGTAGGTGTAGAACATGAGATGCTGCTATTTTCAGATGCTCATCAGGATATTAATAACCTCCATACTTTGAAAGTAATGGGCTTGTTTGAATTCCTGGTCCTGAAATATAGAAGACAGCCAGGATATGTTTTTCATTCAGGATGGCTTTTAAACTGAAGTTAAAACAGGTAACTAGAAAAAAGGACACAGAAACAAATTTGAGACTTATTAGTAGAGTCCATTTAGCAAATTCTGATTTCCCAGTCCAACACCAGCAGTTTTTTATTAATGAATAAATCATTCTTTCTTTCTCTGCAGATTGAGAATTCTTCAAAGTGATTTACATGCAGTTCTTAGTGCAGCTGTTTGCTGGGGGTGTGTGCTCTGTGTGGGGGATCTATCAGCAGTCTGGCTACCTCTGTGTGATCTTGGGTAAGGCCTGGATAAAAATCAAAGGCCAGATTGTTCTGTTTTTCCAAATGTGTTGCCTGGGGCCTGCTAATTAATAGAATGTCTAGGAATGTCATACATCTATTGAAAAAAAGCGTCACTTGAAAATTACTATTGTTTTAATTGTATGTTGTCATTTTCACATAGTGACCAATACCCCAGCCTACCAGTCTTCTTGAAAGAGAAAACTGGAACATGGAAAACTGGACACTCAGAGGGAAATGGTGTCTCTTTTTAAGTTATTTTTTAACGTAGGTCTCACAGAGTCATAAATGCTCCCACATGTTGACTGGGGGCCTTATCCTGAAATCCAAACTTGTGTTTCATTCTTATGAATTATTCCAGCATAAGCCAGTGCTGGAGGCTGACTGTAAACAGGGGTTAGAGAATTGAGCTGACTTTGACCTAGCAATGGAGCATAGCTCTGGAAACAAAGTGCTGGAGATACAGCACTTTGTGTCATGGACAGGCCAGCTGAAACTTGGAGGTTGTGCATGGCAGTAGGCATGCAGGGATGCCTACCAGTAAGTGCTTGCAGGATTGGGTGGTAGGTGGTCCTAATTTATTTGCTGTTTTAACAGAAATCTGGGATTTGTTATGGAGTGAGTTAGTTCCTCTGGGAAAGGTGGGTGTAACTTGTCAGGACATGAAGGCTAGCTAACCTCAGACATTTGGGAAGTTGTGTGTGTGTGTGTTTTGATGCATATGATTTTGTTATGTAAAATAGTGAGGCTCACCCCCTGCTCTGCCTGTGGGTTTCTGCACAGTTCTTTTGAAGGAGAAGGGTAGCTCATATGATGAGGTGAGAAAGAAGATGAATGGAAATAGAAACCAGGAGGAATCACTTCTTCAGCTGAATAGTTATAAGTGTTTCTAGAATTCAAAAATTTTTTGTCCTGTGTCACTGGGTATGTAGCAGAAAAAATAGAACATTATCTAAAGGTTACATCTTGATTTTTACAGATTTATTTAGCCACAATTTATTTGTACATGATGAGAGACATTTTGTATGAATATCTGACTGTAAGCATTCCTCAAACACACCCCATGCTGTCAAAAGAAACTAAAATCCTTATTTTTCTTTTCTGTGTAAGTCTTGGATTGGAAGCTGGTTTTCATTTGATTTGTTTCTATCAGTGCATTAGAGCAAAGGTGTGTGCTTTGGACCATGGGTATAATTTTGAAGGTTTCTTATGTTGAAAACTCCCTCAGTTGGCAAATAGATCATTCAGTGCTATATTTTCTGGGAGCCCAGCAAAGATGATGGCATTTTGGAGGCGGAAAGAAGCAATGGGGAATGAGGGGGAGTATCTTTTTATCTGTCAAATACAGTTGTGGTATCTCTGCAACACTATGCTTTAAGTGCAGTGTGCTGGTCTTGGTTTTTATGAGAGTCCTGGAAGAGTTTTGTGCACTGCACAGTCTGATTGACAAAGAGGTTTTCTGTCCTCAGATGACCTTCTTTTAATATAAAAAAAAATTCAATAAAAGTTCAGCCACACAGCAAGGGATGAATTTAAAGACTGCACACCATGTGACAGTGGTAAAACTTTCATAATAGTCGTCATATTTGTTGGTTTAAAAATCAACTTCATTGTCATAGTTAATAGTTTGCAGCTGCTGCAGAACAGAGGCAAATTGCTATGTATGTGTCAGCCTTAAATGCAAGTAAGATTCAGTGACTGGGATGACTCGGTTAGTTTTTCCTATCTATTGGTGATATTACTGATCATCATCTCTACGCGATGAGAGGATTTCATTGCCACATTTCAGCACTGCTGGGCTGATTATGTGATCTCGCAAGTAAAAGAAACTTGTTTTCAGTGTCCTGCCAAAATATACTCCACAACATCCCATTAAAAAGGCTTCCAAGGTCATGCATAAGTAGGTGCAACCCCCTGCAAATCTATGGGCTATCATCAGCATTGATTTAACTAATGAAGGTAAGTTACATGAAAAGTGTTAAAGACTCAGAATTTAGCACCTAATGTGAAGCTCAGTAATAAAAGCCTTTTTGGAAGATCACAAGGTAACTTCTCTGCCAACTTATCACATATGAAAGTAGTTATAATTTGCATCAGGTTCGTATCAGATGGGAATGGGAAGTAGATGAAACAACTCTGTCTCCATCATGCTAGTGATGTGCAGAAGGTGTGCAAAGTCAAAACAGTCCAGTGGTCAAAGTGTAGCAAGCAGGCTGGGCAGGCAGAGGAATATGTGAAGTGTCTGTTGGTTATCCCGGGCTGAAGGCTATCCAAGAAATCCTCCCTAAGGCATTGGGAGTTGTGGCAACCATAGGCAATTATGTCTAAAGGGATCTGTTGTGCATTTAGGCTGAGAAAATATAGTGTTATTTAGATTTAGGGAGATCTTACTTTACTTCTCCATCCCTACTCTATCTGCTGTTAAAGTAGATCTGAGTTTAAACTGTGGACCTAAAGCTGCAGAATGATGTGTGAGGGGTATCCCCTTTAAGTCATCTCAGAAGGACTGTGGTTATTTAAAGCAGAGCATCCCATGGTGTTTTAGGCACCTGTCTCTGTGGAGAAGCCATGGAGTTCAATAAGCGCAGGTCAGGCTGCCCAGGATGCTGTGTTCTCATGGCTGAGGGTCAGCTTTTCCTCCAAGAAAGTAAACAGTAGAGGAGCAAGAAAGGTCTAATGACTGAGCTTACAAGAAGACAGTACTTTTAATGCTGAAGTCAAAGACTCAGAGCCTAAATGGTGGGAAAACTTCCCCAGGGAAGAGGCAGCCCACACAGTCCTGCACTGGATTACTGTTAGTGCTACTTCACTTATTTGTTTGAGATTTCTCATGTGTTTCCTGGGCCAGAACCTGACCCTCAGGTCTCATTTACAGTTCAGAGAACTTCAGTTTGGCATTTCTGTGAACATTGTGTAATTGCAATAATTTCAACTCTTGTTATTCCTTCAAACTTGGATAATTTGTCATTGTGCTAGTTTATTTTATTCACATAGAGACCGTCACTAGCACTGAAGTCTAAAGTAAATACATGGGATATCTAGTTAATCTGTGGTTTTTTTCTCCTGGCCTTCTGTCTTTCTTGGTTTGTGGAGGTTGCTTTGTTTTAAAAACAAATGGAAGTGTATACAAGAAGATGGGTGGAACCTTCAAAGCACCCTGCTGTGTGTGAGGGCTTTAGGAGAGTGGTTCTGGAGTCTGGAAATGCCACACAATAGGTACCTTCCCCCCATTTCTGAAGCCCATCCTCTTGATGGAGTTTCCTAGCCCTGAGGAGTGAGGGATATCTCGGCTGAGCCCTGGTTATTTGTCGGCCAATTCACAATTAGTCAAAATGTCTTTCCATATAAAGAGTAGAGAGGGAAGGGAAATCATCGAATCATAGAAAGGCTCAGGGCCCCATCCAACATGGCAATGAACTTGTGGGGCATCCACAGCTTCTCTGGGCAACCTGTTCTGTGGCTTACCACCCTCAGAGTAAAGAACTGTTTTCTAAAATCTAATCTAAATCTCTCCTCTTTTCAACTAAACCCCTTGTTCCTGTTTGTTCTAGAACTATATGCCCATTTAAAATGTCATTCTCCCTCTTTTTTGTCATGTAAAAAAGCCCCCTTTAAGTACTGGAAAACTGCTGTGAGGTCTTTCCAGAGCCTTCCCTTCTCCAGGCTGAACAACTCAACTCTCTCAGCCTTTCTTTGCAGGAGAGGTGCTCCAACACTGATAAGTTTTGTGGCCCTCCTCTGGACTCACTCCAACAAGTCTATGTCTTTCTTGTGCTAGAGACTCCAGAGCTGGATGCAGAACTCCAGGTGGAGCCTCATGAGAACAGAATAGAGGAGCAGAACCACCTCCCTTGACCTGCTGGCCACACTGCTTTGGATGCAGTGCAGGATGCCGCTGGCCTTCTGGACTGTGGGCATATCCAAGATATACTCTTGTTAGAAAAGGTAGGACAGATGTCTGGATAGAAAACAGCTATAGATGTGTTGGAACTACCCCTTTAGCATTAGACCTGCATCTATTTTTCTGCCTTTTGGGACAGAGCAACTTGCAAGTTTTTGACCAATAGTTCTCTCTCTCCAATGTCCCTGAGTGTTTCTCGAAGATTGTGGACAAGCAGCCATGTTTTTCCTCAATGGTAGTCATTCTTTTCTGAAGGAGACTTCTTCATTTAGGCCTACAAGAGCAGTTGGCCTGTGTGATTAGAGAAGGAGCGTGGACTTCATCTAATTAAATGTAAGGGCATCTGAAGTGCAAATGTGCTCTTATGGTAGTCCTTCAGCATTCTGTTATAATCTGATATGAAGCCAGTGTGGTTAAGGGACTGTAGGTACCAGCTCTACTTGTCTTAGAGCAGATGTGTAAAATGGCAAATGGACTCTGTCCATAACAGTGTCTCTATCTATTAATTAGAGGGGGACTGAGTCAAGAAGAACATCCCCAGATTTTTTATCTTCTGCTTACAGTAGTGGAAAAGATTGTAGAGATGGTGGTCTGTGTTTATCTTCCTTCTCATGTTGCCTTCCTTTTCTTCTCTAAACATTGACAGAACTTTTCAGGGTAGGCATGAAGTAAATCTGTTGAATATAAATTTTGATTTTTGTCATTGTAGCTTTGCCCGGAACAGCACATAATCTACTGACATTTTGGATCTGCAGGAGAAAACCAGAATGTTTCCACCATCAAAGGTCTCTTGGAGTTGTTGAAAGAAGGCTGGAACAGTCCTGGTTTTTGGACTTTCTTTTCTTCAGGTATTTTTTGTCCTATCTGATTTCCAAAGAGGAGTCTGATTTTCATTTTACATTGCCCCACCCCTGTGGCATTTTTGACACTGGCCAGAAATGAGAAGCCTTGATTTGGAAAGGTGTCATCAAAACAATGACTAGATATACTTGGAAGAAACGTTTATTATTTGGCTTATTGCTGCTGAGGGCTGCTAATTACCAAGCAATTATGACCAGACATAATTTTTCACTGTCTAAAGCTGCCTCTTGGGTTTAATATCTGTCAGAAAACTAAAACTAGTAAATTTTTGAGGAGTCCAAAAAGGCCAAGAGATGTATAAATATTTCCTCAGGGCATCCTTTGCTACCTTGGACTTCAAGGCCAGGAGTTTGGCTGTCACTGCTTCCTTAGAAAGCATTCTTGGCTCCAGTAGCCTGATCCATCTTTTCTCTCCTGGATTTTCAAATAATCAAATCATAAAAGTAGTTAGGGAAGTACATTTTGCATCTGTAACTTCTGTGATCTTTGGATGCTTTAGGAGTCAAAACTCCACATGGATTTGCCACAGCTGAGGGCTGTGTGTTTGACACAGAAATCCTTTTGCACACAAATTAGAGGACAACCAGTGCAAAACAAAGTGGTTATAATGCATTAGCTAAGCAGGAAGCATGGAAATCTGTCTCTGCTGTGTCAGGAAACAATTTGTCTGTGGAAATGGCATGTCACAGTGCTTGGGAAGACAATGCTGTGAGAAATGTTCAGTAAGCTGGTGGCTTGAGAAGGTCCTACAGGGGCACTGTCAGTGCATCAATAGGCCTGATTTATCACTGTATTATATTAAGTCTACTCCACAGTGACTCCACTCAAGTCAGTGAATTTATCATAGGGTAAAGCTGGGGGAAAATAGTGCCTCATCCCTTTTGTTTTCTGCATGAATTTCTTCCACAGAGCCACATCGATACTTTCAGTTCTGTCCTCTTCATGCCCAGCTGTGACAAGGTGGGAGCTGGAAGCTTCTCACTATTGCTTAGAGGAGTTGGGATATATTCCTGGTACTGGCAGAAATTTCTGAACCCCAGATTTGCCAGCTAATCCTTAAAAATGGTTTCTGTTGAAGACAGACACATGAATCTTACAGTGTGGTTCTTGAGAAGGCACTTTGAAAATGGGATTTACTGTTGGGGTGGAACACCAGAGGCTGTCACACCACTAAGCTGAGAATAAACAGAGAAGAAAGCCTACATGAGAATGCCATGAAAGTGGGTATAAATGAGGGAGGGAGTAAATTCTTGCATCCAAACAGAATTTGGCATTTGCCTGTAACATGCAGGTGCTTTGCCAGCATGAAGAACAGAACTGAGAAGTGAAAATCTACATCTCCGTGTTCATCTTTCAGCAAGCTTCCAAGCATACACATTTCTTTCAAAATCACTACCAAGCTGTTTATGATACATCTGTGCCAACTGCAATGTTTTATGTAGTCATTGAAGCCAAATCATTGTGACCTGATGTGACTCAGTTTTCTAAAAGGGTGCGTCTTGAGAATTCTCATTTTCTTCAGTTCAAAGTGAAACACTAGGAAAAGTGTTGGAATGGATCTGAAAACAGTGCAGCATTCTTATGCAGAGGCAAGAGTGTCATTCAGGCAAACACCAGAAGAAAATCTGTCTTCGGTGTGTTTTTCAAAATGAGTCTGAAATGTTCGTTGGAAAAGTGTCAGGAATATGAGACTTAAATGAACTCATTTACATGCTCTGATTTTGCCTATATCTGTGGTATTGGGAAGTGCAATAATAAATTCTAAGTGCTCTGTTCCTGAAATTTTAGTTCACTTTTTTTTTCCCTGCATGGAAATTTATTTAAGAGTCTATGTGAAGTCTGTTTTTTTTCCTCACTGGTTTTATTTTTTTTCTTCATATTTCTTTTTGTTCTTCTCCCTATTTCTCTGAATATAAGTTTTATACCTCTGTGTGACTTTTAAACCTGTTGTGCATATGGAGAAGAATTAAGTGAAAAATTTTC
This sequence comes from Corvus cornix cornix, assembly GCF_000738735.6. Classification (NCBI taxonomy): domain Eukaryota; kingdom Metazoa; phylum Chordata; class Aves; order Passeriformes; family Corvidae; genus Corvus; species Corvus cornix. The sequence goes on from NC_046335.1 coordinate 11,065,003, forward strand.
TCTTTTCTTGGTCTGCTTTTTTTTGTATTTTCTTTTGCTGTTGGTTTTATTGGATTATAGAAAAACTCTTATTTATATATTCAGCTGTTTAGATATGTTCTCATGCATAGATCATGGTTTATTATGCATTTCATTCTTGTTTCCTCAGATACAAATCAACAGTAAAATTTTCCAAAGTTTTTTAAATTGAGGTCAGATGCTTTCAGGCTCATAAATCCTCTTGGTCAGCGTAAGATATTTTGATACTTGAAATTTGTCATCATCTTTCTCTTTAGTAGCACTGCCTGGTTTTACCTTCATCTGAGATTGGACTGGACAGTTGAGCATTGTCAGAATTTATAACGAGCAGTTGGATTTATGTGTAATAACACCAGTGATGCTGGGTTGTTTTGTTTTTCAGAGGTTCCCACTACAGCAAACAACAACAGACACAGATAAAAATGGCTGTGTTTTTTTTTCTCATGCAAGCCATGAAAGGTAATTTTTTTTTAAGTATAGTAGTTGATGAGAGACTTCCTTCTGATGAAATTAGATTCAGTAGCATAACTGACGAAATAAGGAGACTACCCTAAATGACCTTTGTGTCTGAGTCTTTATTTGAAAGGGAACAAGACTTCTTTGAATGTACTTCCAGATAGTATCTACATTTCTTAGAAACTTGCAGGGCTTTTTGCGGGAAACCCCCAAACTATTTCTGTGTGGCTTTGGCCAAAATTATTTGGTTTTCTATTACCAAATTTCAAAAAGGTTGAATAGTTGGCTTTTCTGAAGGAAAGGCAATACTTTCCATACAGAAAAGTCCCCGTTTTTTTAAGCATTGCTTTTTTTTCTTTCCACATTTCTGACAAGCAAAAGAATACAAAAGTACCTGGAAGTACAGTTCTTGTGTCATGAAATTGCAATGTGAAAATAAGATTTACAGTCTCTGAGTTTTTGCCTGCTGCAGCACCAGTCAGTGCCAATATATTAGGCTCAAAATTTGATGTAAATACAAACACAGATTAGTGTTTCTTCCACTGCAACATTGCAAATACCATTATGGCTAAGTGCCATTGACACCAGTCAGTGAGGAATAGAGGCTGTAGCTGCCTAAACAATCTGTACTATTATTTAAAGGGATAAGCTGCCCTTTTTATAGCCTTCTGCTGTGATTGCTGGAGTGCTCATACTAGTGCAAAAGGTGTCAGATGAGGAAACTTTGCCAACAAAAAGCTAATAATGTGAAAAAAAGGAAAGTTAATGTGGACAGGAGGGAGTGGCATAAACTGAGGTCATGTAATTTGGTTAAAGTCTGAATTGATATTGCTTCGAAATTGCAGTGCAGTCATCTTGTGTGCTTGAGATTATGCAGTGTTGGTGCCACAGTGAATTACAGGTGTTAAGTTTTATGGGGCAGTTCTGTCTAAAACCAGGGTTGGATGCCCTACCTGTTGGGTAGTGTGCTTTATGGGCTGTTTCAGCAGGTCAGCATAAAACAACAACCCTGATCATGAATCTTACTCCTGTGTGAGTGAAAGAGTTTGTGCTGGTCTGTGTTGCCCTTCCTAGACACATGGAAGGGGTTCTCAGGTGGTGTTTTTTTCCTATCCTTGTCTCTGTAGACTGTGGGGGTACATTTATGGAATCTGAAACTGCTTTTCAGAATGTGGGAGTACAATATTGTTGCTGTTCTGTCTACTTCTTATTTTAAACCAAGGGATTGTACCTCCTGACTTTCCTAAATCATGCTTGGAGGCTTCAGTTATGATTGAAATGAAGATGAAGGCTTAAGTGCAAGGATTAGATAGTTAAGATGAGGGTTTAGAAAATACCCATTATTTCCATCAGATAATTTTGTGATATTTCTGTAAAGAAGGCTCTTCAACAAAAACTGGAAGGAATTCGGCCATGAGGAATTCCAGCAGTGAGAATTTGAGATGTTTGGGAAATCAGGAGCAAACTGAAACTGAGGTCTTAGAAATGGTGATATTTTTTTTTCTGGTGCCAAAAAGCATGCCAAGTTATTTTGTCCTGAACAATCTGTAGATTTAATTGCTCTTGAAGTGCCCAAGGGGTTCTCTGACAGAGTTTTGGAATCTGTGGCTCTCCTTGGTGCTGTGTTTTACAGCTTTGTAACAAAACACTGAAGCTGATTTCTGTAGTGGATAAAGTGGAGTACAGTATATATTTGATCTCTTTCAGTAATTAGAAACCTTAACCATTTTGTAAACAAAGACTCAGCCCAGTGTGAACATGCCTAAAAAAAGAGAAGTTTTATTGGATTGTGGAAGTAGTGTATCTTGTATCTTCTTCACTTATTTAAACATAAGGCCTTAATTTCAGAGTTAGAAATAAGAAAGATGACAAAGAATAGCGCTAGATTGGAAAATATGAAGCCTGTGCCTAACTCCAGTGAAAATAGTTATGGCTGAGTCATTTTGATGAAAGCATGTACAGCCAATAAATTCAATAAATAGGTATATTTAAACACATGGAGGCAATGATTACATAAGGAAACTTGACAACAATATTTTAAGGTGTATAAAATTTTTTTTCATTTGCCATGAAAATGTGTGCTATTGCATAGATTTCCTTTCTCTTTCCCACAGTCTATGAAAAGTTGAGGCCAGAAACAGCTTGAAGACTGAACATGGTATGTCCTTAAAATCCAGCCATGCACATCTGCCAGTAGTGGACATTGACCTTCTCTTTCCTGCTGTGGGCAGATGTCATTCAGTTCAGGAAATATCAGAGAAGTGACACAGCTCTGGCTTAGCACAACAGTGACCCTATGAAACGTGGCCTTGGAAATCTTAGTGTGCTGGAAAGCCAGGATCTCTGAGCATTCCCACTGCATACAGCCTTTGGCGTGGTTAGCAAGGGTAGAACGGTTTAATCTTTGCACTTTCCTTCTCTTTTATTTACAGATGTGACTAACAGTGGGAAAAGCTAATGAGCAGATGAACAACAAATATTTTGAACTTTCAATATTTCTGAGATATTGAGGTAAAGCAGGGTAGAGCAAAATTTTGTATAGAGAGGTAATACCTTTTACTAGGTGAAATGATAGTACTGGAAAGAAACAGCGACTCTCACTTGATAAAAGCTTGTCTCTTTTCCCCAACTTTTACATCAGTTGCTCCAGTGATGTCTTTACCAATGTAAAATCACTATTTTTTTTCTTACCATTAGTTATTTATTAAGTTTAAAGACAGAAGACAAAATAATTTAACTATCTACATTTTGTGGATGTCGCAATGTGAAGCAATCCTGAGGGATATACTCTTCTGTAAACTGATACTGTGTTTTAATTTTGTTTCTATCATAAAAAGTATTTAGATTGAGCAGCAAAATATTTGGAACTGTGATATTTTACTAAGAATATATGTACTCCAATGTATATTCAGGTAAGGATGAAACATATTAACAGTCTAATGTTTGTATCAGGTATCCTTATTTTGTAAACTACTTGAAGTTATGTGTCTGACCCCATCATTACCACTTGCCATCATAGAAATCCAGTTTCACTGAAGTGTTAAGTTCCCTGCTATTCAGGAAACTGTTTCTTTGGATTCCATTTTCTCTGTTTTTAATAAATCTTGGTTTTGGCTTGGATCACTCTTGCCTAGGTAATATTACAAAAATGCCTGTAGAATGATGAGAAGCTCATCAGCTTTATGAAGAAGACCTTCAGACTTTCCAGAACTTAAAAGTTCCTCTCAGTGCCAATCATTAGACAGGAAAGAGGTTATTCTGTTATTTTTTAGTAAATTTTGCCTCCCATCAGACTCCAGTGAACAAACAAAAAAAAAAGCCCCCAGAACCTTGAAGACTAAAAGAAGGCTGAAAATTGGTGTTGGTGGGTAGCCATATAATATATATTAAAAAAAAAAAAAAAAAAAAAAAAAAAAAAAAAAAAAAAAAAAGATGAAAACTGTCTAATTTATGCTTGGCTCTTGCAGTGCATGAGGAATGCCATCCTTCAGCCATCATGTCATTTAGAGCATTAGTCACAAAAGGAACTACGTGACTTGCTGATAATATCTGCATATGGGAAATCATCAGAGGATTTGTTAGGATCCATCCATGGCTGGGTGGACTCTCGTGAGCTGTGTGGAACAACCAGAGCATGTTGGATGGGCAGCTCTCTTCTGCACTAATGTACTTTCGGCCGGTGAAAAATACTGTCAGAAATGCTGGACTCCTGTGTTGAAGGTGGCATTTTGAATGCTGCAGTACCTGGGTGCCAAAGTGCTTAGAAGTGATTCAGTGGGTTAAACCCAGAAATCTGAGTTTACCAAGTATTGTCACGGATAAATTCTTTCAGCAGTTGTTCTAAGACAGCTTATTTAAACTTAAGACCTTAATTTCAGAGTTAGGAATAAGAAAGATGACAAAGAATAGCACTAGATTGGAAACTATGAAACCCATGCCTAACTCCAGTGAAAATAGTTACAGCTGAGTCATTTTGATGAAAGTATGTACAGTGCTAAGACAGTGGCTAAGACAGAAACTAATGTCTTCAGAAAATGAATTAAAAAGAATTCCTACTCCTGTTAGATAAAAGGCATTGTGCCTGATTTCCTATCTGTAAAAAAAATCTGAGAATAAACACAGCTGTTGAATATCTTGAGGTAGAAAACCAATGTCTTCTTCATGTTTTATGATCTACAAATTTAGTGTGTCAGGCCCCTTGCATAGCAGCTAAGAAGCATTTTCCACTAAGCCAGGTTGCATGGTATGCTTGAAGATGAAGTTTAAAGTATCTGTTTCAGTGGCTACTTTTAGCCTGTTTGAGAGATATTTGTATGCGGTAAAATGCACAGCATAACCTCTGGCTGATCTTTCAGTAGTAAAACTTGACATCAAATTCATAACTTTATTAACACTTTCATTACTTTGTGACCTCATCCTAATAGGACCAGGTTGGGTTCAGGCAGGGTAAGTGATGCATTGGTTATAGGACACATTGGCAACCTGATATCCACGTACAATATGATGTGTGATATATGTGAGCTAGAAATATATATGTGAATGTCACATTTGGGGAGAAGCACACTTCCTAAACCATGGAAAGTGCGAAGTTAGCCTCAGCTCTTTTCTTCTATATATATTCTTGGACTTAGTCATTTACTGAACTGAATTTAAATAAACAAATAAGACTTTATTTGTACTTGGTAGAAAGTTCCAGTCTCTTTCCAGTGAAAACTTTGCCATTAGGTCTTAATGAATAATTAATTTTTCACTTTACTTTCTGAACTAAAAAACCTAAAAAAATATTTCAGATTGACTCATAGTGAAAAATTTTTGTTTATCTCACTGTAATAAAAAATCCAAACATAATGCAAATAAAATAAACACATATTTCTGCTTACATTAAACATTTTCTGCACCAAAATACTTTATTTCATATAATTGTGGGATTTTTAATCCTCCTTAATTTTAAACACATTTTAAAAGAAAACAATTATTTTGAAAAGTCAAACCATTAAAAACAAACAAATATTTTCAAGTTTTTTATGTACCTCTCTGCTCTCATCCTAGCTACAGCAAATAATCTACTAAGTGGTGTTTTTTTTAATGTTGATTTATAAATGATTCCTTTAGCTGTCCTGGTCATTTTCTGATGGCTGCTTGCCATGGTGTCATGTGTTTCGCAAAGTTTTCAGAGAATTGTGGTGCGTCCAGTTTGTGCACCTGAAAAATAAATATGGATAAATACACGTGAAGGCCCTTCCTTATCTATGGTTGGTGTAGGCTGCAGGTTAGGCTTGTTTTAATCTTGAAAATCTTTAATTTCCACAGGGCAAGTGAACCTTAAGGCTTTGTTTTCTGTGCTTGCAAAGGAATCAGACTAACACTGTGTTATCTTATTCTTCATCTACATTTTAGGTCTCCATTTAGTTGATTTTGGAAAGTACGAAGCATTTGAGAGGATTAGAGGTGACAGAAGAAGAGGAATTCAGAGCATGTATTGAGTAAGGGATGTTGACTGTGGAGGGAGATTTTGGAGCTTGTTGTGTTTATGGACAACTGCATTGCAGAGTTCATTTGAATGCTCTGGGATTCATAAACTTGTGTAGCCTGGAAGGCAGGACCCATTGGAATGAGTCAGAATTTCACTGCAAATGATTTACCCAGCTTTAAGGTAACACTTAAAGAATTAGTGGTAAAATAATTTTTTTTTTTTTAATTCTAAAGGTCTAATTTAAATTGACAAACACACTTGAAACTGCAGATGGGCTCAAGCTGAAAAGTAGAGTGTGTGAAGCCTTTCCAAGCTCAGGCAGGTTGGGATCCAAACCTTCTCCTACTGCTCCAACTTTTGGTTGCTTTTAAATTCCTCTTTGATTCTTTATTATGTCTTGTGTAAATCTAAGATGGTGGCAACAGCTGGTTACAAGGGATTTACAATTGTTTGGGTGGGTGTTTAATGAGAATTCACTTTTTCTCAAGTTGAGCCCTGACTCCTGAGCCAAGCTCAGTGTCCATTAATGCCTAAAAGCTTGCTGCCTAGCTCACGCCTCCAGCTAGGACTAGTTCAATTCTACTAAATTTTCCTTTCAAAGCCTTTTGAAAGGCTTTCCTTCAATCCTTCCCCAGTGAGGCTGGTCTGCTCTCAGCCCCAATGTCATGGCTACCAGTGAAGAGGCCTCAACAGTTGCTCCATGTATTTTTGGACAGGGTAGAAATATAATTATTGTTAGACACATCTAATGCTACTCAACTCATCATGCTACAGAATTGACAATTATCTGAGTGCTGCTTTTCTTCTTGAACAGTATTGAAGCAGTAACTAAAATTTGGACCAGTAGCCAGGAAGATTGCAATTAATGGAGTGACACATACAAACCCTGTTTTGATTTCAGCACTCCTCATTTGACAAGTGTTTACTTAGACAGTGTGTAGTCAAAATGAATTGTCATCTTCTGCAACCCCAAGTGTTTGATATGTCAAAATTCTTGTGAAAATAGATAAACAAAATCTGAAATTTCCAGATGGACAGCTATACTGCAAGCAATCTGCCCATGTTTCAAGTTTGAAAATTATTTGAATCACTTGTTGCAATACAAGCACATCTTAAAATATTAGGACTTGTATCATAGAAGACTTGCTGTAATAATGAAAACAATCTTAGTTTCTATTCAAATAGGTTATGTATTTTGATTTTGGTGGATCTGATTTTATGTCTCTACATTTTCTTAGATGCCCTGCCAAAAGAAAGAGGGAAAAATGTTCCCCAATGAGCCCAACACAGGCAGATAGACCAAAACTGTCCTTGGCAGTGGGGGTCTGCTGTATTTGTGTTCCGGTGAAATCGTGAAGAATGCTGTTGAGTACATTTCCTGTGACTTATCTTCTAAACTGCTTATACTTTTCTGTGATGAGCACGTTGAAAAGCAGCCTGAATGCTCAAAGCTTGATTTTTCAGAGGAAGTTACATGTGCCCTCCAGTAGTCTTTGAGATTTTACATGCTTCAAAATGCAACCTGAAGTTAAGTAATATAGTTGTTGTTCTGTATGTGGTTTGAGAGATGGGCTTTGCAGATATCTAAAATCTCATTTGTGGACCTTAAAAGTGTAGATACCTGGATGTGGAAAGTGTAATTAATTTATGAATCTTTTTATCCTTCCTCCTTCATTTCTATCCAGCTGTGTATGTGACATTAGCCTACCTGGTATAGATGCAGAAATCCACATGTAATGTGCAAGTCCCATATTAACTCTTTCCAAATGAGCCATACAAACTCTGTAACTCTGCTCATTACCTGGAATGGTCAAGCTATTTTTTGTGTAGGCTAGAGAGGAAGTTTACATCAAGATGACAATTCTGAGTTTTACTGAGGTCAGAAGGGCATAGACTCAAGCACTGAGATTCTGACACTAGTTGTGAAATTTCAGTAGCTTGTATAATTTTGTATATTACTGATGAAAGGTGTATACAAAAAGTTTATACAAGTTTCTTGAATTTTAGAGAGTATCTTTCCTGTTTTTCAATGAGCTCAACCCTGAACTTTCTTATGGTTATGTCAATTTTACATAGTTTTCTTTGCTGAATTTAGTCCTCATACGCTGGGGCCGCACAGCCCGCCGCGGTCCTGCCCCGGGCCAGCCCCCGCCTCTGCCGGGCAGCTTGGGACTGCAGCATGAGAGCAGCGCCCATGCCGAAAGTGAAAAAAAAACCCCAAAAAACCCCTAGGATCACGCGGGCCGGCCTGCCCTGAGGGTATCGGTGTGGAGCTGCGGCTCCGCGCACCGCACAGCGCAGGAACCGCGACACAGCACCCCCCTCCTGCACTCGCCAGGCCACCCTGACGAGAAGTGAAGAAAGTAGCAACCGAAAAGATGTCATCCCAGCAGCCCCAGCAGAAGAAAGAACGTGATAAGCTACAAAAGCAGCTGCTGTTTGAGAACTCAGCCAGCACCAATCTCCAAAGTCAACAACAACCAATCGCCTCATCACTTTAAATTTAACTATTTTGCATGGTTTTACCATTTTTTCTGTTGTATAAAAATTATGCCCTTCCCTTTTCAATTTAATATGAAAGGGGGGGATGTGGTGGTCTATTTACCCACTGCTTTTCTTATTCCACATTTTTCCCCCCCTTTCCCCTGCCCCTAGCCCTGGCTACTCCCTACTGGTTCCTGTACCCCAACTCCACCCATGTACTGCCCCTGAGACCCTGAGAAAACCCCCCTGCTCTGTGACCAGGAGGTCTCTCAGCCTCAGGAAACCACCTGGATGCGATGCAACAATGAAAGTCCTCTGAGGCCTCTATGAGGGTCCCTCTTCTGCCTCTTTTGCTATCTCTGTGTTGCAGAGCCCAGCTAGCCAGAGCAGGAGTTCAGGGCTGACCAAAAAGGACTACGGGAGGGCAGAATGGCTGCCCTGCCCTAAGCAGCTCTGCTGTGCTCTCCAGGAAAGCTGCAGCTTGCTAAACCAAACCTAGCACTGCAACACTTATATATAAAGGAAGACACACTCTATGTGAAAGGGAGGAAAACTACATTACAACAGAGCCTCAATTCATATCTCATCTCTTGCCTTCATATAGCAGCAGCTACTACCCCTACAGTAAAGGAAAGCTGAAATATCCCCATATCCATCAAAATGAATGGCTGAAATTGAGATGAAATTATTTTCTGACCCCATACTCACAGACACTTACTTCCTGAAAAATGCAATTTTGATGCTGAATTCATTGTTCTATCTTACATTGCTACATAAATTATTAGTTGTCATAAATGATTAATTCATTTTGGAAGTTCACTGACCCAGTGACAGCTAGGAGCAGTTTGTTCCTCAGGTCCACTGTAGATAACACAAAAAAGTAACATTTATGACAATAAGATCTGAAAAAACTTTACCTACACATAGCATTATATGTGGTATTGGACACTTTGAAACAGAGGAGAAAAAAGCACATTATATAGTGTATTGCATTTTGAACATAGCTATATATGTCAAAGCTAACACCCATTTTCATCTCTGCTTTCTAAATGTGACCCTTTTGTTTTATTTATTGTTCATGTTTTAAACAGAAGATGGGAGGAAGAAAGAAAGAAAGAAAGAAAATAAAAAAATGTAATTTGCATTGTGAAAAGCCAATGGTATTTGATACTAGTTGATGCTACATAGATTTAGCTCATATTTCCACATTTTCTGTAGTATAGGTCTTATGAATCTTATTATATACAGTGCAAAAAAAAATCCAATATATTAAACAATGTCTTACATTTATATAAATCACTACAGCTTTGTACAGCATGTAGAGGACTAAGTATTAAATGTATTGGGAGGTTGGAATATGAGCCCTAAGGTCCCTTCCAACCCAAACCATTCTATGATGCTCTGATTCTATGTGCTATATTATACAAGTATTAACTGTCGTGTATGAGTAGCTTGGTATCTATTGATGAAAAGCTGCATCTCACGTATGCTTAATAATTTTATGTGGACATTGAACAGGGGAAGGGTTTTACTGGACCATTATTTGCAGTATTCTGTGCTGGGGATGAACTGCATCATGTAATCCCATTCCTAGCCTCAATGTCTTTCATCATTACTTTTTGCTCTTGCACTTCTTTCAGGAAGCTTGTTCAAGGCTTTATGCAGCTGATTGTAAGGAAACTTGTTCTTTTTTTCTTTCTTAAATTAATTCAGGCCACTTTATTTCCCTCCCAACGTAACCCCGTAGTTAGTCCTCCAGTTCTTACCTTATGCTAACACAGTTCATAGAGAGCAGCCACATTTCATCTCTGCTCTCATTTTTGTCTCTCCTCTCAAAGTAGGCTCTCAGTTCCACACAAGGATGACTAGACCTTCCTTCCACCTGTTCTGGTCTGAGTTCATCTTTGCACACAACGTAACACAGAGCACTGTCTTCAGTTTACTGTTTTCTTTTATAATGATATTAATACATCCCAATTTCTATTGGAAATACTTTGCTTTTGCTGTGGGCTAGTATCACATTGCGCTTTATCGTCACTCTGGTGACTCATCGTAATCTTGTGATTAAATTCTGTGCCCAGGTCTTCTGCTGGATCTGTCATTTCCAGCTGACCAGAACCTTTTTTGTAATGGTACTTATTAGTCACAGTACACTTAGTGAAGAAATATGTTGGCTATCGCATTCAGGAACAAGTAGGTCCTACCATATTTGGTAGCATGTTTTTCCAATATGTCTGGGAAATTTATGTGTCCACACAGTGATACAATTTCTGACAGCCATTTTCTTTCCAACAAAATATTAATGAGGTCCTCATCCAGGTTCAGATTTGATCTATGCGAGGCAATGGCAAACTTCTGACCCTAATTCATTTTAAAGCCCTTCATTCAAATTGATTTTGACCTTAAAAGCTATGGTTTTATCCATGTTAATACAGATTTTTATTTGCAGAAGTGGTCTTTATTAAACTATGGCAGTATTCTACTCCTGATTTTATTTCCAGCTTTCAGAAGATTATCATATATTTCAATATCCACTTTCCAATAATGAATGTTAGTCCACCAAGTCTTGTTATGGCTCTACTGTCTAATATCATGTCCTCCCCTATTGGTTTCACTTCCTCTGGTTTGTAACCTTGCCACCTTTCATTGGTTTCCAAACAGCAAAGTTGTCTCTCTGTTACCTCACCCACTTCAACTCAATCCTTTATAATCCTTTCAGTAACTGAATTGTCTCCATGACTACTCTATATTCTCTGCTTACACTTTTCTCTTTGCTGCTTCTGCTGGTGTTTTTTTCTTTTTGCTGAACTCTTTCAACTGTTTTTCTTTTGCCTGTGTAGCAAAGAGGGATTTGGAGACTGGAACATGACTTTTTCCAGTTTTCTTCCTTGGGTCTCTTAGTTTAAAGCTCTTCTGAATGGTGATGCTAGTTTGAATCTTACAAAATCAGTCACTCAGGAACTCTGGTAGAGGCTGTTTCACATGGGCATTTTCTCCAAATGCTTCCTTGTATATTTATTTTATTATATTACTTCATTTAAGGTATATGTTGGACCTGAATCATAGCATGATTGGGTTCTTTTTTCCCTGTGGCGAGAGGTTAGAATATTTGTAGAAATATTGTCAGTTGCCATAAAAGGATGTAAACAACTTCTTCCCTCCAGTTCAAGAAACAGCCCCTCTAGAGCATGTACAAAGTCAAGAATCTTGATTTAGCAGCAGAGTTATTCAATGTAAATCTCGTGTAAGCCACAAAGCCATTTTGGCTGCCACTTCTCAGAAAGCTGCTTGTGCATGTAGGGTACACACTGGCAAATCTTCTCCTTCCCATCATCCTGATCCAAAGAAATGTCCCTATGGAAATACTTCTAGAGAGACACACAATCTTCAATTGGCAATCCTTTTCCCTTTGGATGCCTAGCTTTTTACCAAGAAAGGCCATTTCTTGATTAATCTGAATGCACTATGTATTTGTCATATTTCTGATTTCTTCAGATGCCTCTGACTGCTCATTCCAGCTGACTGGACAGCTGGCTTATTCTGAACAGAGCCAGGTAATGCTTCTCTGTGGAGCAGATGTCATTGAACACAATCAGTGCATTCCACTAAGTCTGCCAGATGTCTTCTGACTTAGTCAACAATTTTCTTTTTCTTTTAAGGGTCTTGGGAGGGTATGGGTCCACCAATGTAAGAATACAGTTGAAAAAAAGATTACAGTCATGTTGAGTGTCCTCCCCTAAATCCAGTCAAGTCTCCAGACAACTCTACAGTCACGACTATCTGGAATATTTGGTTGTCAGCCATCTTAGTTAATTAGTTGCAAGGAGCATTACTGGCTCCAATAGATGTTATATCTCTTCCAATGTTAGTAGTGGATCATCCACTTTTAGAAGAATTCTTCAATGGATGATTCTGGCACTTTCTGATCACTTTTGACCCTCTATCTTTAATGATTGATTTGTTCATACAAAAACTTGTGCTTACATTTGAAAGTGCAACTATTATCACTAAACACAGAGATTAGATTTCCTTATGTGCAAATTGCCAGAGCAGGTCCAAGCTGAGAGTTTATATTGTGGATGAAATTTGCACAGATGTTCACTTCTTATGTATTTGAAACTTTTGGCATCCAGAACACTGGAGAGTGAAAAATTCCCCTTGTACTTCTTTCTGTGGGGGGGGGGAAAAAAAAAGAACAAAAAAAGAAAAAAAGTGGGGTCTGAACATTTTCTACTGGTTTTTTTTCTGTCTTTGTTCCCATCTACTTATGCTCCAGCATTTTCATGTGGCACTGTGGCAAATACAGGTGTATAATTCATGCTGATTCTTTTGTCTGCTTGAAAAAGGCTTTTGTCTTTGGAAAATTTGACCCTATCTATTCATGGACATTTTTGACAACTCTGTGTATTTTTTCTTCTGTTTCAGTAACCTCTTGGTTGGCCAAAGGGACACTGTGTTGACACTACCTTGGCCAAAAAAACTCCTGGAGTTTCAATTGGCAGGGTTATTTTCCAATTTCTTCCCTTGATTACTGGGACATGCAGCTAACTTTATGCAGCTTCTTTGTTTCAGCCAAAAGACAGGAACATTTTGTGGAGAGAGAAAAGTGTGCACTCTTTACATTCTGTTTATTTTATATTTGAGGAGTCCTTGAGGGAGGATGTTTTACATCACTTCATAGTTTTAATAAGGAAGCTGTCAGATTTTATTTAACTGGGCATTATTAAGTGAAAGGATACAAATACTTCAAACATCTTTATACATATTTTCCAGAAACTTGCTTCACCACATCAGCTTTTCAGAATCTGAAATGTAACACACTTTAATTACACATAATGTGATCATAATGTGATGTAATGAAGAGCTTGTTAGTCTTCAGCACAAGTAAATAAAAGAAAGCAACTCAAAACCTTGAATTTAATTTGTGTATTTTTCACTTGCATGTTTTTCTGTGCATGTCTTAACATCTGTTGCATGTTCCTCTCTTGCCTACTCCTATTTTTTTTTCAGTGGTGCTTTTCCTGATGTACTCTGTGAGCTTGGAAATAAATAGGTAGAGGGGAGAGGGGGTAAACTGGGGAAAAAGAGTTCCTGTCTTGTATTTACCACTTGCAAAAGTGCAGACTGGCCCCTTTCTGATACAGTATTTTAATTTATTTATAGTCTGCTTTCATAGTAATTTTTCTTAATTGCTTATTCTCTCCAGCTGAAACACTGAAGGCAACAACTTCAGAGCTCAGAGAAATCACTTGGCACTAAGAAATGACCAATCAGAACAAGGACAGCAAAACTTTCCTGGGGCAGATCCATTGCCATAACAATGAACTTAGGCTGATTAGACTTCTGGTTTTTTTCTTGTGTATACATTTTTGCAATGATATCGGCATCTATATTTCATTAAAAGCTCAACACCCCCATCCTTGTCTTGTTTCTCATACCTTCTAAAAGATTTGCTTTCTTCACATACTGGTCTCTAAATCTTGTAAAAATTGTCTCAGCATGACATAAATCTCACACATATAAAGTGTTCCTGTTAATGTTCAAAAAATGAAGTGCAGTTAAACAAGTCAAAGGTGGTTATCTAGCTACTTGCAGAATAATTAATAAACGACACTACTTTGATATAAGAAGTTTGTTTTACCTGAATAAACTACACTACTTTGATATAAGAAGTTTATTTTACCTACAAGAAGGGTAATTTGAATGTTAGCTAAATTCTAGGATTGCTGAAGACCATTCATTCTCATTCATAAAAATATACCTTTCATTTGAATGAAAGCAGCTGAAATTATTGACAGTAGATTCCTTTTAAGGTCAAAATGATGTATCTTTCTCCTCTCCTAGTTTTTAATGATGTCTGGGATTTCAAAAGAACCTATGGGATTTAGCAACAATTTCCCTTTAAAGGCCACTTGGATTTGGAAGTCTAACTCTTCTAGGTTCTTTCAAAAATACAAGCTGTTATTAATAAACTATCATCCAATGCCTGTAACATTACATCAGACTTCAGCTTTTTTTAAGTCCAGGAGACCATATGGGTAGTTTATTCTCAACCACTTCTAGGAACTTCTAGCTATCTTACCAAATATTTAAGAAAATTTGTTTAGGGGTGAGAGATCACTGGTAATTTGGCATCCGCTCTAGGAATTAATGCAAAGAGGGGGCACTCATTATTTACTGACCTGCTTTATTGAACTACAAAGCACTGCAATAATAATCTGATTTAACTGTGAAGGTGTTCTTATAAAGAGAGATTACATTGATTTTAATACATCTAGTTCCTCATAGCTAAATGATTTGAAAGAAGACCTACATCATAAGTAAACGGGTGTAATTTTATAATATTTTCCATAAGTAACTAGGAAATCATGATAGCTTTTGGAGATATTCAAACTCATCTTCCTAATGCTAATGTGCTAATATGAAAACCTTATGAAATCCTTTTTTACACCCCTCATATCACTTTTCTGTGGGAAACTGCTTTTACCAGGATGTGTCTCGATTTATTGTGGAGAAAAAGTGAAAGTGTTTCAAAGAAATCTGTTAAATGATTTTGCAGTTAAAACATGATTGACACAGTTTCAGGACTAATACTTCAAGTGTATGCTTTACACTTCAGAGGGATGATTCTTGAAATACTAACCTTTCAATTAAAGAGAAAAAAATCCTCACATTATTAGATTTCTTGGGTTAGGTCTCATGGACAGCAGTTGTGAATTCAGTGTCTCCTCCTGTATGATATTGCTGTGATTGAGGCAATCATATTGTTGAGACAGGTCCTGCAAATGTTTCCTCACTCTGATTGCTACCAAATCCTAGCTGCCTGCTGCCTCCTAGAATAAACATATGGTAGGAAAGCTGCTGGTGGAAATTTTGTTTTATATTCAGTGTAACAGGGTAACAATGGTAACAGTTGCCACTGTTCAAAGGGAAATGACTGATTCAAAACAAAACCTTAACCTGGCAACCTGTGAGAGCGAGACAAGCAGTGATGCCAGTCAAAACAGCAAAGGCTGTACTGTTCCTCCTCCCTCGGTCTTTCTCCTACTATGAAAGGCTGTATTATGTTTACAGTGTTTATTTTATCTCTGAACCTTTTGCTGATGCAGTTCTCCAGTGCTTTTTTATAGTCAGTTCCTGCTCTTAGGTGGAATACTTGAAATTGTCAGTCTGTTCTGTCTGTTGCTGTTGTGCCTGTGTTGCACTTCAGTGCCTGAAGTTTTACTGTGTGTTACACAAAGCTTCTGCCTTGACTGGAACTGGAGAAGCTGCTCCAAGAGAGGGGTAGGATGTAGCTGTACCATGTTGGGAATAGGTAAGACAGCCAACAGCTGCAGGTAAGCTCAGGCAAGGCATCCTACAATGTCTGGCAGCATCTGGTGAGGCATCTGACAAAACTCCTCTCATTCCCTATAACGTGCTGGGTCAAATGTGGGTGGAAGGAGGTTTTGGTTGGGTCAGGGTGGGACTGCACACCAGGCAGATGAGTTCTTGAGTAAGACTGTTATGGTCCAGCAGTTTGGGCCCACAGATCCTGCACTGTGGCAGAGAGAGAAGGAGCCAGGTGGTACCCTGGGGCACCCCAGGTTTGAGGCAGAGAAGCAGCTGACCAATACCATACTCTGCAGCCTAAGCACAGAGCAGCAACATGAAAATTAATGTTATTGATACCTCTTGTGGAGAATGTCAGTCACCTTATGATGATACAACTTTCTGTGCATAGTTTGGATAATGCCTTTACTTCCAAGGAGATCCTGAAGTGGAGCAGTCAGCTGCTGTCACCTGAACAGCATCCTGCACTGCAGTGTGCTCCTTGTAACACACTTCAGCAGTGACTATAGCCCACAGCAGATTAAAGAGATGAGCATAAGTCAAATTGTCAGTCATTATCTCTTTGAAAACAAGGTCTTCTGTTGCAATCACTAGATTTTGCTTAGCAGGCTGTAGCTTGCTGAGAGCTTAGCGGGGCTGCTTAGGGCAGTTCGATCCTGGCTGCCCTCCCGTAGTCCATTTCAGACGGCCCCATGATCTTGCTCCAGCAGCTAGCAGCACTACAACCGGTGATGGCAAACGAGGCAAGGAGGGTCTCCCACGAGGGCTTGAGAGGATTTTAATCACATCTTGTCCCCACGATCCCCAGATGTAGAGAGACCTCATGATCCGGGCTTGGGGGGGTTTGTCAGGGGCTCAGGAGCAGTCCCTGGGTGGGGTTGGGGTACAGGAACCAATAGGGAGAGCCTGAGGGAGTGGTCAAGGCTAAGGGCAGGGGAGAGCAGGAGGGGGAACATGGCACCACAAAAGCAGTGGGTTAACTACCATAGTCTTCCATGTTGGTAAGGGCACTAAACACATGAATTACCCAAAAAAGAATCACAGATACTATCTGCATTCATTGGAGCCAATAGTTCCCAAATAACCTTCTTAAGCCAGGAAGAAATTTAGCCAAAATGCACCCAAAGACCTGACCTTTGCCCAGCACCTCCCATACCTTGGTGAGTGACTTTGGCCAGGAATGAAGCAGAGAAACATTGGCATTTCCTCTGTCAAAATATTATTCTGCCCCCATGGATGTAGACAGTCTTTTCAAAATACATTCATTTTTATCTGCAAAACAACAAGAAAATTTTCTCGCAAGAGGAAACTTTAAAATCAGCTACTCAGAGAAACAGCTTATTTGAACCAGACTATTTGCAAATCCAAACAAATATGCTTGGCCAGAATATCAAGATGGAGGAAAATACATATTTCTTCTGCAACTGCAGGTTTATAGATTCAATACCCTTATGCCTCATATGGTGAGTTTTGGAGTTTCTTTTGCTGTAACTGTTATCTTCTTGTCCAGTGCATTTGCTTGCTAGGGACTGACCATAAACTTGGATGGTCTGTGTAATGAAAGGGCAGGAAGAAGATGCTAGATGTAACCATAACTGTATCAGAGAGGAAGAGATATTTAAAAAGTTAGTATGGTACCTCCCCAAAGTACAAGCACAGCTTCATGTGAAACTCACTTTGTTAAGATGGCAGGGAATCAACCACTGGTGCAAGGCTACTGTTCCAAGTTATCCACAGCTGTCTTTTGATAAAAAATATTTCCCACTTTTCATTTCATAGACAAAAGACA
This sequence comes from Corvus cornix cornix, assembly GCF_000738735.6. Taxonomy (NCBI): domain Eukaryota; kingdom Metazoa; phylum Chordata; class Aves; order Passeriformes; family Corvidae; genus Corvus; species Corvus cornix. Next base: position 11,082,555 of record NC_046335.1, read on the forward strand.
GGGTCTGATGCCACCTGATAAGACCAAGGAAAACTTCAAGCCGTTGCTTGTACCAATTTTAACCAGGAAAGGAGTTGGTAATGAGTATTTGACGCAGCAGACTGAGACTGAGTGAAAGAGGCTATTTGCTGGAGAGCCAGCATCTCCCTCCTCCTATTCTGATTGCAGTCATTTTCCTTAATCCATTTTCAGCTGAAAATTTTGCTTTGGAGCGAAGTAATGCTGTGGTTACTTTCCTGACCAGCCTTCTTGTACCCACACTAGGAGGGCCTGTCTCTCTGCTATAAAGACTTTTCCTAACATCTAATCTAAGTCTTCATTCACATGTGAAGCTAATTACTTCTTGCCATCCTTTGATGGAAACAGGATATGTGATGACTTTAAAATTTTTAAAGTCAACATTGGCTGATGTTTATAATTCTGTCTTCAGTCTTCTGTTTTTTCCTGATTGGTCACATTTTATAAATTTCCCCTTGTTCTTTGTTCTCCTCAGGACTCTTTCCAGTTTACCACATCTTTCTTAAAATTGAGAGACCAAAATAGATGTAGCAGAGGCTTTACCAGTCATTAGTAGAGTGGATAATTTCCTCCCATGTTTTATGTAGAGCTTTATTTTTAATAAACACAGAATTATATTATTCTGTTTTGAAACATTCGTCTACAGTTGACTCATATTCAGTCTGTGATCCAACTTACCCAGTTCTTTCTTTTCCAGCCTCCCCTTTTTGATACTATATATTTGAGATTTTCTTTTAATGCAGAACTTTGAACTTTATAAAATTTCATCTAAGTGATTTCATTCCCCTCTCCCCACCAATTTATCACACTTACTTTGGATCTTCTCTTTCAAATTGCTTTCAGTCTCTTCCACTTCTGTCTTTGCCCAAGTTTTGGGACTATTTCCTGTTCCACCAAGTTATTAATGACTTCAACTGTTCTGAGACCTTCTCAAGCATAACCTAGTTTGAAAATGAGCCATTGGCAGTCACTTTTTTCCACACAGTTTTATACTTATAGAAATAATATCTAGATAATATTCCACTAGTTCTCTTAGTGAAAAAGTTGTTTTAAAGAGAATATCTGTAACTTTTTTATTTATTTCCCTAAATTTATCCTTTTTTTTTTTTTTTCTTGAGTATAATTATTCTAAAATGATAAAAATTGTTCTGTGCATTTCACTCATTCTGTTTCTAAGCATCCTAAGCTTCCTGGATCAAATTCTTCAGCTGGTGGTTAATTGAGTTCAGCTATAACACAATTCCTTATCTGGTGAATAAGACTCCAGGTTGGTGTTTGTTCTTTACACATTGACAAGCCAAGGGAACAAAATGTACAAAATGAAGTGTGTTGCTTCTAAAAGTATATGCCTGCCTGTCACATTATCCTTCCTGTGCTCTTTCAGTTAGGACTATACAATTTTGTCTGGTTTACAATATTTTTTTTAAAATTGCATTTCCTTCATCTGATGTTTTTTGCTGCTTACTTTCTTTTCCTTCAAGCCTAGCATTTCAACAACTTCTTTTTTAAATGGCCACTGCAGATTGAAATGTTTAGATTTTCATACTTATCAAAATAGCCTCTGGATTTTCCTTAAAAAAGGGAAATATTTTAAGGTGGGCTTAAAATATTTCATTTTTGTTATTATTATCTATTTTATTTGTCTATTTACTTATTTATTTATATGAGTCAGCCAGGATAAAATGGAGCCCATATTTTATTTCTCCCGTAGCATCAATAAAGTTTCAGATTTTAGTAAAGTTCCACAAATAAAGTGCAATATTAAAATATGTTTATTAAAAAGGATTATATCTATTAATATTTTTAACAAATATTACTTTCCCTGGCTCCACTAAAGCTTCTGTATAAAGAATAGTGCTGGAGGATTTTTGAGTTATGTAGACAGATAGATCTAGTAATTTTTGTGGTGATTTTGTAGAGCAAGGCTTTACTGTAAGGGTTTGAATAACTGGATATGACTTTTAATATAAATAAAAAAATGCACAGATAATGTGATGCATAGTCTTTTTTCAGCTCCTAATTTTAATGAAGCTTTTCTGAGGCATTGAAAAATACTTCCACAGTGGTTGCATTATTAACTCAGTGCAAATGCACTTGGACATTAGACAATGCTCTCTGTTGGGTAATTTTTTTCAATATTATGTCTTCTTCAAATAAGATTTAACGAGAACCTTTGCACTACAGTGAGAATAAAGCCAGTGTCTAGAATGTGGTCTATTTTTTGTTAAACACTGGCTCTTAAGAAATGCTGTCTTTTATTAATGATAATAGCCTTCCTCAGGGGTCAATACTGGCACTAGTGCTCTCTGACATCTTTGTTGGTGACATGGACAGTGGGACTGAGGGCACTCTCCGCAAGTTTGAAGATGACATGAAGCTGTTTGGTGCAGCCGACATATTGGAGGGACGGGTTTCATCTCTCGTGTGAAGACAGGCTGAGAGAGTCGGGGGTGTTCAGCCTGGAGTAGAGAAGGCTCCAGGGGGAACTTGTTGCACCTTCCAGTAGCTAAAGGGGCTATAAGAGAACTGAAGGGGGACTTTTTACAATGGCATGGAGTGATAGGACAATGGGGAATGACGTCAAACCTGCTAAAGGGAGTAGATATTAGATGTTTAGATTAGGTATTAAGAAGAAATTCTTTACTGTGAGGGTGGTGAGGCACTGGCACAGGTTACCCAGAGAAGTTGTGGCTGCCCCATCCCCAGTAGTGTTGAAGCCCAGGCTGGATGGGGCTTTGAGCAACCTGGTCTAGTGGAAGGTGTCCCCTGCCCATGGCAGGGGAGTTGGAATTAGGTGATCTCTGAGGTCCCTTCTAATCCAAACCATTCTGTGATTATATGATTTTATGATATGAGATAAAAGTCAGTCAGTTAGTTGAAAGTAACCTGTTGTAGCAGACACTAAAAATCGTGAATCAGATTAGTCTCAGTATCAGTATGTTTGTCCCAAAAATATACTATTATTTAATTTTAATTGCATTCTGGTTTCTAATTTTTTAAAACACATTTTCTTAGTTTTGTAAAGCTTTGTTCTCAGTTGTGAAAACTTGAGATTTATTATTTCATTTGAAATGAAATTTCCTATTATTTAGGATTCTTAAGACCTGGAGATTGAAGGAAAAAATGAAATATTTGTAAATCGTTCAATGGTCATAATAATTTCTTCAATTGTTTTCTTATTTTCAAGCTCCTGGTAGGAATACTTGTATTTTCTGAAATTAATACCTGTTTGGTCTTTGTGTCTTACTTTTGTGTGTGCAACTTAGTTTGTATTTGATTCTGAACAGTCGTTATATCTCTTGAGTATAAAAAAGTCTAGGCAAAATTAAATGAATCATGTTTATGAGTTATAACAAATAATGCACAAATAAGAAGGGATAAGTGCTCACTCTAGTTTAAAATATCATAGATCTTTAATATTGACTCATGGTTTGAAAAATTAATGTTGTTTCCGTATTCACTATTTATTGAGTTGATTGAAATCTCTGTTTTCCAGCAAAATAGTGTTATGTAAGCTCTGTTATCTGTACTGATGAACCTGATTCACTAGGTGTACTTGAATGGGACAAAAGAATTTGAAGAGCTAATATTAGAAGTTTCTTTGTGTCATAGTTTCTAAAGTAACTGAGTCTCAGACTGCAATACAAATTAGAGACTCCTACTTTCTTGCAAAATTTCATATCAGTATTCAAAAATGTTGTGCCTATAATATTTATACTCTCTAATAACTATCTTTTGCTTCAAAAATTTATAATACCCTTTTCTTTCTGGAACAGCCTAGTATTTCAGTGGTTTCATATAACTTATTTTTTAAGCTACCTAATTTGTTTTTATTTGAAGATTTGTTAGGTTAAGTGGTTTCTTCAGACTACATTTATTTTCTTTGATATGTGACATTATCTGAATGATAGCCTCTGTGTTGAAGTTCTGTGTTTGACTAAGTGATTTTGCTGAAACTGTAAGCTAAGATCAGGCAAGGTTTCTTCTCAAGCCATAATGCTAGTAATTGAGTCTGTGTGATATGATTGGCAGAGCAGAATGACTAATCTTACAATGAATAATTTATTTGATAAATGTAGATTCTCACTTTACTTCACTACATTTTAAGAACAAAGCAGATATTTTGAATTATTCATTATTCAGATTTAAAGATTTTTTATAATAAAAAAAAGATTGTTATTGATAATTTCCCTGGCAGTATTGATTCAGATAAATTTGAAACTCAAGTGTAACTCTAAGTGGTTAATTTCTGGTCCATGTTAAAGATAGCTTCTGCTACAAAATTGGATACACTTTTGAGTGCCTGGCACCATTGTTCATCATGAAGTTTTAAAATATGGTTTCTATGAATGCTTGTGCATCAGTTCAGAGGCTCACTTATATATAGTATTTGTACCATATGATTGCTTGAGCATTTGTGGAAAGCACATATAAATGATATTTGAGCATATTCAAGGTGTATTTGTTTATAAATAAATGGGAAGGGAAACAAACTATTAATTTTACATTATTTTGGCTGAGTTTATAAATTATGTAATTTGTAGCTTCATTCTGTTCCAATTCAGATCTGCTTGCTTCTGTGGAGGAAGGCTTTGCACCAAGTGCAGAACTGGGTGACAATGTGGAAAGATCTGCTGCAGCTTTCTGCTCTTCCAGCTGAACCTTTCTGCTCTGGTTCTTCTCCCAAGTCTGCCTGCTTTGTGCTGCATCAGTGGAAAACTGAAAGTCTGAGAGTTATTCTGTGTGAGGCATCCCTGTGAAAGGTCTGTGCTTCTCCTTACGTGGTCTACAGCTTAAGAAGATTAATCAAAAATCTCACTCTCCTTGAAATTGGGCAGCAATTTACTGGAAGTGCTAGGATTTGTCTCCCAGGATGACAAATAAAAATTACATCTGTGCTTCCATCTTTTCCCTGTAGTTTACCAGAAGAAGGTGTGAAGATTTAAGGTCATGACAAAATCTTCCAGGAAGACAATGGGGTGTGAATTTTTGGCCTCAGGAATTTGTTTGCTGTATTTAGATTACTGGGAGAGATTTTTGCTCCTGCAGTGCTTGTTTTCTGAAGGGAACTCTGCATATAGCAGATAAAAACAAATGTTCTTAAAATAGGAATTGCTATCTGGAAAAGTTAAAAATGCAGTTCAGTCTTCAGATATTCAAATGCAGGCCAAATGAGAAGCTATTTAGAGCTTTGTGGACAGAATAGAATAAGTGCAGGGTCTCTAAAATGTTATGCTAGAAATAATATTCCTGAAGAAAAGAAGAATTGATTTCCATCTAAACACACAATATATGCTGAAAATTTTTTAGCATTTGTGGGAACATCAGGACTACTTCCAACAAAAAACTTAATGTAAATTTTTAGCTCAACTTAGGTTTATTTAGTTTGAGACAGAAATACTGATGCCCAGTGAAAACTTCAATGCTAATAAGGATAAATAATCAAACATATTTCATGGTAAATATTTTAAGAATTTTACCTGTGTTCTTCAGACCCAACCTATACTCTCAGTATTGTTAGTATCCTGATGAAAATGTGTTTTCAATCTCTGGCATTCCAAGTTTGTAAGTAAATAATTCTGTCCTTGAACCAGAGCGCAGATTAATTACTAGCTGGACATTTTTTCCTCTTGACCAGAGAATGTGAAAGTTTTTAACAAAGGGAATATTCATTAATCTTGTGACATGTTATTTTTGGAAGACAGATATGTATTTCTGAGGGGAAAAAAACACTTACAAGGTTTAAACAAAGGGCCAAATTTTCTGTATACTTGTATATCCCATGTTTCCCAAAAAAGATGATATAATAGCTGTGTGTCCTTGTACTGTCAAGTGCAATGTCTGGCTACTATGAAGCAGAATATTTATTTTGAGGCATTAAAGGATTAAATATGTATTATCAGGCCAAATCAGACAGTCCTGTTTTAAAAAGACACTTGAAAAAATCAATTGCTAACAGTATGAAGAAAATGATTTAAAGAATGACAATGAAAATATGTAATAAAGTAGACAGACATACATCATTGATGGGCTGTGTAAGTAAAATCAGTGGCTTCTCTACCAGGAAGTTTCATCAGTTTAGGAGGTGGATGGATAAAACCAGGTATATATATGGTATATATATTTTTTTTTTTTTTTTTTTTTTTTACTTAGTCATGTTACTTCAGCATTAGGAGGAGCAATATCAGTGCAGCTCTGGCTTACTCGCATCATGAGGAATGTTGCTCCAGAATGTTGCCGTCCCTGGGTCCTCTTTAACTTGCTTTATTTTTTTAATTCATAGAAGGTATTATGGCCTGTGTGTATTATACGTGTGTTCCTTTGATCCATAGAGTATCTGAATCTGTTACAGGTTGTAGGTGGCAAGTTTGGATCAAAACCTTTGATTTAAGAGCACTGCCTTGGTTGTAGGAATCCTTGGAGCAGTTTCTCTTATCAACAAATGTTGTGAACATTCCACAAATACTAAGGAACTTTTGAGTTGTAGACTAAAGGTCTGAATTTTTCCACTGTTCATTTTTCAGTGGGGTAAAATTAGATAATTTTCCTGAGTAATGGCAAACCCCAACTTTCACTTGAATTTAAAGGGCAGAAATTCCTTCTGACACAGAATACTTAGAAATATGCAAAATCTTTCTTGAACAGCTCTAAAGCTGGTACTTTGGATCAGATGAATTCTAAAACATCACAGGTTAGAGAAATCTAAAAAAAAAAAAAAAGAAAGAAATTTTTGGGACTACTAAAGACTCTAGATCCTAAAAGCTAAAGCTATGAGAAAGGAAAAACATCACAGTAGCAAAGAATAGGAACAAAGGGCTACTTAATAAAGTAAGACGTAATGAATGAGTTTCCACTGATTTATGTCCACTAGAAGGGCTGTGCTTGACACACCTTAGACAACAGCGTTTGCCATAGAAGTATTTTTGTGCATGGTTGTGTACACAGTACAATAAATACTCGGTCATTACGACTAGAGCTAAGAGCAGAGTTCAGGGCCATGGGTGATAGGAGAATAGCGTGAGGGCAGGAGTGTTTGTGGACACCACCAAGTACTTTCAATAACCAAGCCCACAAACCCGTATCCTTAGCAGTTGCTGTCAGGTAATGCTGAGCTATTGGGAGTAAATGCTTGAAATGAATTTCTTGCTGCCATCTTGTGTCTAAAGGCTAAATGGCAAGGAAATTTCTGGAGTTCCAAGTACTGATTTTACATCCAACATCAGATTGTTCTTATTTCTCTTGACACCAAAACATAGACAGAAGCTTGTCCTAGTATGAAAGTTTTCAAAGTTTGCCCTTAGGAAGAATGGGAAAGTGCAATTTAGTTTGTGCAAGAGATTCTGTGAAGTTTTGGTGAGAAATACTTAGTAGAGTGGCAGCTCAGAGGTTAAAATTTGCTTTCCCCAAGAGTATTCCCAGCAGAATATGAAGTGCCAGAAGAAATGATTAATAATATTACTTCCGTGATGGACAGGATGGAGCCTGTTTGCAATACTGGTCTCCCTATTAATTTTCTTCATGACCCCATACATGGTACACCTTCTAGCAGTGGTGTGCTGTGCTCTGGAAAGACCCCAAAGAGCTGTTACCCTGTTATATATAAAATCTAATAGAGCAACTTTGTAGCCTACAATAGGGTGCTTTACTAGAGTACCCACAAAACTTCGATGAAGGTGACATTACCTATTACATAATTTTTTATTAATTCCTCTCACGGTTCTTTCTTCATTCCAGCTATTCTTGCTCATGAACCTTTGCTTCCCTGTGTTCCCTTTCTTATATCCTGCGAGTCCCAGCCAAACTTTAACTCTTTCCCTTCTCAGCTGAGCTGGAGCTTTTGGCTGATGTGAAGAGCTGTTACTCTGTGCTTCTTTACAGGGAAGCAGTGCCATTTCCGTTCGTTTGGTAGAAGGCCAGCAGTGAGAGACAAGCAGAAGCTGACTGTGTCTGTGGCAGTTTTGGAGGTAGGAGTGCTTGTAGTAACTGTTGACGTGATGATAATGATGAGCCCACCCCATACAGCTGCTCACTGCAACAGCTTTATTGCAAACATCTGAGGAGACTGTGACCATATTTACCATGTAATGAATGAAGACAGTGGTAGCAAGAAATTATCGAAGACAATGCAAAATGAGTGCACCTGAGTCAGTGGGTTGGTGGGAAGACATTTCCAAAGCAGAGGAAAAGGATGATCTTGCATTGAGAACAAGCACCCTCTGTATTCCTTGGTCCATGCTAAACTCATCCAGTTCTTTAGCAAATGCTTAACTTTCTTTCCAAGCTGTACCCAACCCATCATGAGTTTGTTTTCCAACAATGTATGACCATGCTTTTTTGGGTAATTTTTTGAAGATCCATATTTACCAGGCTGTCTGCACACCCAAGCATCCTCAGTCCTTATCCAATAGAATTAGTGCAGCATAAGAAATTGGTCCACCTCTTTCTATTCCCTGTCAAACAAGTAAACATCTTGGGGTTTCTTGGCGTAAAAAAAGTTTGATGATATTAAAAGTAAAGACAGTCAATGAAACGTAAAGGTTTTGCCTTAAATCAGTGATGACTGAGGTCTGTTGACTTTAATGAATTTCTGTCTGCATAGATGAGAGAGGGAGTTATGTAAGTGCAGAAAATATCTCTTCATTCTGTAGGCTCTGGAAATACTGTTGGCGTAAACCACTGGAACAAACTACCCAGACGAGAAGTGAATTCTTTCTCTCTTGACATTTCTAAATAAGACTAAATGCCTTTATGGAAGATATAGCTTGTTCAAACAGAAATTATATGGCTCAGTGCAAAAGTACCTGGATGAAACTCTGTGGCCTCTGTTATACAATCAGATGTCTTTTTGGATCTCAGATCCAGTGATCTTCAAGTTTTCTCTGTCTTACTTTTTGCAGTCTCATGTTGCTGGTTATATTTGCTGCTTTTTAACTAAGACTGTAGACTTTTGGGGAACAAAAAGCCTTTCTGGGAAATTGCCTACAGAAGGACTGTAGAGAATCTAGTAAGTGGTTGAGGTCTACTCTCCCACTGACAGTAATTCTGAATAGTTAATGACATATTGAGTGACTGAAATAAAAAATCATTCTCTAAAGAATGTGTAAGTCACTGTAACATGCTTAAGATGTGAAATATATATATAAAACATATATGAAATAGCAGGCAATGTTCCTTAGACACGGACTGTTATTAAGGTTCAGTGCTGACTTGGTTTGAGGTGACCTTGAGGTTCTACTTCTGAAAAGCTATTATTTGAGGTTTTTTTAGTTTTATTTTTAATTTTTTAAGAGTTTGTAGCTTCAGCCATGCATAGTAGAGTCAGGCAATATTTGATTCTGAATTTATAGCTTATCCTTACAACACTGAACTTTGGATATTCACATATTTTTTGGAGTGGAAAGCTGGCACAGAAGAAAACAATCTCCTGAAAGAAGTGCCTGGGCTTGAAATCCATTCTCAAACTGGATCAGTTTAGCATTGGCAAGTGGCCATTGGTAATCAGTCTTCTGAAAAACAGTGATAGAGTGGCTCCTTTCCTTGGATTAAATAACTCAAACCAAGATTTGGGATCAGTCCTTGGTGCATAACTATCAATCTGTATATAGAGTTAGCCACATTTTTATGAGACGATATTTTGACAAATACAGTGTTGTCTGCAGATCTAAATAGAGTCTTGGGGGAAGGAAAAGGCAGAATTTACATTTCAGCTGACCTTAAGGAAAGAATATATGTCACACAGGATACAGATAACTTAAATGCTCCAGAAATGCACTTGCTGTGGATGCACTTTCTGATGAAAGGTTGTCATGGAGTACAAATAGAGACAGCTAGATGCCCTAGAGCATGTATTCTTCACTGATATAATTTCAGCATAGTGAGGTAAACACTTTGCTAATGTAATGCTTAGATATGTCCTCTGTCATAATAGAGTACAAAATCCTAAACTGTTGTGCTGAACTGTGTGGGCTGTTATTATTACATTTTCATGTATTTCAGAAAAAAACCTCAATGACCTAAGAGGAACTTTAATATGCAAACCAACAGCTTTTTAAAAGCAGTACTTGATAAAAGCGGTTTTCATACAAACTTAAATCCATGAGAACTCACAAGGTTTTTAGTGACATTATGACTGACATAAAATAGCAATGATAATAGTTCCTGTATCATCCTTATGTATGATGTACATGTTTTGATTTCCTGATACTGTTTTTCAGAATAAAATCTGGAGTGTATTTCTTCATTTCAGAAATGAAGAAATACTCTTTGTACCACCTCCTTGAATTTCTGCAAATTTGTTCTTATTATTCACAGAAAATTTACTATAAAAGAAGTACAGACTGAAAAGTTTGGGATTAACTTGTACTAACAAGGAGTGTTCTTGCTGCAGGTTCCAGCTTGATTCCAGGCCAGGCCAGTAGTGAAAGTCTTTTAGAGCTGGTAAGAAAATATCTTTTAGAGCTGGTAAGAAAATGTCAGATGTGCTGATAAGAAATTGGACACATTGGATCATGGAACCATGATCACCCTCCAGTATCTTTTCTTATCTCCTGTTACCAGTCTGAGTTGCAAGTTACACAACTTGCAACTGTTGTAACGTGACAACATCCCAGTAGCTGGTTCCTACTCATGTTGGATAACTTCTGATATCTAGGTTGTACTCAGTAAGCTGGCAATCACTCTTCCCTCTGCCAGCATCCGCATGATATCCCAATTTGCAGCCTTGTTAGCAGTCTCATTTATAGTCCATGCACAAGCAGAATCTCAATCATTTGCTTCTGTATTTCCACTCACCTGGACTCCTTTAATTTCTTTAAGTTTTCCTCTTTTCCTTCTTGGATAAGATATAGCGTTGTGTTACTGTGCTGATTTCTTTGACGTGCCCAAGGCAGGCAGGAGCGAGAAAGCCCTTGAAGGTTACCCAGCCTGCTAGGAGAGGATGGACAAATCCATCTTTAGTGTTGGGAGCTGCTTTGGAATTTGACGTTCTGGCCCAGTCAAGCCTCTTGCAAGGGTAAATCTCCCCATCTTGCCTGTCTACAATTTCTTCTCTCTCTTCCATTACCTTACATGTGCAGATGGCTCTGTCTGGGGTATGTATGTGCATTAGTGCCACATTTATTAATAAGTATGTAGTGTTGTATTTAAGGAATGCATAAGGATCACTTGTATGTCTGTCCTTCCACAGTGGTGCAGAAAGGCCTATGTTGTTCTTCAGATAATGGACCTTACACAACTTGCAAAACAATTTTTTAACAGAATTGTTTCTCAAATATAATTTTGAAGACCTTGTCTCCTAATGGGTTAGATTTGCTTTGAGACTTCTCCTTAAAGAGAAATCCTTTGTTTTGTCAGTGTGACAGACCCATTTAATAATACGTGTCACTGGAAATAAAAATCATGTCTTTTACTGGTGTTTCTACACATTGAACTGTGGAGGGAGGTGAAGTCAGACATTGAATATGCAAGGCAACAATTGACAAAGTGATATACAGCATTTACTTGGTGTCCAGCCAGGGATTTGCAATGCTTTTAAAATGGTAAAGTACATAGCAAATATTTGATGTGCCAAACCACAGAAGATGGTGATGCTTACGGAGTGGAAGAGACTCTGTAAGTAGTCCCTGTAGTGTATTTACTATACTGTACATTTTGCACATGCTATTTATTATACTGCTTGTTTGTAGTCTTTTTCCACCCAAGTATATTATCATGAACAGAGACCCATTGGGAGAGTTTTACTTATTGTGCAATGGGAATTGTGCTTCTTGCTGTCTCCTTCTTCCACAAAATAATTTTCAGTAATGGGCAATGCCGAAGCTTTTTATTACCATATAGAAGAGTGTTCTGGAAGCAAAATTAGATGTAACAATATCAAAAAATCCCAAACAGCCTAAACAGAAAACCAAGAGTAACACCCCAAACACAAACAGAATTGCGGTCTTCAGGGAAAGGGAAAAACATCAGGAAAAGCTGATGTTTTAAACATCTCCTATTCTCCATTAATTTGCTTCCTTATTTCTCCATTAATTTTTCCTTCCCCATCCCATCCCATTCCATTCCCACATTTCCTTTATATTGACTTTTCTCATCCTGACATGTCTATAGTTCAGTCTTCTGCTGCAATGAAGATGTGATCTGGCTAGTTGTGAACTCACCAACTCACTTGCCATGAGCAATGCAACTGCCAGAACCCAGCTTATGCTGAACACCCTGAAGGCGGGAATACAACTGCTGTGCTTCTACTAATGTCTAAACTGGATGCTACATCCCAATGGTGTAAAAACATCTGAAGGCTTCCAGGGGGACTACCAGTGTGCTTTGTTGTCCAAATTTGTCAGATCCTTGGGACAAGAGGTGACTTGGCATTTGTTTTGTCTGTGGCCAGACACCCGGAGCAGGGCTGAGTATTTGCCATATAAATCTGATCCTCCATTTAAAAATGCTGTGAGAAATCCTGAATTTTGCTTTTTTTTTTTTTTTTTTTTTTCTATAGCTTATCCTGAATGATCCTTTGGATTCTGTTCTGTTTTCACTTGTGCTGGTAGACCTAAGAAAATCAGTTGAATTTTATTACAGGGGAGCTGATATGTTTTTAATGTTACCCTCAAAACCAATTAAAAAAAAAATAAGTTTGTCTGGTGTTGCCTGATTTGAATTATTACAGAAATATCTAAGGTCTACATGTGGGTTAGTTTTGAGTACAAAAAAAGCCTACATGAGTGAGACTTCTGTTCTTCAAGTTCTTGGGCAACTACTTACCTTTAAGCTTGTAAGTGTCCCATTTGAAGGTGGAGCTCTTGCTTGATGTTAAACACATGTGTAGGAACTTGTCAGGCTGAAGTCTGAAACTTCCTTCTTATCTACGGTTTACTCTGTTTGTGAGGGAAATTTAAGCAATGCACCTTTATTCTGTTTACATCAGCTGTGGATCCATTTCCCTGTGTTTGTGGAAATCCATGTTTGGCATTTTCAGAGATGCCTGAGCCAAGTTCAAACCTCAGTGTTTGGATATAGGGTGATGGTCGACACATGTCTTGTCAGTTCCACAGTTTTGGTTTTTTTTTAAATGAATTTGATTATGCACTGGGCTTATATAATGAAAACAAAACTTTCATTACTCTAGTTTGGGAGGGACTGTGGTTGAAGACGGGAAAGAGAAAAGGATCATGGGGAGAGAGGCAGGGAAGGTTGAAGGAAGACAAACAACCAATGGTGCTACAGCCAGTGAGGGCAAAAAGTCTGGATAGAAGCAGCATTTCAGAGATTGTTTAAGGGCTGAGTCCCTCCAGCTCCTTTGGAGCATCAGACTGGTGTTGCAGATTGTTTCTGAGTCTGGGCTGCAGTTACCTTTCTGCCTGTGTATGAGGCACCCCAAGCAAGAGGCTTTGGAAGCCTGAGAATCCTAGAGTCGTACCTTTTAAAGGCTCCTTTCCTCTCATCCTTGCAACTTCCCAGTGGTCAGAAGAGGATACCTGGTCCCTGCTGTAGCTGGGCTCCTCTGTTTTTCAGGGAGAGGAAACAAAGGAGCTAGAAGGATAAAATTGAATGGAAAATAGTAGTACCTTCAAGACTGCATTTTAGATTAAATTAAAATTATTTCATTTTGATACTAAGATTTTTATAAATTTTATGGCACCATGGGACCTTATCAGTGGACAACCAGGGGTGAACAAAGCCTGTACACATTTATTTATCTTTGCTAAAGATTTGCTAAAGAACTGAAACTCTGAGTAATTACAATGCCTGGATCTTAGCCAGACAGTCTTGGACAGAGTAGCTGACCAGTCACATCTGTTCTGTGCCTTCTCCACAGGACCTCTTCTCAGGTTAGGAGCAGTAATGAACTTAAACCAAAATGGATTATTTATGGTGATATGCAAAGCATGAAAGGAAAGTAGCTTGAAGTTTTCCTGAGCCTGGAAAGACAGAGAAACTAAACTGTAGGTAAAGTCTCTCCCTCTGAAGATGAAGGGCAAGATTCTCAATTGATGTACATCTCTGCAATTTGGCATCAGTGAAGCTATGTTGATTTACACCAGCTGAAAAATCTGGAAGGGAACAATGCACTTTTTGTTTAATTTTTATGTGATCATCAGACAATCCGTCACATTCAGTTGGAGAGGAATAACATTTGGTAGATGTTTAGTCTTGATTTTTTTTTCCTGAAATGGGAAGTGAATTAAATGAAGTGAAGACAGAATAAGGCATTTTTATTATTTGAGCTAGCCGAACAGTCTGAAAAATATTAAATTAAAAAAAAAGTCAAATAAAGTATTTGACATCACAGTGAAATACAGTTAAATGCATTATTTCTTATAAGAATTGTTAATAGGAATTTAGAGAAGTCAGTTGTGCTGGACATGACTAGATTTACAATGAGTTGGCTGAGTGAAACTGTCTGGCTAATCCATCTCTTTCACAGCATATGTTATGTAGCCCTTGCCTGTTGTACCTTTATCATCCACTGACATCCCTCAGTGCTGAATGTCATCAGAGGACCCAAGGTGCAAGGATTATCAGTTCTGTTTTAGGGACTGGAATGAAATTTGGACGAGTGTCTGTCTCTACCTGCTGAGCTCATTTTGCTGTAGTGGTGGAAATCATGTGCCTGTATTGCTGCGTGCCCTTTACAAATGGCTTGCCCTGAAGGGAGGGTGGTACAGTGGTGGCTTTCTCAGAGGCATTGAGCCAAAGCAACAGAAATGATTTATGGACTAAAGTCCGTGCTCACCCAAAGGAACAAGTGATTGTAAGGGGCTGCTTTCTTTTTCTGCCTAAGCCTGTTGTCAAAGGTGGTGGGGATGAACAGGCAATGCCAAACTGCTCTCTGTCTCCTGTGCAGGCAACGTTAGACTGTAAAGAGCGCTGAAGACCTGGCAGACTTTTTGTCCATCACTGGACATGCATCAGTTTTGGCACAGAGCAGGAAATGACTGGTGCAGCAAAAATTTTGGAGCAGGTCATCTCCCTGTTTCATGGAATTGAAACTCTGGGACTTCCCATTTGAGACTTGTTCTGCTGCTGGTGAATACATATATTAAATTACTATTATTCCAATCTGACAGTAGGTTACAGTCCAACCTGTATTACCTTTAAAAAAACAGTTTTTCAAGGATGCTGTAGTTTAATATGGGAGAAATATTCCTAATATGTTATTCTCAAGGCTACCAGCCAAGCTGTGCAAACCACCCTTGCAGTCAATGGCAAATAGTAGTGTGGGAAATGTACTTCCTCTTTCATAGGCAATTTTGCCTTTTCTAATGATGATATTGTGCATTCCAAATCAGAAAAGAATACAAATATGTGATGTTTTCAGTAAGGCATGTGTTAAAAATCCCTAAACCTGATCTGGGAAGGTCTCAGTGATTTTGGAAATACTGAAAAAGCCAGGCTTACCTCCCAGGCCGCATGACTAGGAGAAATAGCTGGAGAGTCCAGGAACAGACCACCTTGCTACTTAGCAAGGTAGGTGGGGCAGGGTAATGGTGAGCCAGCCATCAACAAGCCTTGACATCAGGGGATGCTCAGTTTGAAACAAATCTACCCTCTGTGAACATGAGGTTAACCCAGTATGAATTGTAGTGGGAGAGGAAATGCTGCTGAGCACAAATCCCTTTTCTTCCAGCACAGGGAAATGATATTAGAAAAACAAGGAGATTTTCTGGAAAATTACTTCTTGAAAAAAATGGAGGAGAAATGTTCTTCTCTGGCTTCTGATGATGGGTGAGCAAAATTTGAGTGTGCAATTTATCTCACCTACACACTACACGTGGAATGTGTGTTTTGTTGTGCAAATGTGGAAGGCAATTTAGTGTTATGCCCTTTACCAAGAGAGGCAGTTCAGCTGAGCTGAAAGTGGAGAGTTTCTTCATGTAGTACAGCAGCTGAAGTGAGTGAATATTATGTGGGTTGTGCTGGTACACAGTAGTACACCAAATGTTGCTCACATGGCTTTAGAGGTGTTCAGTCTGATTCGGTAGCTGCCCAACAGGTTTAGTGCCAGAGACCTATAAAAGAGTATCCTGCTCTTGGACACATAGTTCCTGAAAATATAATTCCCTGTGTGTGGTTACTGCACAGCCAGCATCTGACTCATTGCTTCGCAAAGCACTTTTAGTTGCTTGGGAAACATGATGATCTGCACTAGACAAACCCAGTAACTGCGGTACGCCTGTAGCAGTCTACAATCTTGGAGCAGTCAAGAAAACTTTGCTCTCTGTTAGCCACACCACAGCCACTAGGAACTTCATGTGATGACCCAAGAAGAACCCTGTATATACAGCCACTCTGAATCCATCCCCTTGATGTTCCAGCTGATGGGGACCTCTCACGGGGTGTTAGTAGCATAGTCCACATCTATTGCACAGTTTTCTTTCCATACAGCAGGGGGTAGTAAAATACTCAGAGACTACATGTGCAAGAAAAGAACATCAAACTGTAGAGCAACTGAATGGAAAACAAACAAAATGTCTATTTTTATAGTGAGCTAAATCCATATAATTTTCAATAGGGAACCTTTTGAATCCTTGTAAAACAAGTTCCTTAAGGGTTTGAATGATGCTATTTAAATGTGTAATGACTTGGCCTGTTAAAAACCCAACATATTGATTGCTGCACTTTGAGGATGAAAGTATTAAACATTTTAATCGTGCTGAGCATGTTTAGGATGCAAACAAAAGTCCTCGTTGTGAACCTGCCAATTAAAGTAGCTGCCAATCGGGAAAGGAGACATGTCTGTGGCTTTCTTTGGGTTAGCTGAGGTCATGGCTACAACTAATGCAAAGGTTCTTAAAGAAGTTTGGCATCTGAATGCATGAAAATCCCAAGCGATACTCCACACTTTCTATTAAAGATTTTGGAGCTGTTTTGGACTGACAACATTGTTTACAGAACAAGATCAAGGCTTCGCCCCCCCTCCTTATATTATTGAGGAATATATAACACTTTAAGAATGCAAAGGACAGTCTGAGATGTTAGCGCTAGGAACCCAGTTACAGGACTGCTGTTGAGCTTCAGAGTCCTGTACATGATCATGATCTAGTCCAACAGGGAGCTCATAAACCATCAAGGAAACCCAGGGGAAGCTGGTGGGAGTAGTCATGTGCTTCTAGTCAAGGAATGGTTTAGAAGTTCACTGTTTCTCTGCTTAGAGTTTTGAAGTAACAATTTAATTTCTATTAAGTCATTGCCTGCATATTTCGTTAGTACCATTTAGCAGTACACAGAGTAACATCACATTTCTCTTCCAAATAGTGCAGAAAAAAAACAAACTTCTTATTTCCTTAAGGATTTCATAGAAAGCATAACCTGTGAAGTTGGTTCCTAGTCATGTTCTTACACCAACTTAGCCTGATAAGATGTAAATCTCAACACACTTATTCCAGTGTATGTTAAGAGCAATCTGAACAACTAACACGCAAGGTACACTGGCATAGAGAGCTGTGAAAATCTGCGTCTGGCTCAGTGTTCCCTATTGCAAGAGGAAAACTACTTAAATCCATGTATGACATGGGAGATATTTATTTTACATTTCTGCAAAGGTTTTAAAATTTACATCTAAATTTTTTCTTTATTTTTGTCTCAGCTGATGTGGCTTTGTAGGAAGATTCTGAAGATATAGAAGTCCTTCTGTGAGTGTATACTGAATTTGTGTTATATAATGATTTGAATTTTATTGGTACCTATTACTAAAGATTCTGAAGTAAGTTAAAAAAACAATCAGTAAGCCAAATCGACTTTATTTTCAAGAATCTCCAGCTATCACTCACATATCCTTGCCAAATATGTCACTTCTCTTAGCAACAATTTAGATGACTTTGACAAGTATTTTTAACCTGTAAAAGAAAGCCATAGAGCTCACTTCTGAAATCTGAAGTTCTGTGCAGATACCTAAGGACTGGATTCAGTGATAAATTGCTTCCCCTCCTGACAAGACCATGGAAGCTTTTCTTGCAGAGAATGCTTAGTAATTCAGTGAAAGTGGTTTGGATGGATTTTTGTCTTTCCAGTTGAATCTGGCTTTGCTTTCTTTCTAGTATTATAAATTATTGTATGTGTAATAAAACACATGTACCTCTTGAGAAAAATGTTAATTCTACGGAGAAAGAGGCTGATTCAAAGATAACATTAGTTGTAGATGTATTTCTCTGTAATTTATCCACACTTTAAATTATCACCTAGGTTATCTTGGAGCAATGGCATCTTGGTAGCTGTGGTTTTAACATAAAATGTCCAAAATTTCACTTGCAGATTTGCCTGCAGACAATTTGTAGTGCAGTCTTTAATGCTCTTTTAGATCCCTTTAAAAACAGATATTTCTGGAATGACAGATGCTAGCAGTGGAGATAGTTCATTGGTATTAGCCAGTCAAAGTAAAAAAATGTCCAGTCTTTTGCAGCTACCTTGTCAGTGGTTTCTGTCATCCCTGTGGGTTGTATAATGCAGTGATGTGGCAACAGCTGAATCTGGTTGAATGTGTGCCAGAACCACGAATATGTTGCTGAATATAATGTACCTTTTTTCCATCTAATGAGCAAAAGCACAGATTATACACAGGGGTTCTCACATCCCACTCTATCTCTCATTCCCATCTTTGGATTGCCTACCAAGTGCTCCAAGTGCAAACTAACCTCTGAATTTGTTATACCAGATGCTGCTATCTCATTTAAACCATATCTTTGTAAGACATATTAATACTTAGCAATATCAGTTAAATAATCTCTTTACTCTTAACATTTATTTAATCAGGTGGGTAAGGCAGATCTGCAATGAAATCACATTGTTAGTTTCTTCTTCTAAGCCTTCTACAGCATCCTGTCCTCTTCAAGGCTCTCTTTGAGATGCTGAGTTTCATTATCTTTATTTATTTCTTGTTCAGTGCTAAACACTCACTGTTTTAAGGTTAGTTATAAACTTCAGACAATGTACTTATAGTAAGAATTTTACCTGACCCAGCGCCTTATTATTGTTCTGTAAATGTTTTTTGATCTTTTGAAGGAGTCCTTTTAATACCACTATGGTTTAATTCACCAATTCTTGACTTTTATTCTGGATTAATAATTTTCAAACAGTAGGTTTGGATTAAAATTCAAAATAAGTTTTCAAAAAGTCTTTTTATAATGAGATACTTGCATGCCCTTTAGGAATGAAAAAGGGAGAGGATATTTTCAGTTGTTCCAGAAGACTCCTGTGAATAGGTAACCTATAGATTAGATTTGAAATTTAAAAAAAAAGGAAAAGAAAAAAAGGAAAGGCTTCACATGACTAGCAGGAATAAGAATGTTGATGTCACTGGGAGTGAATATCTTTAATTTTTCAGTAGGAACTGAGCAAAGAGAAGGTATCAGAAAGGAAGACTGCAGCAAGTCTGATTTTTGCTGGATTTATAAGAGTTTAGAAGGAAGCTAGTGGTGTAGTCATAAGAAAATATTTTATTTTCAGTATTCCTGGACACATCTTCCATTTAAGGAAGGCTTGGGATAAGGCTGGGGAACTGGAAAAAAACATGTCAGAGAGAGTAGTATGGCGTAGGCAGGAGCATATGCTTCATATTAGGTATTCCAGTACAGATTCTTCCTCTCCCTACAGTACATGTTAATTTTAGGGCGAGGGCTGGAATCAGGTTTTCAGAAAAAAAGGTAGAAAGCCTTTTTATTCTTGCATTCTTCAAGACTGCCAGAGATAGGATGAAAGTTTGCAAAATTGGGAACAAATGCCTTACAGTTGGATTTACTATACAAATTGGTCACTTTGGATTAAAGAAAAAAAATTAGGCTTGGATTTAGGGTGGCATTATGACCTAAAAGAGGGACTCTTCATCTGCCAAACTCACTGTTGGATTGATTAGAACCAACAAAGAGTAGAAAGAATGTTGTTTTCTAATGAATCTCAATGAGCCTTTCTTAATGAAATGTTCTACCATTTTGATTTCAGTTTTTTGGCTTAAAAGTAGGATTTAAGAAGAAATTGCCCATTGAGCCTAGCTTGTCACTGGGTCTGGAATGGCTTCGGTGGAAGGAATGCAGGTTAGCATCATGAAGGGCGAATGCTGTTATTCTGGTACCTTATGGAATACCTTGTTCACCTGAGTGGGAAGGGTGGATGTTTGGAGAGGCTATTGGTGACTATACAGTTACCGTCTTCAATGCATTTTAGCTGCAAGAATTAGTTCACTGCCTGTATAAAAAGTAGAATTATGGTTGGGGTTTATCTCATATCCGTGAAGGAAAAGGTGTGACCTGTAAGTTTAGGATGGCAAATGATATCAAAAGCTGATGTTTCATGTTTAGAGATTGCTGCAGGGATTAGGTCTACAGTTGCTTTTCAGGTTAGGAATTTAAGTTTTGAATGTAGAAAATAACTCTTGAATAAGTCAAGGTCTTGTTGGATTCTTTATGTTCACAGGTGATAAGAATATCCATTTCTCCAAATGCCATTAATTTGTGCTAAGTTTCACTCTAGCTATTGGTTACCTTGCTATAATTATAACCTTACGATTGTGTAAGGACTTGGGAACTCAAAAGCACGTTGTTTCCAAGAAGTTATTAAACTCCACAGTTCTGTAGAAGTGCTTAGAGAAGAAACTGTTAACAATGAACAGCAATATATGATATTCAACCAAGGGTTCTAGAGAAACTTGGAAGCTGGATAACTGTAAACAATTGTTTTGAAGAACCAGAGAACACAGGAATTAATATTGTATGTTGCCAGAGAGTCAATATGGATTTTTAAGGGTGGGTCATGCCTCACAAATGTAGTAACATTCTTAAGAGAAGTCAATAAGATTGTGGATAAAGGATCTATGGTTGATTTAACCTATTTGGTTATATCTTTTAAGGAATCTAAGAAGTCAGAGGATAAAAGAAAAAGACAGAAGTCAGCAATAAATGGTCAGTTTTCACAGAGGAAGAAGGTTGTCAGTGAAGTATACATGGGATTTGTCCTAGGGCCTGCAGTGTTCCCAGTATTAATAAATGGTCTAAAAATGAGAAGAAGAAATTTTTGAGGTGTCTTAGTTGGCTGACAATACTAAGTTATTCTGAATAGAATGATAGAATCATAGATTAATTTTGGTCGAAAGTGACCATTAAAGATCATTGAGTCCAAACCCCCTGCAGTGGACAGGGATATCTTCAATTAGATCAGGTTGCTCAGAGTCACATGCAACCTGACCTTGAATGGGAAAGCTGTTCCAGTGTTTCACCACCCTCACTGTAAAAATTTCTTTCTTGTATTTACTGTAAATCTACCCTCTTTAAGTTAAAAACCATTACCCTTTGTCCTAAGTCAACAAGACATACGAAAATGTTTGTCTCCATCTTTCTTCTAAGTCCTCTTTAAGTACTGAAAGACTGCAGTAAGTCTCCCCAGAGCCTTTTCTTCCACAGGCTGAAAAACTCCAAGTCTCTCAGCCTATCTTCATAGCAGAGGTGCTTTATCCCTCTGATTGTCTTGTTGGCCTCTGGACTTGCTCCAACAGGTCCATGTCCTTTCTGTGCTGAGGACTCCACAGCTGGATGCAGTGTTCTGGGTGGGGTCTCACCAGAGCAGAGCAGAGGGACAGAATCCCCTCCCTGCCCTGCTGCCCACGGTGCTTTGGATGCAGCCCAGGATGCTGGTGGTTTCTGGGCTGTGAGTGCAGATTGCTGGGTGATGTCCAGCCTCTCATCCAGCAGCACCCCCAAGTCCTTCTTGGCAGGGCTGCTCTATATCCGTTCATCCTCAGCCTGGATGGATACTGGGATTGCCCCAACCCAGGTGCAGCACCAGCACTTGGCCTTTTTGAGGTTTGTGTGTTTGGCACAGGCCCCCTTTTCAAGATTGCCCAGGTCCCTCTGGATGGCATTCCATCCCTCAAGCATATCAACTGTACCACATAGCTTGGTGGTGTCTGTAAATTTTCTTAGAGTGAACTCAGTCCCACTGTCTCTGTCTTTGCTGAAGATATTAAACAGTACTTTCCCCCTTACAGACCCCCGAGGGACATTGCTTGTCACTGATCTCCATTTGGATATTGAACATCCATCATATCATTGAGATGGCGACCACTAACCTCTGGATGTGACCACCCAACCAGTGCCTCATCTACCAAACGGTTCATCCATCAAATCCATTCCTCTCCAATTCACAGATCAGTATGTTTTGGGGGACCATGTCAAAGGCCTTACAGAAGTCTAAATAGATGGCACATCTGTAGCCCTTCCCTTGTCCATTGATGTGGTCACGCCATTGTAGAAGGACGCTATCATTTCCCTGTTCTCCATGTGCCTTAGCACAACTTCTAGGAGGATCTGTTCCATGAGCTTTGTAGGCACAGATATGAATACGTAACATAATTTTACAGAAAGGAGTAGGATATGTAAAGTGAAACCAGGAAGTGGCAATTTCAAAATTTTGCCTCTCATTGCATTGTTAAGCTGTCAAGATTCTTGCCACAAGATGCTGTGGACAGTAAAAACTCTCAGATGTGAAAAGTCCTTGGATGAAAAGAAGAAACCATTGAGGACTGTTAAAGATAGAGTTGCTGCATCTGGTTAGGAATTGCTCAGCCACAAATCCCTGGAGGCTGAAAAATATTCTGGGGAATTAATGCCGTATATTACACTGTTCTCACACTCTTCTCTGGGACCCATTTTGGACACCATCAGGAATGGCTGCTGGGTAAATTGGAAGCTTGATCTGATAAAATATAATAAGGGAGGGTCTTTATAAATTAATCTTGTAAAAAAAGCACCAAATATTCAGAATATCTGATTATGCATAGGTGTTATTTGAATTTTCCAAATACTGCCATTATCAGTGCAAAACACTTGCTATCATTGTCATATTTCTGTATGTTTAAAAAGAGAAGACAATTGCTTTAGTAAGATTAATTTGGTACTCTGCACTCTGAGAACCTTTTTGTATCACTTTATTTGGAATCAAATAAATTGTGTATTTTGTTCCTTTTGTATAACTGTCCTCTTTTCCAAAGTCAAAACCGAAAATAGAAAATAAGTTAATTAAAAGCATAATATATATTACACATCATGAGTTGTCTTGCAACATAAATTGTACAGTTGCCAATCAAGCAAGCCCTCATCTACTAAGCACAGACTACTCAGGTTTAAGGAGCTGCTCTCTGTTATCTTTTACTGTTTCTGCTGTGAATATAGTAAATTTTCCACAGTGCCATCACTCTCACTTTAGGACAGGACCCTCACTGGCTGAAATCAGCAATAGTTCTGTTTAGGCATTTAAAAGTGTCAGAGAGTCATGAAGGAATATTTGGTCCTTTTAGTTGCATGAAAAACCTAATAAAAATACTGTATTGCTCAGAAATAAATTAAAAGATTTTGAAAATCTTGGGTACAGAGAAACTTACAGATGTTCAGGACATGAGATCCCCTTTGAAGCAATATGCTGTATACTGCTGGTGATAGGCTTTCATTAGCTTTATTAGCTTCAGCTTCTTAATTTATACTCCTGCCATCAAGTCCTCTGTCTCCATTCTCTCACAGACACTCTCTATAGTCTGGGTGCATGAAGCTTTGTTGCAGTATTTTGCAAACACACTAGAAAGTGGCAATATTGTTAGATGTGTCCTTAGATGCCCTGTGACTTGCAGCAGCAGCAGGAGTGATGATCTTGTATTTAGTATCAAACAATAGCTCACTATAGAATTTTCTAAACTAGAGCTGGCTTCTCACCATGTCCCAGAACCAACCTGGCATTTCACAATAGAGGAATCAAATGTCTTTTGGCAGCATCTGATGTCATCGTTGCTTAGGGCCTGATCTCAGAATTTGGCTGTCATGAGTCACTCCATCTACTTGTTGTGTAAAACAGAAAAAATGTGGGCATCAGCAGTGCTGTGACCTTTATACAGTTTTCAACAGATTGAAAGAAGGCAGAACTGTTATTACTAATTTTAAACCGCTAATATATGTTGGGCTTTTTCAACCCATGAAGCTAATGAAAGTCTATCACCAGAAGTATACATCATATTACTTTAAAGGCAATCTCATTTGAACCGAAGAACTCACAAGCAAAATGACAGTGGAATGTGCTTGGACAGAAGCATTGCACCTCATTCTCCACTGTCCTGTCATGGGTGATGTATTGCTTTTGGCATATTAGCTAAAGTTGCATTGAGAAGCAAAAAAAATGATCACTCTTGGGTGCAGACATCACATTTGGTGTTCAGAGTTATAGTTTATGCTGAAGACCTGCTGAAATTCTTCAGAAGAAAATATTCTGTACAATATGCATGTATTACTAATTTGCCAAACCTCTGAGGCTATTGGGAAAAAACAGGGGTTTCTTTAACAGGTTGTGATCTGGCTGATCTGGTCTGTTTGTAATATACAACATTTATCACTTGTGGAGCTTGACCAGTATAATAAATCAGTTGAGTTCTACTTAAGTAATATTTGAGCAGGAGTTAAGCTGTGAGTGAATTATGGGATGATTTCATATGGTGGTCATCAGCCATGGATAGTTATGTGAGGAAAACAGACCAGAGCTTCATATCCTGATCCTTTCCTATATTCTTCTACCTTTAGTAAAGTTGTGTTGCTTCTGCTTCCTGTCTTATTGCAGGTACTGATTGAAGACAAGTAGAATAAAGTGATTGTATAATAAAGAGGATTTAAAAAAAATATAAACAATATATTAATACATAGGAGGTGGTAAAAGATTACCACATTCAACAAGGCAGAACAAGTTTAAGATTTTAGAGCTATCTTTATCGTGACTTGTGTGGTACATGTTGATGTCTGAAAGTCCATTGTTTTGGGGAAAAGGCCTTTATTTTAATGTTATCTTTCTGACTATGGTAGTTGCATAATAAAATTTAAAAATGTGGTGTTTAGGACTACAGCAGGAAAAGATTTGACATACTAGCAGTTTGACAGTTTGAGCACAGTCTGCTAGTTGTGCCAAGCTTTCAGTTTCCAAATCAAACTTTTTGTCTGTGTCCTTCAGATGGTCTTTCTTCCAGATATTGGAGTGGTGTAGTTGGACCATGGAGTTTCATCAGTGCAACTGGGTAGGTCTATTCTGATCTGTTCCCAGTTGAAGATGGGATTGAGGATATCTGCAGTCTTCTTCTGTTACAAAGATCACAGTCATTTCTGCACACCTCATGCTGCATCATATATACTCAGAACCAGAATTTATCTCTGGCAAGAGCTATGCTTCCTGAATTATGTTTGGCATGCTTGTTCTCAGTTGTGAAGTATTTATCCATTTCCTGGTGTCAGCTACTGAATCCAATGGGATTATGGTCCCATTTAAATAAAATCCAGTCTTGTCATCTGCTACTGAATCCAAGAATTATTATCACTTGTTTCATGGGCTTCTTATCAACAGTTTATTTTGGCCTGTTGGTCTTGAAACAGTTTCATTACACCTCATCAGCACCTGTTTTTACTAATTCATGATGTGGCTGAAGTTGAAGTGCAGGTGGCTCTGCCATCTAGTTTTATTTGGATCTATCGCTGACTTAATAATATGAGCAAAAATGGCAGATGAGCGTCTGTCTGCCTTTTTCTGTAATAAATGTACATAAAGAATCCTGCATCTGCTAACTGACACTGCAGATTGCTTTCCCTTCAGTGGAAGTCTTTCCAAATGGTCTCAGAAGCAGCAAGAATAGATGCTTGTGGTTGTTTTTCCTGGCGTATCAGTGGTGTATGGAGATACATAGTTTCTGCTTCCTCTGTTTCTGTCACTGCAGTTTATAGGTTGGCCATTAATTTTTCTGTCAAATTGCAGTCTGGAGCATATGTGTTAGATGGCATCTACAGTACATGGCACCTGCACGCTCCATACTGTTTGCTTAATTCTGTATCAATATATTATTATTCTAT
Source organism: Corvus cornix cornix (assembly GCF_000738735.6). Classification (NCBI taxonomy): domain Eukaryota; kingdom Metazoa; phylum Chordata; class Aves; order Passeriformes; family Corvidae; genus Corvus; species Corvus cornix. The sequence goes on from NC_046335.1 coordinate 11,108,423, forward strand.
TCCTTTCACTGATCTCTTCAGTTGCTCTTCCAATGAGTGGCATGTTTCTAAGACTAGGTCTATTGCTTTAAAAATGTAAAACTGATTTGCTTCTGTTCTTTCTGAGATTAATTGTGGGTGCCAAGAATGAGAGCTCTGCAGTATAAACATTTTTTTCTTGGTATTCAATGCAAATACTTATTCAGGTAAAGGCAAAACAAAACACTTTTGTATCTACTGTTCTTTTTGGGCTCCTTGAATATTTTGATGATCTGTTCCAGCATTTGGGGGCACTATTCCAACAGGATTGTCCTGATCATCTTCCCCCCACTGTAGCCCCTCTATAGTGTTATACTAATGACTTTTCTTTCCTTCCATTATAAATTCTGCAGGGAGACTTAGTTCTGGTGTTCAGTTTTACTCCCTGTACACGGATTTTGTCTGGAAATCCACCATGCCTGGCATCACTCCATGTTGATGATTTCTTTTGTTTCTCACCCTTATTTTGTCTCTTTCTAAATTGTGTTTCCTATATTATTGTGGAACTCACAAGACTGACCTCTGCTGTCATCTTCCATATGCCACATGCTGAGTAGTAACATAAGAAAACAACACATTTCTTAAGGCTTTAAATTGAGAGAGCTGTAACAGAACTGAAGCCTTGTGGCAAGCCAGTGTTCCCAGATGGGAAAGACTACATTTAAGGCCTTTGGTGCTATTAATTTTTAAAGGCTGCAAAGAACGAATAAAGTGTGAGTGAGGCCTGATGGCTGACAGGGATGGAGAGGCCTGAGCTAACCGTGGTACAGCAGTGCCCCTCTCAGCACCAGTGCCCCTGACTTCTCCCTGGCTTAATTTTGGAGCAGTCTCAACATGAGGTCAGGGAAGCACTTCCAGTGGGAATACACTTGCCAAAATATGCCTTTATACTTTAGTGCTGTGCTGGCAGTAGTGTGGTGCTCAGCAGGTGAAGGGGAGGGAGGTGCTGTTACAAAGATGTTTGCACTGGGAGAGGTGCAAGTCAGGTGCAAGGCTGCTGAGCTATTTTGAGGGTTTTTCACTCTTTTTAGCCTGTTCTGATTAGTTTATATCTGAGGGCAATATTTTTACAAATTGATGATGAAATGTAATCATTCTTTGTTGCAATTCTGTCTAAATTTACGAACTTCCACTTCCCTGAATGCCAGGAGAAGTAAACATGAGAGGCTCAGTGCTTTAACAGACTCCTCAGATAATTGTCTACCCTAAACACCTCTTTCTTGCTTCATTTGTTTATCAAAATCATTCTACATGCTCTCTAGTTGTCTCTGGGGCTTTCCTGCTGCCTGCTCTATCTGTGCCTGTACTTTTGCCCTTTCTCATCCTTGGTGAACTCAACTGAACAACAAATTCATTGCCCTGAATTTGAACTTAGTCCCTAAGGAAAATTGCAGTTGTTGGTTCTTTTACTAGGCCTCTGTTTTGGGTGCTGACCTCCAGTGTTTCTTCTCTTCCATGGAAGTGTTGTAACCAGAGTTTACATTTAGCCTACTATGTTATACTCAATAAAATGTGACTCCTAAATTCAACTCCACTATCAGATAGCTTTTCTATTCATATTTATAAATGCCACTGGCTTTGTTGTATGCTGTCAAACTGCAGTTCTCCTTTCCCCCACATCATGTTTTTCTTGTTTTGCATAAACTCCATGTTTCAGAATAGAAAATAATTGGCTTTTAGGGTCACTTAGGGAAGATATTTTGTTTTCCCAGGTGTCTGGGTGGGGCATTTTAGCCAATCACATTTATTACTTTAAGAAGACCTCTCAGGCATTTGAACTTGGCCCTATTTCCTGCCAATAACACCTGGCAAGAGAGCTAGATAAGTTAGATTGCAGATTTATTAAAGATTTATTTTAGGTAAGGCCTGTTTGTAAGATATTTGTGTGCCAAGTTATGTCTGGAGTAAAACTTTATAGCAAACACTAAATCAGAGACAAGCAGTACAGAAAGAAATGTAAAGGGGAGTAAAATAGAAAGGCTGACAGATCTGTAACTATAATAAAAATTGTTGTGGAGAATTCTATGCATTAACTTAGATAATTGCCAGAGTCGTAAAATCCAGATTTTTCTGTCTTCAAGACTCCTGGGACCTGCTGGAGAAGAAGAAAATGAAATGTAATGGTTCATATATAATTCAGAATTTTGTTGCTTTTTATCATTCTCAAAAGAGTAAAAGTGACCTACTTTCTATATGTTGTAGTTTAGTGGGAAATTCCCCTGACTCTCAGTGTTAGCATGCTTGTTCTCTTCTTAAGCAGGTGCTAACTCCCATCTCTTCTTTACTACTGCTGGCATAGCTTGTGCTAAATGTGTTGTGACATTCTTTCCTCTCAATGTACGTTGGAGATGGTTGTGCTCCTTCCCAAATTCCAGTTTTGTTAAGCTTCTGGGATTAATGCAGGATCTAAATTAATTTTCTGTATGTTAGTTGTCAACCACAGTAGAAGTAATTAAATAACAAGCTCTCCTCTAAGATTTGTGTTTTTAGAATCAGTAAGTTATATGTAATGATGGCTTAAAACAGAAAAAAAGAAGATAAAGCTCAAAGACATGTATAAAAGGGCACCACTTCTTATTTATTTGTTACAATGTATATTTGGAATAAAATGTGAAGGAATAATTAGAAATGTTCTTGAAACTCAGAGGAGAGCCAGTATTAGTGCCATTTTAAGGATGGATTTGAACTGGAAATATTTCAATCCAGAAGACTTCTTCCAATCTATATTTACAAAATCCAAGGACAACAGTCTAAAAAATTGGAGCGAGGAAAACTAGGAAATTTGATGTAAGGTTGCAAATCAAGGCTATCTCCATTTACAGTACAACACTACAGAAGTATGCTAGAGAGAGTATGAAACCAATTGGTTCTGATCTTGCCCTCCAAGAAGAGCCAATTTTTGGTTTTCTGGATCCAGCTCTATATGGAGAAAAAGGAGAGAAATTTAATGATTCTATACTTTCCCATCATATTGCTGAACTTATTCGTGATTGAGGAAATTCCTCAAATTTTTCAGTGCTTTTTCTATTCCCTTCAGGGATAGAGACAGATGAGGGAACATGTTAATCTTCTTTTGCTGAAAAAGAAATTTCATTGACCAATAAGAGATTCTGGGTTGTATGATGGACAGTGCTCTAGTTACTTCTCGAAGAGAATTGGCTACACAGTTTGATTCTCAGGTGTACGTACAAGAAGCAAAACAAAATAATATTTTTCACTAAATGAGATGTATCCTTTAGAACTGTTTGTGGGGAAATATTTAAAAAATAAGCATGGTTCTGTTTAGCCATGTTCTATTTAGTTATTTATTTGAAGTAAGCAGTTTCATCCAACTATGGATACTAGACCAGTTAGCAAGAGGACTTGTTCATATATTTTTGTTTTACTTTTTTGATCCAAGTCCTAGGAGTTGGGAGTTTGGTTCCAAAGGGAATGAATTTATGTATGCAGGACACGTTGTTCAAGGAGCTAATACTTACAGTAAACAGAGAGAGGTTGCTTAACTGTTGAGTAATGCTACAACAGTTATTTCCAATATTTTGCAAGAAACAATGTTCATGCAATGTTTTACCACTAGCAATTTGTTAGTGGTTTTAATTTAATGCCAAAAAAATCTCTAAGGGCTGTAATTTCAAAAACATGGAGCATCACACATAGGGAACTGTACCCTCTTTCTACTTTGTAAGGTAAGACATACATGAAAGAGACACAGTTTTTTTCTCCCATTAATAGTACTATAAAATCTAAATAGTGTAAGAACACTCTTGTGACATCACAAATAGTAAATTATATCCATTGAAAGGAGATGCATGTGTGTGCAACTTATGTTACAGGTTAAAGTCTTTAAAAATGCTTTGAAGAAAGTCTTTTTCCAATGAATTACTTCAGGAAGGCAGATACAGTCAGAAGTAGCCTTATTTGTCTTCTGTTGTTGAAGCAATGATGTGTTTACATTATAGTCCGGTCAAACCTAGCAGAACTACAAGTCTATATGCAATTCTTTTTGCAGTGTATTACATTTATTGTGAATAATATTTTTAAAGTGACTGGAAATAAATTATCTGTAAAATGTCCCTGGAACTCCCTCCCTCCAGATCCTATAGACATTGATAATACTTCTCTATTTAGCGTGTTTCTTTGTAGCTTAACGGTATTGCTAGAAGCTTTCCTTTCCAGTGGAAATAGGAGGAAATTTCCTAGCGGAGGTCAGCTTTAGCAAACACTCCTGTTAATGCAATTCTCACCAAGTTCTTCCATTTGAGATAGAAGCAAGTTCTTATTTTAAAGAGGGAGAACTAAAGGATGAGGCAGATGAAATACCTTTGAAATATCTTACTCCTGTTAAGCGGCAGAGGGAAGCAAAAGGTTTTATCTCCTGTGCTTTTGCTTTCTCTACTGCTATGATATTTGTGTAGGTATGCATACCTACATAGGTATATAAATATTTAGATATCGATATTGAATAGAGACATAGTCCTGAGCTAGAGTTGATTAATATCTACTTTTCTCTAACTAGACATTTGAGTCCGAAATACTGGAGATTAAACATGAATATTCTGAAGGGAAGCTAGGACTTTCCCAACATTTCTTCCACCAGTTTAATAACAGTTTCTTTGCTGGTGCAATCCTATCATTATCACCTTCTTTAAAAACAGCAACATAAGATCTTCTTGGCCTGAAGTAAGTAAATTAATGTGTATTTTTTATGTGGCATAATACTGTGCATGCCTACATACATACACAGATTTTTCATGAACATATCTACATTGCATTAGCTGTCATGGGTTTTCATTCAGTTCCAAGCTGATTGGTCGTTGGCTGTTTCATTTTGTTAAAATCTGAATAAAACCTTAGGTGGCCCTTGGAAAAGCTTGCCTTCAATGAGGACATAGAATTTAAGATATGGGACATATCAACTGATTATTATTTCCATCAAACTCACTCCCAATTAGCATCCCCTTGTGAAAATAAGTATAAAAGTAGGTTTCCTCATAATTTCTTTCCTCTTTTCTCTAACCATTAATTCCTTTAATAACTATGAGCAGAACCTGTATCAGAGAGTCTGTGTGGCCACACCCATGCCTTTTAATACAGAAAATCCAGGAAATATTTAGGTATTTATGCTAATGTCACCCTCTAGATGATGCTTTGCAGATAATAGGTTTCTTTAAAATACTCCATGTCTCATATTCTTTGGTGAAGCATCCACAGGACTGGCTTTCCATTCAGATGTTGACATACACATGGTGGTACATGGAACAATATCCATAATGGTTTGTCAGACTCCTCATGAAATTTTTGATGGGATACTAGCTTGTCAGCTTAAAGGCAAAGTATGCAGCCACGTCTTGTAACATGGAGTGTTGCAGCAGAGATTTCTGCAATATGTATAGACAGCGAGGCCTGTAGAAAAGAAATAGGGACCGATTCTTGGTAGATGTTTCAGAGATCTTTATTCTCCAGCCGCATGGCCGGGGGACTGCCAAAGAACCCGGCAATCACAGGACCAGCAGGGTCCTTCCCACCCAGGGGAACACAAAACAACCAATGGGGAGCAGGATTGACCAGGGAGTAGCGAAACCCCATAGGCCGTGCCTCTACTCCAGGGTCCCCTCCCCCCAGACCCCACGGCAGGGGGGAGGAACCCCAACAGTGGAGAAAGAGCACAGTACTAATACAATCACATGAAGGAAAGAAGGCTGTGCAGGAAACCTGTGACTTGAGCAAAAGAGGCAGATTAATTGTGATGAAGTTGCTGGGAAAGACTGTGCTTTGGGGTGGAAAAGTAAGCATGGAGTTATCTGGAAAATGACTGTGAGAAGGACATGAAGAGATGCTGAGCAGGACAAGTTCCAACCACCCAAATGCACATCAGGGGTGTGAGTGCTTGGGAAGATATCTGTAGCAGCGCAAGACATGATGTAATCACAGATGCAGAATTAAAATATCTGTTCTTTGTTGTGAGAAATGGTCCAACATATTTCCTGTTGTATTGTTAAAAGAGCTTAAATAGCAAAGGAAGATACAAAATAAAAGAGCAGAAATTAGTGCAAAAAATGCAAAGAGGTGAAGAGGACCTACTGAGTTGGATTGAGAGGTGGAAGTGGTGATAGAGAAGTGAAAATAATACTTCTGTAGAAATTATAGATGAGAATGGAAGGAGTGAAATGAGAAGGCTGAATGTAATTCCATTACTGTGGAACTGAACAGCATGAAAGGAAATATGAAGGAAACATCAAGGAGGCAGCAGATAAAAGAAAGGTTGTGTTAGGGTGGTGTGTCACTGGGGAAATGATTTTCACACTGATTCTTGTATTTTCTCCAGTGTGTTTCAGTGCTTATTGCCTTTCAGAACTGATAACTTTCTGATGATTGGATGTCAAAATATTTTGTTCCACGAAGGAAAAATTTGCTGATGAGATTTCATAGGCTTGTTTTGTGTGCCATTACTTGTCATTAACCATGTCTTCTTCCTACTGCCCTTTAGACCCGATATAATGCTGCTTTATACATCTCCTCCTAAAGAAACACTCAACATGAGCAAGTTATAAAAGTATTCTACAGAGTTTGCCAACACTTGAGGGCAGGAACACTCAGACATCTTTGAATACTTTGGTTCTAATTTAGGACTAACTGGAACATACCTCATCTCCACAGTGTCATTTTCTTTAGAAAAGAACATTGGTTTCATATACGGAACAAAAGGATGATCATTAAAACCCATCTGTGGGCCTCTTTAATAAACAGAAACATGAGATAACCCAAAGAGTTTTTGCACTGCAGTACACTGAAACTTCATGTCAGGGAAGTTTGCAATGCTCAGAGATTGTTGGGAAGTAAGAAAGTAGAAATCCTTAACTATTAACCAACTAAACCATTAACCAACTAAAAATCAGTCCCCACTCTAGCAGATATGAATGTGTCCATTGATACTGCATTCCTAGAATCCCTGAGCAGTAGCAATAAAGTGTCCATATTTGCATATCTAAACACTTATGAAGAACTTCTTCCTCTAGAGGAGTAGAAGTACCTTTGATGTAAATAGTGAAACCTTTTCAATATCCACTTGACACACACATATTTTTCCACCAGTGAACATTACTTGGACCAGTACAGCTGTGAAATACACAGAGAAAAGCTGGTCAAGAAAAGGAAAAATTTACCAAGCAGAAATACAAGTTTTGGAGCATGAATTATCAAAACTTCTTATCTTCTATGTGAGGGGATGGTAGAAAATGTTATTATTTTGGATTTAGTTGCATAGGAGCTGGGTAAAATTTGCATGTGGATATTGAGGATACATATAAATGCCCTACCATATGATAAAAAATTGTACTTGATATATGGACTACTATTAGTAAAATTACTTCAAAAAGAGCTGGTCACCCTGTTTTTCTGAGTTGTCTGTAAGGTTAAAAAAAAGTCCAAAATTGCACCATTTTGCTGTTGAAAATGGGTGACCTTCCTATTTCTTTTCCTGAAGGTGAGTGTAAATGAAAGACATAGGCTAGAATGTCAACCAGCAATATGCCAGCTATGGCATGGGGGTTGTTCATATCCAGGCTGTTGCCCAGCAGAAAATGAACACTAAATGAAAAGTCACTTCTCCTTGATAAAAGGTGGAAGAAGCTACCTTGCATTCATGGCAGGGCTAGATGACATACTATAAAAGACTGCTGTATTTTACCCCTTGCTCTCTAGAATACTGTAAGAGGGAAGAAAGTACGGAGAACCTTGAAATTCAGAGCCAATTATTCTTCCCAAGTTTTGCATGGTTCTCAGGATGGTGAGTAATGGGTTGCTGTTCTGCACAGCAGCACAGCTGTACAGCTACTGGATTTGCTTCAATAAAACATCAACTTTTCAGTAAAAAATTGGCTGCAAGAAGATAACAGATGTACAAAAGAAAATAGGGAAAGAATAACTCTTAACATCTTTATATTTTATTTACTAGAAATTTTTAAAGGGAGAAAAAGCTTAACTGTTATGGCAAGTTGATATTTTTGCCCTTATAAACTAATTTTATTGTACTAATTTGTTCATATTATTGTACCACAGATAAGAGCTCTATTGTTGCAGCTTGGCAGGTTCATATTCCACCTTCCTTTTCCAAGTACTTGTATCTTTGGTACTATTTAAATGGCAACAGAAGCTGGCAAGATTCTATGGCTATACTTCTTGTTCTTTAAAGAATAAAAACCACCCTGATTAACTCTTGTCTTTGTTTAGTCTATTGTTTCAGTTTCTTTGAAAAGACAATGGCAGACATTTTACAGGAGAGAATTATGGCTCAGTCTTTAAGAAGTTTATTTCTGTTTGCTAACAAACGAGTCTTTTGGGGGCTTTGTACTTCTTGTATTATAGTAGCAGTCATGGACACTAATTCCCAAATATGGGCTTGTAATTTCTGTTTGGGGTTATAGTCACAGAAATATAAAAGGCACAGGAGCTAGGACTAGTGACATAATCCCAGAAGTGTTACAGAAAGAGAGGTCATGATGCCCCTTAAGTGAAGCTGTGACTGGAAATGTTCGGAACTTACTGTCCCAGTAAACCTATTGTCCTCATTATATGATCTCTTTGTGGGCACCATACAAACACATAACAAAAAAGCTGTCTCCTGCCGAGAAAAGCTTATTTTCTAATTTACAGCTTCTTTGAGCAGCTACTGTCCACAATAAATCTCCAAAGGTTGCTTTGTGTTAACTGTGTTAACTGTGTTAACAGTCCATTAGAGTTTTCACTGAAGCAAGTGCTGAACTCAGGCAGCACTGACCTGCACGTGCTCCTGAGTGTTTACACTGGAGTGGCTCTGGCGGCCACACTCCATCCTGTCCCTGCCAGTGTCATAAAAGCTGGTGTTTACAAAGGCATGGAAGGGAGGGAAGCAGGCAGTGATATTTCCTGAGAATAGTTTCCCAGTTCTGCAACACTCTGAAAGGCAGGGAATTCTTGAACCAGATATAACGATGTGGGTTTGAGGTGTCTTTGCCTCAGTGGATTTCTCTTCCATGAACTTGTCTAGTTTTCTATTGAACCCATGTCAGCTGCGCCTGGGGTACAGTGTTCCACTCCAAAATTGCTTCTTATTGTGAGTGTGCCTTGTTTTGCTTGTTTACAGGCTGGTACCTGCTAAGTTTCCAGGGTAACTCAAGTTGTTAGGACAAGCAGTACTTTCTTGGGATGGCCCCAGATAAAAGATGTAACCAAATGCGCACTTATTTTGCAGAAAAAGGATGAATATTATGATACTGTGGATATCAGCGCTTAAAAAAAATACGTATTTTAATAATTAAAAGCTTCTATAGGTGATAGCTAACCAATATAATGTCAGGAAAAGTCACTAGTGCTGGGAAAAAATCCCAAAAAATCACCAAATAAAAACCTCCAAACCATTGCTCTGCCTAGAAAGACCCAGTGTGTGTAACAAGATAGTCTTGTTCAGAGCCTTGGGAGACAAGACAGACAAGTGTGTGTTTTTGTTTATGCACCATTGGATTTTTTACAAATAGTGGTTCAGAGATTACATCAGACGAGATTTTTACTCTCCATCTCTTTTTGCAATTCACTTTTAGATATGGTATGTCTACAGCATGGTTACAAAAATTATTTAAATTAACCTACCTAGAACTTCATGCTGCTGCAGCCAAACTGTGCAACTGTACTCACAGTTTACAGCCAGCAGCAGTGTTTCCTCTCCACTGCAGTAAGCTGCCAGGTGCACACCTTAACTTCCAGAAGTGACCACAGGAGTCTTCATTTGCTAAATCTTTTTAAAATGCATTTTTCACTACACTAATTGATAATTTGAATGATGATAACTTCATCAGAAACAGAACATCTACTGAAAAATTTTAATGTCTTGCAAGCAAAGTTTTGCATGTTGTACAAACAGAAATTCACTCTACAGTTTCACATGAATGCTTAAAATACTTATTAAACAAGTCTTTGATTTCATGCTGGGCCGAGGTTTCCTTCCACATCTGTAGTAAATTGTCCTAAGGAACATTGATTCAAAAGAACCAGATTGTCTTTTAGTAGCCTGGTTAGGATAGGCAGATGAGTCATGAAGATTACTGTTATAGTTGATGTCAGGAAAAAATCCCCAGTTCTATGTATTATATTTCAGTAAGTAAAATGCATAAAAATTTGGTTTCTTCAGCAAGATCATCTGGTTTCACTAAGTCTTCTGCAACCCTTTGAGCAGTCTATCTTCTATGTCTGTGGGATATGAATGGATGAAATGCTAGAAAATAAAAAAATGGTAGAAATTTATGTGCCAGTATATATTGCCACTTGAGAATTTTCCAGTATGTGATTGATGGTTAAGGTTTCTGCATCATGCATAATAACTCCAGGTGACTTCTGCAGACTGGATTTAATTTGAATGGTATCTGATGTAATTCAATGAGCAAATTGCCCTTTATCTGAACAATGGATCCTGTAGCACCAGTTCTTGCAGGCTTTCTCTTCAAGCAGAATAAATAATTGTCCTTTCTGAGTTATTCCTTTGCCTCTTTTGGGGAAGACTTCATCTGTCTTCCTGGTAGTGAGGGAGAGCTGTGTTACAGTGTTAGAAATGAAGACAATCTACCTTACAGGAGAATGCTTTTCTTCATGGCACTATTTTGCAAAGTAGGTGTGTGTGGCAGGAAACTTACTTTTATTTTTTTAACTGGAGGCATACAGTGTATAAAGTTGAGTGGAAGCCCAATTTGAACTGGCAGATTATACACTAGGATTTGAAGAAACAAGGGCACATTAGTATAACATAGAAGGAAAACCCAGTGTGAACCAGCCTTCTTGAAAAGGGATTAAAAAATACATTTATTTGTGATAATACTTATTTTAGGGAGTAGGAAATGAGCCAAAGTAGAAATTATATTAGTCTTGCAGGTATTCCAAAGAGTGATGTATATAAAAAGACAGCTAAATAATTGTGGGAGTTATGCTCTGCTTTGGCATTTGTGTTCTTCTCTCTTAATTCTACACATGGCTACATGTAACCATGACAGGTGAAGTCAACTTTTTGGAAACAACTCTAAAATGTTCTGGTTTCAGCTGCATATGTCAAACCTCATACTAGTGCTGTTTCTGATTTCTGTCTTGCATAGTAAATGGGCATTGGCAAAAATCCAGAGAGTAATAGTATAATCTTGACTTTCAGTTTTGAGTTAGACATAAGGAAGAAATTTCTGCTCTATAATGTAATTTGAAAACCCAACTTATACTTTGACAAGAATTAAATATTCTATCCATATCTGATTTGCTTTTTATTGATGATCTAGAGCTGGTGTGGCCATTATTTCTGTGAAAAACTGCTCAGTTTTCTTCAAGCATTTCTCCCTATGCTGTTTTACCATCTGTTGATGAATGTAAGTAAATATTGTTATTGTAAAGATACTCTCTAGTCTGGCCTGTAATGTGTGATCCAAATTAAATCTTGGCTCTCTGGGGAGTTGGTGATTTTTAGTGGTTCTGAGTATGTGTGACTGAGAGTGTGTATAAAAACCACAAACCACCAAGGTCACTTTTATTTATTTATTTGCTTAGGAGACCCTGCCCCTACTTGGGGAGGGAGTGCTAGAAATCTGGGTGCATGAGGTAAGTTCTCCTTACATATGGAGTGAATTAGGACAGCTGAGAGAGAAAAATACTACATTTTCCAGTGTCCATCATTATGAAATTGGAATACGTGTTAAGCAGCTGCCAACTTTACATGCTGAGCAGGATACTGACAGTAAGCTTGTCATCTTTAGGTTGCTCATTTTACCAATATGTTTCTCTTTGATCTTGATGGGGGAAAAACTTAGGCAATCTCAAATATATTAAGTAATGAAGCACATCAAGCTAGAATTGTTTAAATTTAGGCACATTAATAATGCATCATCTCTTTTCTGTTCAGAAAAAAAAATAACAAAGGTTACAGGACAAAATTTAAATATAATCAAGTTAAATAAAGACAGAGTGTCCCCATTGTGGGAAAAGAATTAGCCTAAAACAGCTTGAGAGGAAACAAACACATAGCAGGTCTATTTTCTGTATCTGTAAATAAATACAAAGTGAAACACTGAAAATTGACCTAAGAGGCTCTCCTTGATTTTGGAGGAGATAATTCACTGAAAATGTCAGAATAACAATAGGCATATGTCAGGTATAGGTGAAAAAAGAACTGAATTCTTAAATAATATTCAGAAAAGTATTTAAAATAACACCAACAGTGTGTGGAATGATATTCTTTTGGGTTATAGTTGTCTACACAATGTGATTCTCAGTAAGTAAAGGAAAACAGGGGAAGAGCTTACTTTTCTGCAATATTTTACAATGTGAAATTAGGCCATTTTTCCAGATGTCTCTGTTATGTATCCAGTTGGGCAAGCCAAAAGGGTATTCTGCTGTTTCATTGAATAGAGTTCTTTGTAAATCAGGCACACTACATTTATAAAGTGTTTGGCTAAGCAGCTACCTGAACTGATGCAGAGATCACAGATGAAATATACTCAAAATTAATATCGTGTGCTTTAACTTGTGCTAAGAAGTATTTTCCTCACTGAAGTGTGAAATGCTATTGGGAACTGAATTTAAATCTTAAGAATAGGAAAACATCTAGGACTTCATTTCCAAAGATACAGAAAGCAAAATGAGTGCAAAACATATTCTGTGAATCAACCATATAATTCCAATATGAATAATGAAATAAATTTTAATGATATTACTAGAGGGCGAATTGAGCAGTTCCCAACTGATTAAAATGATACTGTGCACTTCGAAGCAACACTGAATAAGGCATCATATTGGAAGCCTTGTGATCAGAGAAACATTCAAAAGTTCTGATCAAGGGTATCTTAAAGACAGGCCTGAATCAATGTCCTTTGTACCCTAATCCAAAGTAGACCAAAATGCTGAGGTATGCAACACTCATGTTGTTAGTGTGTCATTCAGAATAACTTCCATGATTCAAATTAATGTATAATGAACACTCCTGGCTTCTGTTAGGAACTCTATGTCCCCTCTTCTGGACAGCAGAAATTATTTCAACTGTATACCCTGCATGCTGTCATAAAAGAGACATTTTCATTTACTCTCTCAGTTCCAAAGGTTAACTCAAAGTGTTTAAAGTGTTTCCACTAAATATAAACTAGGTTTTCCACTAGCTCTTTTATGTTTTTGATTTCTCAATATTTCTCAGTATTTCTCTTGATTTGGCAGGTCAGTCTGTTTATATAGGCACTGACCATGATTACGTTCCATTGGTTTTCTTTTGCAGGAGGCAATCAGAACTTTGTAGAATCAGGGTTTTTTTTTTAAAAATTTCCAAAGTTCTTCTAATTGAGAGATGAAGAGAGACAGAAGGAGACAGAAAACTTGGTGTTTTTTTAACAAATACATTTTTAAAGCATATTTACATAATGGCAACTTTCTTAATTGAAACTTTTTTGAAGAAACACCAAACTTGTCCTAATCTGCAAAAGTCCTGCTATAAAAAGCAACACTATAAGAGCTAGTAGTCTAGACATGCTAATATAGAATAGTTCTAGTTTAGGAATATAAAGCTGATTAGGTTCAGCCTGGAGTTGCTTCTTGAGTCATTGCTGTGATCTAAAAAATAGCTATCATTTGATATTTCTTGTTTCAGCTTTATCTGAAGCATTTTGGAGTAAGAATTATAGGGGAAAAGTACAGTTCTTCTAATAAGACAAAAACTGACAGAAACGATTTTACTCAAAAGTAAGCAAAAATTGCTGTGAATTGGAATGAAATTTGTAAAGTACTGGCACTAGCACAGCTTGTTTTAGTACTACAATTAGAACAAGTCTGCAGCCTTCATATATCCAAACTGACATCAGTCTGGAATGACTTTTCCAGAAAGAGTAGTATGGTGAAGAACAGAGTAACGTGTAGGCATCCTCAGCAGTGGCATGCCAAACAATGAACCATGTGGTTTACTTGCTCAGTATTTAAAAAAGAAACTGCTACAACATGAGTGTATTTCCCTACATCCACCCAGAAGGCTTGACATGGTGCAAAAATGGATAATTTAAATATGTCACTAGGATACATCTTTAAGAAAGCTCTATCTTACAGCATGGTATGAAATGATCTCATGATTTGTAAATAGTTTTCCCAGATTAATTATAATCCTGAAATTCAGGAATATTTTAAATCACCCTGATTTTATAGATAGATTGTAGTCTTTGCATGTATACACATGATATAGATAATTAGAGAAATGTACTTAATTCAAACCAACTGCAATCATGAAATTACTTTTTCCCATTAAACTGTACAGGAGGTTGTGATTACATCCTTTTTATTTTTAATATGAGTTCCCTGCAATTCCCAAGCTCTCAAATGTTTTAAACCAGCTGTAGTAGTAGGACTTTTAATTATACTCTTGCTTAGTGAGTGACATATAGCTCTTTCTCAGTTTGAATTAGCCCTGGACAAACAGATAGGAGTAATGTGAACTAAAAAACTAAATGCAGAACAGCTGTGGATAGAAATGAATGCCTTGATTGAAAACACTCTCCTGGTAGTTTTCTCAAATGTTGCTATGGTACAAAAATTGGGTTTTTATTACAGAGTTTCTAAAGTGACAGGTGTCCTTTAGAGCAGCTTTCCTGCCTTTTACCTTTAATTTCGAAAACTAAGTTGTTAATTTGCAATTTACTTCTATATATTGAAAAAGGCAGCACATTATTGTTCCTGCAGTGGGTAAACCCCCTTTCCCAAAAAAATGCATTGGGACAGAATCTTTTCTGGGGAAGGGTGTAGCCTGCATTGGGTATAATTTCTGATGAATTAGAGGTCATTAATGAGTTTCCTGTAACTGAAAAATAAACCATAAAATTTTTAAGTAGCTGAGACATCAATTAAAAATGTATTTTTGATAAAGTGTATTTCTCTTTTTTAAAAATTTTAATTTAGAAAATATAAACATTTTGTTTTAAAAATAACCTGTGCCATTAGATATATACTAATTTCCTCAATTGAACACTTAATATTTGATGTATTTTTACTCAGGGTAGAGAATATTAATAGTACTGTACAAAAAAATGACCTGAGCCTTATTTCCATCACAGTATCAATTCTTCAGTGCCATGGGAGCTTTTAGAAAATAAACAGGAAAAGTGAAACAAAACTGCCAAAACAAGACCATCTTAAAGTATGGCCTTTGGAAATGACACTCCTAACTGCCCAGGTGCTGTTGGATTATTAACTGTGTGAGCAATAGCTCAGAATCCAACAGATCCTGGGTTTGGTGCTTCTCAGCTCAGTAGCACTTTGTGTAACCAACCACACAACTTTGAAACAAATAACTCAGGGCAAGAATCCAGAACACTTGCAAAAGCATAGATTTTTCTTTTTGTCTAGTGTCATTGCTGAGTGTGACTTCTCATACCCGGCTGTGTTTCTAAATTCACTTTCTATCTGCTTTGTCTTGTTCATACTCAGGATTTAACTAAGTGCGCAAATAGCCATGACAAATCTCTGCTGACGTCCACAGCTAACCATTGAACATGAACTGAAATTTAGACACTTGCTTTTAATATCAGTATGATATTAGCCTGAGGTAAGTGTTACAATGCTTGCTGGGGACTTGGTATGTTTAGAGACATGCCCCTGCAGACATGCAGCTGACAGAAACTGTGGCAGCATGAGGCACAAGACCTCAAGTTCTTTGGAAAGGCCATATTTTGGATGAGCTATATCACTTGTTTAAGCTCAAAACCTCTCAAGGATGTCCCTTACTGTGGAAGGCTGGAAGTATGTACCAAAATCTCCCCGAAGAGTCAAGGGCAAAAAGCTTCTCCTGGAAGAATTCAATCCAAAAATCTAACCCACATACATTGACTCTCTCTACTGCTGGAGGAACATGCCTCTCTTAACCAGTTACAGAAGGTGTCACAGGTAGCCAGTTTTGGTACCTAACTCAAATTCTTGACTTGGGAATATGTGTCAAATACCCAGAGCAGTGTATCAAAGACATGCTGAATAGTGTTTTTTTTGTCCATTTCATGGGGCATACTACTAGAAGAAACTACACCAAGCTCCGTTTGAAATCTCTGACTTAATGCTTGAACATGTAGCACTGCTAGTGCTGAATGCCCTCTTTGCATAATAAGTTTCTATAAGCCTATGTAGTTCACTTGGATCAAACAATATCACTACTCTGAGATTAAATTCTGGAATCTTTGGCCAAATCTTCTTCAATTCTGTGAAAGGTTATTGCAGTCTTCTAGCTGGTTTTAATTAGTAAATATTTTCCACTAGAAAAATAGCTAAAGTCAGAAAATTTCAGTTCATATGGCATGAATTGTTTATATGGCTGACATTTCTGTCACCTGCAGCTTCTTAGAGATTGATACATTTGAGCTTCATGAGGCTATATTAGAGAAAGAATGGAGAATGAAGGCAAATGTGGATTTTGCAGTTACATCTGAGCATAAATTGGTTTGTTTCATATTGCTTCCAAGTTTTCAGTTCTCTGATTTTGGATTAAAACGAACTAGTTTAAACACAAACTGGTGCAATTATGAAGAAAAATTATTGTTCTTTGATTTTTGTGCTCTGATAAAAGTAATGCAATATTCTTAAAAATCTGATGTTCAACCTGAATTCTTAGGCTACTTCAAGGGAATGCACAACAGCTAATCTTTCACCACTGAAATTTAAACTTTAAGTAATACCCATGTCCAGGCCTTCTGAATGTGAGTTGAGCATCTTTTACAAGATCCTAAAAGTAGGCTACAAAAATGTTGCTTTTCTAGCTCCATTTGATAGAAATGGATTCCTGTGTAGTATTTGCAGAATCCCTTACCACAGTTAACTTTGTTCTGGAATCTGCAAGCCATTTGCTTTTTCAGCTGAAGCAAAGCAAAATAAACAATGCAAAATTTTCCTGAATATGAACAGTGACAATACAAGCCCAGCTGCTGTAAGAGGAAGCTGTTAGTACTTACTGATATAGGGGTAAATCACAAACTCTAAAGGGCTTTCCTAGGAGACATCCAGAGAGGAGTGGGAGGACAGTCATTGCCTTCCTTTACTTAGGCAGCACGAGAAGGACAGCTCAGCCAGATCTTGGACATGAAATTTCTTCCCACTAATAAGAACTAAACTATTTTTAAAGCACTTAGAATGTTTTTTTAGCTATAGTAATAATAATAATGGAGTTATTAATATAGCTTCACTCTGTCTAGACAATCTATATCTAGATGAAAATGATGAGAACAAAAAGAAGAGAAACAGATTTATTTCTGAATTCAAACATCTTTAATTCCAAAAGTTTCATTGAGTTCCCACTACCCACCATGCTGAAATGACACCAGTGGACAAGAAGTTGGCAGAACACGACACTTACAGCAAGCATGCACCGTTACTTTTTTGGATTGCACCAAGCACCCAATGCCATGGTTAGCAGCCAGGGCTCAAAGGTTGCTGTGTTTGGCCAGGGCTGATATCAGAAGTCAGGTGGCCCAGTTACAGAAACAGAACTAGAATGTGGTGTGAACAAAACAGATGTGTCCCCAAACTCCTGCAGATCAGCACAACTCACCTGACCTGTCCCACCTAGAAACCTATGGCCCTGTACCTTTGCACCACAGGTCGAGCAGCCTCACAGCCTTACATCCTTTCAGTGCAAGTGCTTGGTTCCTCCTGCAGCAGCCTCATTCCCTCAAGATGCAGGTAATCTCTTACAAACCTGTGCCATATGTGACCTTCCACCCCCAGAGAAGCTGTCCACTCCCTTCCTTTGCCCGAGAAGAAGCTCTTCCTCTGGGAGCAGGTCCTTCAAGTCAAGCAGATGCCCCAAACATTTCTGTAGAGCAAACTGCCCTCTTCTTGCTTCCTACCACCTACCTGGTGCTTCATGGTTTAACACTTACCCGGGATAAATTGTAACGCTTCCAGTAATGGTATTCCTAAATTTTTATCCCATATATTGTCTGGCATCAGGAATTTGGCTAGCTCCTGAATGACAGAGGTTATTCCGCAGACTAGCTCTCCCTCACAGAACTTTTATTCTATTCCTAATGTTAAAAGGTGCATTTCAACACTGTTTCATGATGTTGCGGGTCTTCCATTCTTTTTTACTAGGTTGTGCTGTACTTAGTATCAGGAATGTCAAATGCTTCTGCTCCACCGAAAGTAAAGAGCATGACTGCAATGCTGACCATTTTTCTTTTAGTGGTTCATAACCCTCCTCAGGCACAGTGCAGCTCTGTGGAAATATTCAGTGGTTTTCCATATTTCTGGATGTTTTAAATTCTGCTTATTACTGTGATTTCGAACTCTTGTATTTCCAACATTGAAAAAAAGCCTTGAGAAAATGTTCTTGCAGACGTCCTCATTGGGAGGAGAAGGAAGGGGGGAAATACTGCGTATCAGTGGGAGTGGCAGTGTTTTACTGTGGTGAAAGCATCATGCTATTGTTATATCCTTAATGCCAAACTGGGATACTGCACAAGGATCCTCTTCTACCTCAACCCTAGTCCCCAAATCCTCAAATCCCCCAAACCTGTATACCACCAAATATCACCCAGCCAGCAATCTCATCTTCCCTGATGTCTACGTACCAAGGCCTTCCCACTCATGATCAGTCTACTCCAGTACTATTGGTGTATTTTCTTTGCCAGGTCACCCCAGTCTTGCTGAGATTATATCTTGAAGCTTTCTCCTTCACTGTGTCCTGGATACTCATCTGTAAGTTTCCTGTTTCTGTCTACATTCAAATCCTTTTCCACCTGTGCATTCACCCCATTAACCTCTCTCCCCATTCCAAGTCTGTATGTCTGTAGGAACAATTACTGACAAGTCCATTTCTGTTTTTAAAGCTATGGATTTATGAACCTTCCCCATGTCCTCTTTCATTCCCTTGGATGCTAGCGCCTGCTAGCTGGCTGAATTTATCCCCTTTCTTGGATCTGCCCTCAGAAATAAACAAGCCCCAGCTCTTGTTTCTGGCAGAACTCTAAGAAAACCTGGACACTGGCAGCAGTAATCAAAAATCTGCTCAGGTGGCAAAGAAAAACAAGAGAAGTTTGGGATGAAGTGTCCATCTAGAGCCCTGTATGGACTGCTGTCCTTCAGTTCTTGATTTGTTTTACTCCTGGTACACTTTGCTCTTGGTTCTGTAATCACTCAGGGGCACGAAGGCCAGCTCCTGAAGGCCCACTTAAATCAGCATCTGTGGCCTAACTGATCAGCATTACGTAAGATTAACTTCAGCATGAAATAACTTAAAGGTACATTGCTGCACAACATATACAAAATACATGACCATGTGAAGGATGAGCAAATTGCTTGGCTTCGTTCTCCAGTTCTGTAATCTCTTCCATGTGGGACCATCCCTGCACCCAGTCAGAGCCCTCATGACCTCCATGGAGTTCTTTGCTCCCCTGCCGTGGCCCTGGCCATGAAGCAGCAGCATTTGACACGATCCTTGAAATTACTTTTCTAAAGCTCTTGTTTCCATATGTAATTTTGTAGGGCTTTAATGAGGCTGAGGGACAAGCGCAATGAACAGGGAGAGAAGGAACCTGGGTTTGTGCCAGAACATGTGGTGGATAGTAGTAGTCTGATTTCTAAAATGGAGGTGTTGCAGCCAATGAGCTCAGTATTTCCCATATTAATGAATTTTAAGGTTGGCAAGAAGCTGCTTAGACAAACACAAGAAGCATAACTAGGAAGGATAAGAAATACTCTGTTAATATTACTCTCCCCCACCCACATCTATGTACACAAAACCCCCTCTGTTTATTTTAAGTTCTACTCACATTAAACAGTGAGATGACTTTAAGTGACCAGTTTGGAAACAGTTTGGAAATATTATATCCACAGATAATTTTGTTCCCAAACTGAATTATATGTGTCAAACTGCAAGTTAATAATTTAGGCCATGAAAGAAATAATAAGATAAAAAAGGATTTCTTATTGTCAGTCAGCCATATGTGTTTCAGAACAATTAGTGGTTTTGAATATTTGGATGCGGTTTTTGTATTGGCACTTGCTGGGACGACAGCAAAGTGACAGTGAAAAAGAGTAGTATAAAATTTTAATTCTCTTGATACTGTCCAGAGTAGCAATATTTTTTCCCCCCTGAGTTATTGACATAAACTTCCATTTTGATTTTATTCAATCCTGAAAGGGATGATGCTTTAGGGTTTCTTTTATTTTTTAACTCAAAATGAGTTGAAACACTTATTTTTCCAGGTGTCTTAGCTTTTCAAAGTCTGCTGAAAGGAGACAGTATTTGTTTATAGTAGACTCTTCAATTTTTTGAAGGTTTCCATTGGAACTACTGCAGAAAGATAAAATGTTTTGCACATTTACCATTGTATATTCTCTTGTACTTTTAACTTCAACCCCAGTATATTTCCTTTGCATTTGTGCTTTGAATTGGTTTCACTGATAAAGACATAATAAATTATACATAAAAGAAAGTGATCTTCTAAGATGATCATTAGGCAGTTCTAACTTGTAATGCATCAGAGACCATATGCTTTGTGCATTGGCTCACAGCTGTAAAACTGATTTGAAATTACCAAATGAAGGCTTGGTGCCAGTTTCCAGTGAAACCAATGACAAAACTTCATTTAATTCAATGGTTCAGAGTGAACTGTGCAACATTCACAACTACAGATTAAGAGCTTTTTGATTTTGAGCCAAAGTCTGGTTTTTCCTTTTGCAGGTTTGCAATGCTGAAAATGTAGGCGAACCCCCTCCACCTTTTTTTAGTGCATGAAGATATTAAATGTGGGTTTTCAGTCATTTTAGTTTCTTCACTGTTTCTTCACTGCAAACCAAGGTTTAGTAACTCAGGGCAATCAGGTGTAAGGAAAAGGGGATGGAAGTGTCAAGTGCTTCTGGTGACACCTCATGTGATATAGAGAGCAGCATGGCTATGTGAGACCTCATATCCTCTCAAGGGCTTGAATGGACAGGTTCTGTCCATCAGTGCCCATGACGTTGCCAGACATACCATTCCACTGCGGATTCCATTTGTAGTCTGATCCTGAGCTCAGGCAGCAAAAGGAGACACCATTTAGTTTACGGGAAGAGGACTGTTCAAGCACCAAAGGGACATTTTGGGAAATGTGCCCACCATTTGTTAAAAATCTATGTAATTAATTTTTATTTTTGTGCAATATTGTATGCAACTTTCTGTCATCTGCACTAGGACAAAACTTGTAACATGCCTCCAAATTAATGGTGGAAGGCTTCCAAACTATTGAAGGGATTTCTGAACATATATCCCCTTGAAAGAAAAGTGGATGAGTGGTGTCTCTTTCACACTCCTCTTGTTTACTTCCTGAAGAGCTTTTCCAACTTCTAAAAGATTTCTGCCCCTTTTAACTTCGGAAAAGAGGCTAGGCTTGTGGCTTGTAGACTGAAAGTGTTCACTGTCTAAGGAAGTTTGAGCCTCTTAGAAAGGAGTCAATATTGGACTTAAAGCAAAAACCTATCCCTAATCCTGGAATCATCATGAAGCAGAGAATGTTAGAGTCATTTACAGCTGCCTGGCATTGTTGCTGAGGGACAAATTGAAACGGCTGGTCTGCCAGGCTTGTCAACACCTTTGAAATCTGCTGCCTAGTCCAGTCCCCCAAAAGACGCCTTGGAGAGAGTCAAGGAGCCAAAGTGACAGACACAGCCAGAGTCCACCTACTTGTCGCATTTTCTTCCTTTGTTTCTTTTCCTCTTTTATAATTGCCTTTCTTTTTTGCTTGTTCTTATCCCAACACTAATGTTGTAATATTGGTAAGTGGTTTAATTAGAAGATTTATTAACTTATGTTTTTAATCTTTTTACTGAGAAAATGTACCGAAAACTTAACATCAAAATAAAATCTATTACACAATCCAATAGCTGGGTGCAGTCTGTCCCCTTTGAATTCCATGGCTAAATTCCCGTTGGCTTTCATGGGAGTCTATTAAGGAAGAAGCTAATGTTATTTTGTAATATGTATGCCACATGGGGTCTCAATTTAGTCACTTAACTAAAGCCACCTAAACAAGTGGCCTTCTTTTTAGTGATGTGAATGACTCAAGTAGCTAAATGGGAATAAAAGTGCCTAATTTTAGTACATCCACAGTTGAATATGGTAACCACAGTCCAGTACTGTATCTTCATCTATATGGGCTGGCATTTATCAGTCATGCTGGGAGTGGCTTAACAATGAGTGCTTCAAAAACACTTCTGTTGTGTATATCCTGTAAATATCAAAAACAGATAGCAAAGGAGACAAGTAAATATGAAACAAAAATCTGGGATTAGCTTGACAAAAATAAATTAATGCCTGTCTGAGGCTTTGCTTCATGTTAGTAATTAATCACCTCTTTTCAGTTAATTTCTAATATTTCAAAAAATCGATGTTTTAAAAATATAAAGCAGTTTAAACTGTTGTCAGAACTGGGGATAGAGTTTTCCTGGAGTAGCATTCTTCAATTTGGTGAAGATCCAAGAACTGGTTAATTTAGAGAAGAAAGTGTGTAATGCACTTGGTTATTAAACAACAAATTATAAACAAGTGCTTCAATATTTGGGAGATCATGACCTCCAACATCACATAATTTTAAACAATTAGTTTTCTAAGTCATAGTAATATAAACAAAGACTCTTAGAATTTACAAAGCAATTCTTTGCTCTTTTCATAGGATGAATATTAAATTTTTTTTTGTCAGTTTAAGGATTAAGACCAAATCTGATTTTTCGTTACACCTTTGTAAAGAAGAATTGCAAGTTCCACTAGTAAAGATTTTAAAAAAATGCATATATTCATAAAGTATGATCTATATAAGAATAGATGTAAAATGATCTCCTGGCTTTAAGTGTTAATCAACATATACATTCATACAGAGCATATGAATAAACCCTCTCACTTGAGACCACATATTTTATTCCTTCAGCACTTTGGCGTGTAAGCTTTGTGAATTATGCACATATGTATAATGAGAAATGTCTCATAATGTTTCCCTTCTCAGTGACACAATTGTGCTGGAGTTCTTTGCTTTTTGACAGCTTTCAGTGTGTGATCATGGGTTAGACTTCCTTTGGTAAACCCTGGACTATTCTTTACTTCATTTCCTCTGGGGAGCAGTGTACAGCTTCTGCATGTTATCTCAGTTCTCCAATTTTTATTTGAACCTTCTCAAGAAAGTGACAGCATTCCTTCTGGCTTCAACTTACTGGTGTGCGAGATGCCTTTATTGTTTAGGAGAAAGGCATATTCCAGACTATTCTAAAGTGTCCACCTTTCAAGCCTCAAGCTTACAGGATGGGAGAGCCTAATCTTCAGAAATATATCTGCCAGTGGTCTTGCTTTTACCTTGTATGGGTAAAAACCACATCTACTTGGTCAGATTGTGTCATCCCACTTCATCATCCCAGTAATAATTTCATGCACCAAAATTTGCAAGGGCTTGAAAAGATGTTCCTATGCCCTGAAAAATTTTGTTGCACTCCTGCTTGTTTTTTAGGCCATTAACCCCAAAATCAAGGTGCCATTAAATTAGCCAGTTAAAAGAATTCCAAGAAAAAAGGTACTTACTACATTCTGTGCCTTTATTCCAGCAGATCTCTGGGTCCTAACAGGTTGACTGTGTCACTCTTGTCACAGTAGCAAGTCCACTGTGAGTAAAACAATCTTTATGGATAGTGCCAAGTGGTTGGAAGCAATCTCTCTATTGTCACAATCGCTGGGACATGACACAAACCCAGGCCCTTCTTCACTGACACTGTGTCCTCAACCCTTCAGGCATCTATCTCCTGCACCAACTGTCTGAACTTGAGGTGGTAAGAGCACATTTCCCTCATTAGCCCTGACATCCAAACCAAGATTTCAGTACCAGCAGAAGTTCCTTTGTTTCTTGTCTTTGAATAAAAAGTACATTTTATGAGAGGCAATGAATGCAAACAACCATGGGTGGGCAGAATGTCTGTTGGAAGCTGGAGCTCATTCTTCAGCAAAGACAATGCCTTTCTACATTGCTGCTGGGTCTTTTGATAGGCTTCAGAGAGAGCAGAAGAAAAGGAATCCTTGGCCCTTAGTAATACCTGCCTAAAATTCATTCCTAGAAATATGTGGAGTGTGTCAGGATGAATACTCGTACTTCTTTCAGACACCAGCTTGGCATGTTCTGCTTCTGCAGCTGTTTTGTTATCTTTCTCCAGGAACAAGTCAAACCTTGGATGTTATTGAAAAGACTAGAGTACCTTTTTGTAACTGATTAATTGAGTTACTTTTTTTTTTTTTTTATCTTCTAGGCCATCATAAGGGGGAATATGGTTGCAAAATGAGCAGTATACTCTGTTTCTTGCAGATGGATTTCTGGCTCCTGGTCTTCAAATTTCTGAAGTGGTTGATGAAATTGTTTCCATTTCTTAAGGGCTTTCCTCCTCCATGAGACTTGAAACTGGTGCTAATGACCCTCACTTACATCCTCTCTGTGTACCTGCAGCAACTTCCTCACTGATGTATCTGTCAAAGATGTGTTTATTATTGAATATTGCTTCCTTCAGAAGGGTAAGAGAATCTTTTTCTATCATCTTCATTCTTCATGGGATGTTTCTTTCAAGAGCTATCTTTATTTCTGTCTCAGAATTCCATCTCAGTCAGAAACTTAAATTTTGTCAATTATTCATGTCTTTCCTCCACACTTTGAATGCTAGTAAAGCTCTACCTTATTTCTTGTTTCTCTTCTTATTTATGATTTCTGACAGGATAAGAAATTCCAGGTGTTTTCTGAGGCTCTTTCTGTCAACAGCTTAATGATCTGGGGATGTTGTCACCTTTGTGTGCAGACTATTCATACAGATGAGAGGCTGTCATGGACTGTTTTGAGACTGCAACCATGATTGGAGTGAATGCCACCAGCTCTTCAGCTAAGTGGGTGGTAATGCTGAGAAATTTCACCTTCCCTGTCATCTGATGAGCGTTCATGTGGCTCTCTTTTCAATTTCATGGGATACTTGGCCATCCGGGAGCATCCGGGAATGGTGCTGCACTTGGCAAGGTTCTTACAATTTTTATTGGTATGAAAAACTTCCATTACTTCTCTGGGGTAAATATGCAGCCTTCCTCTGGGCTCACGTTGTGTCAATATACATGTGTGCAATCACTATGAAATAGAAGAACAGCTAAAATTAAGACATTTTCTTCAAAGTATGCATATAGATTTTCTGCTTGCGGTGGACATAAAGGAAGACAAAGAATAATTTTTTCCTCTAGACAAAAGAGTGGAAGGAAAAATAATGTAGAAAGAAAAATTACATGGTCAAAAAGCAGATATTTTTGCTACTTTCTTCCATAGCATGACTGTATTTGTGTACTACATACATTTGCTGGTAAGTTGCCTCTCTTCCTTTCCAAAATCTGCATGTCAAAAATGGTAACAGAACTATTAGCACATTGAGTGGGCCATCATATTGCTTTTGGGAAAGCATTAGCCGAAGATGCTAAACTTCACTTCTTGCTTTCAAAATCTACCACATGAATAAATATCACCAATCATCACTGTTAGTCATTAGCAAGTAACCAGTTGCAACTACTGGGATCTAGAGGCAGTTTTTTTTCTGAACATGCCTTTCATGCTGTCTTTTGCTTAATTAGTGGCAATAAGGCAGCTATGCTTGCCACTGGGGTGAGAAAAATCTGACACCTGCTGCATCCTGGGTATAAATATTTCATAAAGATCCTATGTACTCAACTGGTGTGCAGGAGTTTAGGATTTGACTCAGCATCAGAGAGTTATTGTGGCCTGTTTATGTTAATTGTCCTGTTGCTGCCTTCTTCCAATGCCCATAGGAGACTTGCTTCACTTTACCCCAGTTTTACGTCTGGCTCCCTTTTTGCACCATGGATAAGAAAAACTTTGTGATGCTTTTCTGTGCTATGTTTAGAATCTTAAATTCAAGACTTGGAATTTCTCAGACAAATTCAAAGTTAGTCAGGACCTCCAAGGATCTGTTTCCCAGTAAGAACAGAGAAAGGAAGCCATTGCAGTGGTTGGAGGGCAGAGTTATACAAAAGGTTACTAAACATTCTTGCTTGTGCTTGATGACTTCCAACCGCCCTGCCACCCACCTTCTTGCTGAGCCAGAAGCAAATTTGAAAAAGAAACCGCTGTGCATCACTTCCCTAGCAGAACATGCTGCAGACAAAAGGAATCGAAACCACAACTAGAGAATTGGATTTCCCCTGCTTTCTCCAAAATAAATATTTGTTTGCGACAAAAGCAGCCAGAAGAATGAGACTTGTGTATTTGTGCCAGCTGCAGTAGAGGTATGATAGTCCACTGAGTGCTATCTAAGGCCAGGCTGAGCTCCATCTTCCCTACCTTGTGAATTAACATCTTCAGTTACTCGGACAAGGCAGAGAGAGGAAGAAGGCCCAGGGAATCCAGCAGGAATCTATAGCAAGTGAAAAGCAAAATGAGCAGTGGGACTGGCTCTTGGAGTTGCTCCCTACACTGCTCCTTCCAAACAGCAGCACCATTTCTTCTGACACCATTGCGGGGCAGCCTCACGCGCTGGCTGTCTTTTGGAATGAGCTCCAAAGGGACATGACATTGGTACAAAACTATCTGTACAGGTGCCCAAGCCCAGCAGGCAGCTCACAGCCATTATGTGGGGAGGAGATAAACAGCTCCAGGAGATGGTTAGCAAAAAGGAGAGAAAACGAAGATGAGCTCTTCGGAGTACAGGGACCGGGTCCACTTCTGGATGCTGACTTTGAAAGGATTCATGCATCTCTGAGCAGGTGTCCTGGGGTGATGTTGTGAAGCCGCTTTATTCCTTAACCGTCCACTCAATGCCCAAGGACGCTGTGCCTTTAGGATGGACCCGGGGGTGGGGCCGGAGCCACGGACCCGAGGGGGCGGTTGAACAGCTCAGCCCAATGGCTCCAGGGTCAGCGCTCCGGAGGGAGTGGGCTGGGAGCGCTGTGCTGCTTTTCCAGGTTTCCTTTGTGTTCCAGCTAGCTGGGAAAACGTTCTGTTGGTCTTTTTCTTGTTCTTTTTTCCCTTTCCTTCCCCCTTGCCTCACTGCCTCCCTTCCCTCCTTGCCAGTCCGGGGAGCTTGTGGGGGCAGCCCTGGCAGGCCCATGGGGTGGGCCTGGCTGGTCCGAGCCCACGTGTCTGTTCCCTCTCTGGGAATTTGTTGCATTTTGAGGGTTTTTTTATCCTGTTCTACCCTGTTTTGTTTGTGTGTTAATAAACAGTTGGGTTTCTTTTTCCTACTTTCACTTCTTGTGACCCATTTGTCTCACTGACGGAGGAAAAGGGGAGGCCCTTTTCCCTTTGGAGGAGACACTCACTCCAGAGTGTTTCCTCCTGAAATTTTGTTTCAAAAACTGAGACAGCAGGGCTCATTCTTTAAACAAACCCACTACTACAGATCTGTGCTTTGTGTAGTAGCTTAGCAGTTAGAAAGTGGACAACATTGGTCACAACACACTTCTCCACACAGTTTGAGTAGTTTACACACCAGTTTTCTATTTTCTCAAAGGTGGCCCAAAAGAATGTATTCCTTCTGTGAGTGGTTGAAAAAGCAACAGATATAAGTAGTAGAGGAGATAGCAGAGCACTGTTGCTATCTGATGGAGTCAGCTAGAAAAGCCTTTTTTGAACTCCAGAGAGCTGTTCATCAGACATCTCACAGTAAAACTGGATATGATAGATATTCTTGTACTTTGAAAATCAAGTGCCCCGTTGCTTGATTTTTTTTCTTTTTCTTGCACCTTATGCTTCACTTTTCGTATAAAGGTGCAATAAGGAAAATATATGGGACAGACATTTGCCATTGAAGGGTCAATTTTTATAAGCAGTTACCACATGAGGTTATCTGGAGCACCACAATTATGGCCTTTCGCAAGCTGAGGGAAATGTTGTGGTGTCTCATATGGCACCATTTGCTAACACTTAGCCAGAAGAGATTTTTACGGTCAGCAAGCACTCTAAATTAATAACGTTTAGCTTCACATTTTTTTTCTCTTGTCCACTTTACCAGTTCTCATTTTCAGCTGCTACCTGGCATGAATTTCCACAGAAGAACCTCCTCTGTCATCAGAAAGCCAGAAAAATCCATTCAGATTAGAAGATGGAAGGAGATTTAGAAAGAGAGCCTCTTTTGGATCATGCTTGTGCCTTCACAAAAGCCATATTTTTATTATGCCCTTACATAACCTGTCCCCTGTTTCAAATACAGCTTGAAAAAAACCTCCTTCGTACAAGAACATGACCAGCTGAGTAAATAAAAAAACCTGTTGAACTTGTGGATTGTACTTACTGAGGCCCTAACTATTTTGATACATGTGCCTGCATAGCAATACATTTTGGAGAGAAATAGTGATACTGAGACATGAAAACAGTTGGTAAGGCTACAAGTTAACCTGAAAACATATTCCTGGTAACACAGTTAAAGGAAAGGGAGAGGAGCTCAAAGGTAAATTCAGGTCAACTGGCGTCTTCCAAAACAAGACTTGGATGACTTATAAAACAAAGTCATATGCAAAGAGGGAAAAAGTCACAGAAACACCAAATTTACCACAATGTCATGAGAGTGGAAAGGAGGAAAAAAAAAGAGACAAAAAAGAACCCAGCAGTAAAATGAATATATTCATGCAGTGTCAGTCTCTCCAGACAAGAAATGGTGCCAAGCAGAACCGCATCAGCGTGTGGCCGCTTCTTGCACTGACACTAAAAACATCTGTTGAGGTACAGCGTTTATACTGTCTGCCAAACAAGAGTTTTTTAATCTTAAAACATATGCTGGAAATAGGAAAATTTGGACAAGAACAAAAAGAAAAAAGAGGGGTGGGTGGCCAATAAATTAAAAGTGAGAAGTGGGGAAGGACAGATTGGAGACAATGTTTTCCACAAAGCGCATCATAGTTAATTCAAGTCATCTCAGGTCACCAAGGAAAGGAAATCTCATGAAGGAGTTCACAGATTGCTCAGAGAAGTTGAAAGAAACAAAGTGATGTTCTTCTTGTCAGACTTCATCCTTCAAATATTGGGTTTTGAACAGTTAACCATAAAACTCACATTTTAACAAGAGTTTGGGAATACATCTAATTTGAGATGCAAGAACTGATGCTGACAGCAATACTCCTATTTTTCAGGCATGCATATCTCACATTTTTTCAGAAAGCATGTATTTAAGCCCCTCAGCTAAGACAAGGCCTAATATTGGCTCTTCAGAAATTATGCCTCCAGCCTATTTGGTTAAACACTTATGCAAACAAATTTTAGATACATACAATGAGTAAATTATTTAAAGATTCCCACCTTCACATTTAGTTTTTCAGTTGAAGAAGCTAGAATACAGAATTCAGAAATATTTCAGTGAGAATAATTGTCAGATATAACCAAAGAAGTTTTTCAACTATTTCTAGGACATTTTTCAAATAAAGTCCCTAAGTATTCCTTATGATAAAATACTCTCATAGAATGTAGGTTATTTTCATTTCTGAAATAAACTATATATTTTCAAGTACATTATTTGGTGAAGTTATCTAAGTGATCAGTTTCCTGAATATCATAAATATGCATGAATAGAAGATTTGATTTTATATCGCTGACCTTTTGAAGTAAAGAAATTCTTTCATTCAATTCAGTCTCTCTTTGGTACCATCTCAGGTCTACAGTATGTGGTGCATGTGTAAAGACAGAAATAGGCAATGAACCCACTTTAATACAATTTGTCCACTCAAATAATTCCATGTGAATTGTGCTTTTAGAAGAGAAAATGTGCTTAGAGTAAAACGCAGGCCCCTAGAAATCAAAGAGGAAATTCCCACTCTCTTCAACAGATTTGAGATTTCATCTCTAGTATACTTAATACAAAAGATTTATGCTTAGTGAATCACTGGATATGGTAAATTGCACATTTTCAAAATATGCATCAAATTAGTTGTGCAGCATATCTTTCAAGATTTGCTCCAGTTTCTTTCTGTTCTATTTATTAAATGTTATATTTTTGAAAAACACCATAGAAATGAATAGATGAATGGATTATACACATCATGGCTTACAGGAGTTTTTGGTCCTTCTAATGTGGTGAATGGGACAATTTAAACTTTGAAATATGGTAGATTACACCCACTGTAGACAACTTATTTCTGGGCTATAAAAACATGTTGGACAATATGAAAATCGAATTCTAGAATGAGGGGATGGGACAAAATGGGAGATGGTTCCTAAGGGCAGTACTCAGAACTACATAATTTCCTGCCCTATTTGTTATTCAGTGGCTTTGATTGAATTCTGTATATTAGGTGGGTATGTAGGTGAGTATTACTGGACATTTATGTTGTAAAAATACAGAGATTTTATGTTCCCACGTAACAGTGTTTTCAAATGTTTTTGTTTCTTCCTGAATCCTGAGAGAATATTTTCTATGACCATCAAAAAGCAAAAGACAATTTGAGCCTATGGATATCTCTCCCTTTGTTGTCAAAGCATCACAGTCTGAAAAGGTGCAATTAGCACAGGCACTGGAGCAAAATCTTATTGGTTCTTCTGTTAAAATGCTGATAACAAATTGCAGTTAATTCTTCATGATTGGAAGAAAAAAATGTTTTAAAAGACCATTAGGAAGTAAAGTAGTCTAGGCTGAATTTTAAAATCAGGTAATTTCTGTTAAAGTTCACGATCATTCTGAGGTTTCAGAGCTTTTTGTCTCCCAGTAGGAGACTTTCCAGTCATCTGCAACAAGTGGCAACATAGATCACATGGAAATGCATCTTGCAATATCCCTCTTCCAGTGAATGTTAAGTTTCTTGTGAGACCAAAGCTTTGGCCTAATCTTTGGTGTTTTTGAACATATCCTCACTTTCAGGTCTGTGAACTAAATTCACAGATCATTTCCACTTGGCATTCTTATTTCTCAAAGCTGACTAACCCTTTCTTCCTTGCTCAACATCTGTTTGTCTTTAGTGAGATTCGACATACTGGCCATTGCAATATGGAAGCCTGAGATATAAGTGAAATTTTGGTGACTAATAACTATTGACCTCCATGTTCAGAACAATTTCACATACAGTGGATTAAATAAATACATATATTAACATGATAGTGTGATTAGAAAATTCATCCTCTGTTACTTGTCTGGGCTCAATTGACCATAATCAATAACTGAATTAGGTCTTTGATATTACAAAAAATCCCCAAAACCCACAAAACCCAACTGGTATCATTTACGTTTTTTTCAAAACTTAAGACAACATAAAGAAAAACAGTTTAAGGTTTCACCAAACTGTTGAGTTTTGAAAAAATATTTTTCCCCTTAATTTGAACCATCATTTTCTCAAAGAAAATTAAATTAAAAAAACAACAAACATGTTTTTTAAATTAAACAGTGTATTGAGCCATGCAAACAATAAAGATCCTTGTTTGAAATTAATTCTTGTCCTGCTTCTGGGATTACCAGGGGAATAAAATTATAGCAAAACAAAACAGTAAAACCTGCTACAGCCTAGAACTTGCACTTTACCAGAAGCAAAAGGAAATTTAGACTCAATAGTTTAGAGTTCTATTCTGTCTCCAAAAAGCATGATTTTAGAATTTGTTATAAATTTGACAAAATGAAAAATCTCATCAGTCCTGTCACCAGAAGCCAAAGTCGTACCTCTAATTTTTACTCTTTATAGCTCACTAGTTTACTTTTCCTCCTCTATACCTAAGGGATATTTTGAGGTGATTTTCAGGAATGTGAAAGCAAGAACAGTGCATCATATCAAGAGTTATTAATAATCTCAATTTTAGAGGAAAATATTTCTCCTAGGGCAGGAAACTTGCCTGGAGGTAGGAAAGGTCTCACAGAAAAATCTGAAAACTTTTAGGTTGATGGTATACTTTTATATTTATGTGAAAATTAAAAGAAAACAAAAAAAAACACCCCACAAACAAAACCACAAGAGGCAACATCTGAACTGTGATACTGTGTTAAAAACCCCAGAAACTTTTTTTAGAAACAGATCAGATTTCTGTGAGGAAACACTACTTGTCAATTAACATACTGAAACACTCAAATTGGCTTTAGAAGTTTAAGTCTCGTAGGATATCACAGTATTAAACATATCAGTTTTAAGGTCTCAGTTTTCTGAGGGTGTCTGTCTGCTGTAACTACCCCATCAGGCCTTTGCTCTGTTGAAATCTCACCATCTGTTTTGTGTTGAGCCACTTGAATAAAATATTGCTCCCCTTGTTCTTTGTGTACCGAGCTGCCTTTTGGAACACAATATTTGGTCAAGTTCCTTGGCCCACAAATTTCTTCTTATCCAGTTATCCTGCCCCAAGTGCCCCAGTTGTGCTTGGGTTCTCAAGAGTCCAAAGTCAACATTGTAGAGGCACGGGCATGCTGAGTTTGTGGTTGAGGGCACATCCAAATATTGTTACATCCCAGATTTGGTTCAAATACTTAGCATAGCCCATTTATTCTAATTAAATAAATGACATTTCTGCAAAGGAAAGAAGAATGGGGAGAGAAAAGGAGCAGGGATCAACTGCTGAAGTGTTCCCTGTATCAAAAAACATGAGCATTCCTGTAACATTACACTGACTCTGTCACCAGGGACCCAGCGGCCCAGTTTCAAGTTTTCGCTCAGTGCTCCAAGAGTCCCAAGTCACAGAGCTATGCCCATGACTTAATACTGCCAGCATTAAGCAGATTTTCTGGGGAAATTTTTCAAGTACTTTTTTTTTTCTTTTTTTTAAAATCTTGTTTTCTTCAAGTTGAAAAGTCATATTGCCTCCCTAAGGGCCAGAGGCTAACACGTGGAATAGATATCAATGAATTGTTTTCATCCTCCAAGCTAATAACCATGTCACAATTCCTTCAGTCTCTTCCTTCTCATTGGGGAGTTTTAACAATACAATTTTCTTTGCTATGCCACCTATCAGCTAAATGGTTTGTTGAGCATTTTAACACAGTTTATGTACACATTTAAAATGCTTAAAAATGTGGCAGAATGTTGATTTATCTTGTTACTTTATTAATTTTTGTTCCAGCTTCCATTTCTTCAGGCTGGCATTCCATGATACAAATTTTCAGTGAATGTGTATGGTTATTTTATATCCTTTTAAGACAGGATTTTGCTGTATCACTCACTACATAATAAAATAAATGGAGGAAAACTTCTCAGAGCGCGTACTGCCAATTTATCCTAGAATGTCTCGGCTTGTACTGGCGCGTGGCCTGACCACTGTAGCAACACGGTGTGCTCGTGGCCACGCTCCGGCCAGCGGCTGCTGCGCTGCTCCATCGCCGACTCGCTGTGTGGCCCTATGCAAATAAACCAACCTTGGTCTCCTTGCTCCTAAGGATGGCAGTGCTCATCTCCAGCACTGGAAGACCGAGACTTGCGAAGATGGAATCCAAGAGCAGCGGGCTTTGATCCTGCAGCTGGTTACAGGGCAGTGAGCTGGCAGCACAGCCAGGCTGGCTGCGCCTGCTGCATCCAAGGCAGGATGGGCGGCACAGGATTCACTCCAGGAACCCTCCTGCTGAAGCCATGACTGGGTTCCCTGATCCATTGAGCTCTCCCTGAGAGTTTCACAGGTGAAATGAACCCCAGTAAAATAACTTTTTATAATACCATGAATGTAACAAAAGGTCTAAAACTGTCATAGAAAAGCAGACTTTGTGAGTATTGGTAATAATTTAACTATTGTCAAGAGAGAGTTTCCACCTGTTATAGTATTTAACACTGCTTTCAAATAAACAGAATATCCAAATAGATCATATCTGTGTTACAATATTAACAATATTAGGATCCAAAACTTAATCCAACCCATTTATTACTTTTGCAAAATGCAAACTTGCATTTGCCCCATGTTGTAGATGACTTGGATCTGCATATAATATTAAATCAGTTTTCTTAGACTGCTAAATGCCAGCAAATGAAGAACAGAAATAAAACAGTAAATTTCAGAAAGAATCTAATTTTTGAAAAGTGCTACTAGTCCAGAGCAAATTTGTGCCTGGATTTTCAATTTTTTTCTTTTTGAGATAACCTAAATTTTGTCCATACATTTAAGCATTGGCTATTTAATGCAGGACAGGTGATTAATCTCTACTGTAAGAAAGTCTGTTCCTCTTTCTATTTTTCCTTTTTAGTCTTTTTCTTTTTCCTTTTTCCTTAATTTAAAGAAGATAAATTAATAATATTTTTGCCTTTTCCCACCCACAAGAAAGAAAAATGTTGCAGGTCAAGATCTGCTACAATAGGTTTTATATTTTAGAAGATTTAATCTGCAGGGATGAGTTAATGTTTCCAGGGAGCAGCATCTCAATACTAGCTAGTATGTCTCTCTTATAAATATGAGATCAGATGGTTGAAAACAAAGTTTGAATACTAAGGCAGTTAATTAGTTTGGCTCCAAAAGGCACCAAATAATATCTCCTTCAAAACAATCTCTAAGTGGATGAGGTTCTTGGAAATACTATGACACACCATAATAGTTGGTTGTAAACATAGGCCTGGAGCCTTGCTCCTGACAATAATAGAAGATGCTAGATCATAACAAATTACTTCTGTACATACCATTGTTTCTTCCTGGAAGGATAATTTCTTCTTATTTTAATATTGATATTCATCCTTTATAGCTATAGAATGTGGGTGTGGAAACACTATTTCTGGAATATGTTTAGGAAGGTGTAAAACCAAATCAGGACTAGAATCTGAATTTGAATTCAGAATCACAAAAATCTAGCATAATTTTATAATTCCAGAATTTAAACAGCCAACTGGCAGAAAACTTTCTCCATGACCAGGTATAAGTAACACTCTTTGCCTAAAATGCAATATTCTTTCTTTATGTCTTGCTCTAATGTATTGTAAAAGGAGCCAGAACTTCCACAATATCTTCATTTATGGTGTATTGGCTGAGAGGATCTTAATTGATAAAGAAAACCTGTATCTCAACATGTTTGCAAAATTAACTTTTCACTGATACTTGATTTCAATGTCAGAATAAAGGGACTTCAGTAGCGCCAGTGGGTAGGGAAGCAGAATAGAGAAGGAGCCATAAGAGAGACCTGGGACACAGCCAAGTTCTAGAGAAAATATGCACTATTATGGCTCATTGTAATTTAAGATAATACAAGAGAAACCCAAGAGAGAGGTATATTTGGAATCACACCCAGGGCAGTCATTCTTTTTGGAATGGGATGAGAACTTATGTACTAGTATCATCCTGTTCTTATTATTAACTCAAATAGCTGTAGCATAAATACCAAAATTTCTGAAAAAAAACAGCTGCATCTATGTATTCTATGGAAGACTGTCAAATACTGGTTATGTCTGTTAAAATTATTAGGTATCATCACAGATTAATCTATTTTTTAATGTGGGACTTGGAAAAATTCAAAGAAACCTTACATTGTGTGTGCAAAGGACACACACAAAGTCCAAGTCTCTTTTCTTTGGCACATCTGCAACTTTAATATGTCTCATGAAGTTTTTGAAATGTTTTTATGAAAAAATAGAAAATACGTATTCTTATATGTCAAGGAACATATAAACTAATTTGTGAAGTCACATGGGCTTCATTTTGCCCTTCAGACACTGTCTTCAATTCCTTTGTGTTTAGAAGATTTGAACCCATCTGTTTTTACCAGTAGAAGGAGAACAAATGAAGCAATGTTTCAACAACTGAAAACCTTCACAAGAGACACAGATCAACTTAGACTAGAACTAAACCAATGGCAGAAATATCATCACCACTACCCTGCAGTCCTTTAACTGGTACTTATCTGACCAATAATGGCTGAAAGCCATCTATCATTGCTTAAACTACATGATGATAAAACCAGAGTCTGGAAAATATCATTACTTGATCTATCTGGTAAACTTTCAAATATTTCTTTCAGAAGATTTTCCAGGCAAACAGCATAGTATAAAATTTAGTGTTATTTAATTTGTGTTTTATTGCTTTTAAATTTAGCTTGCAAAAAATGACATGATTAAAGAGCTACAGCTGAGTGAAGGTACAAAGCTTCTGTTGTAGAAATCTGAGTGAGTCTGGGTCTGTAGATCATTTGTAGCTGCCTTTTAGCCCAGGAAATTGTGCTGCAGGGGTGTTTAGTGGGTTTAGATGTGTGTCTGAAATGAGCTGGATAGGTTGAAGCAATATCTTGCTTGACCTTTTTCTTTGTTATGGCTACTGTTGGTGGTGTCAAGGCCAAAATATTGGTACATCCAGACAGG
Source organism: Corvus cornix cornix (assembly GCF_000738735.6). Lineage (NCBI taxonomy): Eukaryota > Metazoa > Chordata > Aves > Passeriformes > Corvidae > Corvus > Corvus cornix. The sequence continues at coordinate 11,144,655 of NC_046335.1, forward strand.
GAGATCATCCATTCCTTATTTCAAAGTAATATTACAAAATTCATTCTTTCATTTCCAGAATGAAAGAAAGGCTCAGTCAACAAACCAGTGCTTTACAAAGACACTAAATAATGAAACTTTTAATTGAGCTTTGTTTTCACTGTAGAATTCAATCAAAACAAATCCAATCTTTAAGTAAAACCTATCCACAAATCTTCCTTCAAAAAGAGTGTCTTCTTTTGGACTTTCTGAAGATCTCACTGTCTTGCAAACCTGAAATAGGAAATGTCCGTTAAGGTTAATTTTAAATCTTTTCTGTTAAAGGGAAAAAAAGAGAGAATTTTATTGACACAGATCTTTAGTTTTACATGTGTGACCCAGGAACATTTCTGGACAAATTTCATTAGTGTTCTGTATACAGCTAATGCTTGGTACCTATGAATGCTGCTAAGTGTATTGCAGAGTTTTGATGGCTAGCATGCAGGATTGGAATGTGCAACATGGCAATATTTTCTGAGCTGCTCTTGGGGCTGCAGGAGAGGAAGCTTCCCAGCTAAGGGGGAGGTACAGCAAAGAGGTTTTCTCTGGGCTTTAGGCAGGACAGGTCGAGTCTTTGAAGTCTTTTGAAGGAAATGAAAGTTCTGCCACAAAAATTTGAAGTGGACACCAATCAGCTCCAACACTGCTGGAAGACTTTTTCTTTTGTATTTGGTAAAAGAGAGGAAAAGTACCAAGGACTGATAGTGATTAATGCAAATATGACAGGATTTGCTTCTCACGGGGAGATTTGATGAGTGACTGAATCTAAGGCCTCTTTGCCAAATGTGTCTTCATTTCCCTAAGTCTTGTCTGAAAAGAAAGGAATGTGTAACTGAGATGAAGCAATACCAATTTGCATTTATGCAGCATGTTCAATATCAAAAGCACCAAATACTTTTTAATAATTTGCATGGCAAAGATTTCAAAGACTTTTAAAATGCAAAAAGGGTTAAATGCATTTGCAAAATAGCAGCAGTCCTTCTAAAGGAATTGCAGCTGGGATATGCCCAGGCTTCAATTGTTCAAAGATTGTGATTGTTCTGGTTTTTTAAATTTATTTTTTAATGGAATAAACAACCTGTGTTTATAGGCAAATATCTAGGAGTATAAGCCCAGAATACATGTAATATAGAGTAGAAAAATTATTTTAAATAAGTCAAAACTGACTAATTCAGTTGAATATGAATTTCTGTATTTTATTTACTCAAGAAATTATTTCTTAAGTACCAGGAAAGAGCACAATAACTGTCCCAAGATTTGTTGTAGATAAAGCAAAAAAGTATTTTAATCACTCATGATGAAATTATAATAGCAGTTCCAGCATAGTTTCTAAGAAATAAACAGACAGACATTTTTATTAAATAAATGTAAAATTACAGAAAAAATGTATTATGGCAGTTTTAAAAGTAAAAAACTGTATGCACATGTTATTGCCTCATGACAAAAATTTAAAAAGTTTGGTTTTCTGACGTTCTCTCAGAATAATAATAATGCATCTTCATAAGGGAAAATCTCTCTATAGTCAACAATATTATCTTTTTCAACTGTAAAGACAATGATTAATTGAAAAAGGAATGCTTTTATTTGTGCTCATTAATGGCTTAACCTGTATAAATTTAAAAAATATCCATTGATTGTTATTCCACAGTTGAAAGAGGAAGAATCAGTTTTCTGGACAATATTTTTGAAGATGGGAAAGAAATAGCAACAGGAATATGATAATACAAGAAGACTGATGCAGTCAGTGGTTAGAACTTTGACAATGCACCAGCTTTTGCATAAATGTAGAATAATGGTCTTGGATATGATAAAGTATAAGACAGTGTAATAATTGCAGGTTAAGTCAATGACAAATTATTTCCTGAGAAATATAAACATAAAGTACAGAAGCATCATGTTAAACTAAAAAAGGTTTCACTCAGTAGCATATCCAGCTTCACGACTATCTGGCTTTATGTTTTGATTCTCACTACTGTCAGTGAAGAAAAAAAAATCCATTCTGGATATCATAAGCGTCACTAAGACACTGAAACCTCAAAAAAGGTTGAATACCATTTCTTTGTATGAAGAACTGTGCATAGAAAGATTATGTAGTACATTTGAATGCTTCTAGAACATACCAGAATTTTTTAAGCACTCTACCCTACAGTTGTACTGCTTTCAATTATTAAAACCTTCTGGAGTTCTTCACCTCTCTTCTTACCTCAATGCTGTAATCAAGAGAATATTCTCCTTTTGTGGATAGACATGCAAGCAGAAACTATTTGATATTGATTCTGATGTGCCTGAGCTACAGATTAGAATTAATTTAAACCATGTGCAACAAAGAGTTTAATGAATTAATTTAAACCAATTATGTATGGAAATTATACAGACAAGTAAGCATAATTTCAAAAGTAAATTCAAGTGTCAAATAATTTAATTGCATGCTTGAGGGTTTAATTGCATGCTTCATGGTTTTTTAAACAAATGATAGAAAAAATGTTATGTGCTAACAAAAATGGTGCATCCTCTAAAAACCCGTCTTTCATTTTTCACATTGTTCCATACTCCCATTCTAGGAAGACTGCCATGCTGTTTCAGAGGCACTCCATAGTCAGAAGGGATTTGTACACATACAGATCCTTTCCAAGACTGGGCCTTTATTTCAGATTTTTAACAAAAGAGTAAAGACTTGAAACAGGCACTGCTAGTGAATCGACAGCACTGAGAATACACAGAAGTGATTAAGTGTCCGCAGATGCATTTAGAGATTGATAAATAGCTCAGGAAGCAAAGATATTTGATGCAGAACAATGGATAACAGAACACTATGGGCATTAGAAATATCAGATCAGCTCACAGAGCACCATGAGCTTGTATAAATATCACCAATGTGTCTTCCAGTAAGTTAATTCAGAAACAACTTCTGAACTGTCAAACAACATGAGAATGGGCCAAAGGGATTTGCAGAATGAAAAGGCAATAGAGGTAGCTCCAAAGTAGTAGTAGCTGTGAAACACCTTTGATTGACACCATTGCCTCTAGCAAGGAATTTTTGACTCTGTTAATTTCTTTTCATTAACTAAAATATTTGAAAATATGCTTTGGAAAACCACAGGGATACAATAACTAGTTCTGGGGAACAGTACACTGACTCATCTCTCACTGCAGTCAATGGAAAAACTGATTTACTTCAACAGGTTTGACCAGCTTCATGTCTGAAACAAACAAAATCTTTGACAGGCTTTCATGGATCATGAGGTAAAAATATCCCAAGATTGGGGCTTTGAACTTCTCTGTATGTGAGATTTTTTGACTTTAAAATACCAGGGATAGACCCTTGTATTTAACCTTGAACAACTCACACTAGTTGCTCTAAATGTCCCTCTTCCCTCCACTGCATGTTGGCCAACATTTGTTGACCCTGAAAATTATTTGTGGAGAAGAGAAGCATGCCCCAAGAGTCTCCCACGCTCAGCAAGAACACAAAGCTCTACAGAAACCTCCTTTTGTGTTTGTTCTCAGAATTAAAAAAAACATTAATCAAAATTATCTCCTCTAATAATAAAAGGATCCATCATCTGGCTAAAAATAAACACTGGAAACAAAACATAAAAACTGCAAACTTTAATTAGAAACACAGAAAATTGAACGTGTGATTCAAACCCTTGGCTTGGGCTTCTGCCTTGAAAATAGCACAGCAAATCTTGGTTAAATGCTGGATTTGTCCTGAACGGGCATCAGGAGCACCCAGGCTTCTTAACACTGCCCAGCCCCCAGCCCAGGGCAGCCTGGGAGAGCTTTTTTCCCAGGTTCCCCTCACCCATGCACAGGAGAGAAAAGATGCTTGCTTTGGTTGATCCACCCCAGACACCACACCAAGCTTCCTGTCTCCTCCATCAGGTGAAAGAGCAGCCTAGAAGATTTTCCTAGTCATGAGTTAGCTCTTTTAGATGCTTTTGAAGGGAGCAGAGTATCTCTCATCCTTTCTTCAGCTGGTTTTTCATGTGGTCAATGGGAGAAAGTGAGACAGAAAATGGCTGTAGTTTATAGGAAGCTACTGCCCTTTTAATCAGAATTGCAGGAATTTTGACTCCCTTGGTAGTTGCTGCAGAGTACTTGCTAAAATATTCCTGTTGTGGCTGAGTTCAGAACCTCCTGTTCTAGGAGACAAATCTTTTCCTCTGACTTTATCTCATCAGATCAGATGATATATCTTTCTAAGATACCTGGTATTTCTATGCATTTCATTGCACTAGCATATATGAAGTCATAAAGAAACCGTGATTCAAATATGGGAATATTTCTGAGGCTGGAGCTGCTGCTCTGTGTAGTGCCAGCCAGTGAGGTGCTGATCACTGAACAGTGGGGCTGCTTACCAAAATACAAATAAACAATTGAATAACTATCCTTTGCAATTTTTCCCTTTATGATGGGCATCTAGTTACATTACAACAGAAAGAAATATAGGAAGTAATATCTGGCAATTTAAAATTATAGATTTCCCCTAAGTTCTTTAGCTGTCTCAAGAATTAATTAGATTTTTTTTCATTATGGCCTTGATCTGCCAAGCATGTTAGAGGCAGTACTTTCATGGTTAACCGTTGTTAGGGTTGGAATCTAAATCACTTCTGTCAAGTATCTTGCATCCCTTATACATACATATGAGCACAGTACACAGAATTGATGAGTGCACCTTTTATCCAACTTTTTCAAACACTAATCTTTTCATAGCATGCCATTGAACTGGTAAAGAGGGACACACTTATCTTTTAAAGTACTTATGAACAATTGTCTTATAAATTTTTATGCAGACACATAATGGCTGACATCTGCTGACACTCAAACCACTATGTTATGAATTTAAATTAATTGGTGAATTCTTTTGTCCTTTCTGATTAACTCTTGTATCTGTAAGGTACAATTTGTAATGAAACATGGAGGTCTAGAGGAGAAAGGTTTTTAAATATACATGGAACCCAATTATTTGCTGGTCACCTAGTGCAGTACTGCTGAAACCTAAGGCTGCTGTGTGGCAGCTTGTGAATAAAAATCTTTTGAGATATTGGCAGATAGATGGTTCTGACAGTGACTGTGCTAGCCTGGGTTAGCCAAGGCTGTGTGTCAGCCATGATCCCTAAACACAAAGGTCCGCTCATACTTCCCCTAAAGTGAGCTCTGGCCCTGTAGGCAGGCACACTTCATACGTGTGTAAGTACAAAGGAAAAATCTCTGTTCTTTCTCTCTGAAAACAATGAGAAAAATTCTAATTAATCTAAAAGGCAGTAAAGATTGTTCTGTGGTTTCAAAGAACAACAAAATAGGAAATTATTTCCAAAACTGAGATACGAAATACACGAAGATACAAAACTGAATGCATTAAGAGGACTTTGAGGACCAGAAATTCAGAAAGGAATACAAAATAGGAAGAATGCAAAAAATGCTATAAATCTGTAGGAATAAAGGGAACAATAATGGAGGTGAAAAAAGAATTTTAAAAAGGAGAACCTGGATTGTATCAAGAAAACCTAAATAAGAAAATTAAAAGAAGATGATTAAGAACATTTTGATTAAAGCATAAGAAAATAGATCAAAATAAAGGTCAGGCTAAGGATGATACACATGATATGTGTGTTCAAATCAGCAGAGACCTGTAAATTTCATCTCAAATTATTCAAAGCTCTAGCTAAAGCAATCTGCAAAAGATCAGGGACTGTTCTGAGAATTTATGGGGCATAGAAGCTGGAAAAGACATTGTCCATCTTACTGGCTCTGTAGCTTAAATTTGCCTCCTAGAAATTACCGATACACATTATTACAGAATCAATGTATATGACAGGACTGATCTTTTTAGAGTTAGTCCAAACCTCCATTGAGTTCTCTATCTTTTCCCCTGCAGTGGCCAAAAATGGGTACTCAGTAAGATAATAGAAATGGAGAATATTTAAAATAACAGTTTTTCAGCATACTCTCCCAATCTTCAGTGACCAGCGGTTCAAGTATTTCTTTGTGTTTAGTAACCTACAGGGCATTTATAACTCCTTATTTTGTCTGGTTTCCTCTTGGACACCTGTAACCTTTTATCATGAACACAATCATGCAGCAAGGAGTTCTGTTTCTGATGCACAGGTTCTGTAAGGAACCATATAAGGGGAAAAAAACCAAACCAAAATGCCTTGCAGGACTGATAGAAAAATAATGTCAAAAAGTCGGTTCTATCTGCATGACAGAACTCTTCCAGTGATTAAAGAAAAGTGGATGAGATGATATACTGTGATTTTAGGAAGTGATGGATTTTGCCCAGTGACTTTTCCATAAGCAAAGTAAGAAAATAAGCTACACATACACAGAGCTGAAAAAATGAACTATATGTTGCTTGCTAATGAAAAAGGGAGGTGGTTCTGATAGAAGCCTGAAAGGTCTTGATGACATTCTTGTTAAGATAAATGATGCTACACATTTTGAGGGGTTGAATAATACTCTTGCAAAAGTTGCTTACAAGATGAAGGGAGAAGGAATTGCAAGTGTCAGTGGGTGTATTGGTGATCAGAAGAAAAAAAAAAAAAAAGAAAAATCTTTCCAGAAAGCTCCTGTGGAAATCAAGTTCTGTTAAGGACTTCAGGAAAGAATTTCCAAGATATTGCAAACAGTCTTAATTCTCAGATCCATTTCTGATGCAGCAACCTGCTTACCTCAGAAACGTAGGTACCTCAACGCAGGTTGAGTGGTTTTAATTCTGAACTGGCGCATAACAGTGTAGCTACAGTGTTGTCAGTGGAATAAGGCCAAACTCCACCACCAGTTAAAGATCTAGTGCTTGTGTTTGTTTTGTTTTACAAAGGAAAAATGTAGATCATAAGGGAAAGTTTAATAAAAGACATTCTCTGATAAGGTTGCTGGGTAAAAGATTTGAAAGAGTGTCTTGGGATAGAGACGTTCTGAAACAGGGGATCCAAAGCAGTGGTCAGTTTGTGAGTGTTAAAATGTTGATTATATATGTTAAATGTTAAAATTTTAATTATATATGAAACACATTAATGCATTCATGTAATAAAACCAGAGCTAGTTGAATACCAAGTGATTCCAGAATGGAATCCAGTGGGCTGAAAGTTCAGGGTGCTTGTTGGCTGGTGAGCAGCCATATGAAACCTCACTCTCCTGACATTCAAACTGGATCCTGCAGGCCAGACCTACAAAGGTATTTGGGTTCCCCATTCTTTTATAGAATCCCAAAGTAAGATGCTTAAGTAGGGGTTGGGAGCCTAAAATCCTTGTATATCTTGGCTTGTATATGCAACATTTTCTATAGACTTGTGCACAAATCACAACCACGAAGGAACACCTGGGGAGGGAGAAAGAGGAACTGATCTCAGAGCTTCATATGTTTTTTATTACTAGGTAACTCTTTCCATGCAGTGTATGTGTACAGAATGGTTGCCGCACTTGGAGTCTGGCTCCCAGGGAGGCCAGCTTACATCACAGAGTTGGGAATAAACAGCCAAAAGTTCAGCACTATTTAGTAAAACCCAGACCAAGCTACTTGATCTTCAGACACAGAAAATACATCTTTTGCAGTGCTGTGGAGTACTTTATTAGCTGTCAGTAGATCTGGCATGACTTGTGCTCCAATTTCCCATGGCTGCAGTGTGTCGCCAGAATGTTAATTTTGAATATGTTCTGTGTTGGATGGGGTGCAGGACAAGGATGAAATGTCAAGAAATTAATCTGAAATGTTCTGGATTTCTTACACATTGTGGGATCCAGCCCATACTGCAGGTGGTGGTCCTATAAAACAGTTGTTTCTCACAAATCATTCTACCTGTTCATTAATTTAATGAACCAGAGGGACATTTCCCTGCAGTCTTTTTTAAGAAAAGGGCCATCCAGACCAACATGTCTGCTTTCTACAGTCTGCAATGAGTTACACCTCACTTGTCAATGTGTATGTGAAGACAGAGAATTTATTGGGCATTATGGAGCTGCCAGCTGAAAAGGGAGACCAGATCTGTAAGAAGCATAAAGAGTCAAAGACATTTCTCAGGTGAAAGTTATTTCACTTTAAATTTCTGAAAGTGCAAAATTATCTCATTTTTAAAGCTTTATAGAACAGTTTAGAAAAAAACCCAGATCAGCAAAAATTGACACCTACAGAGTTCATCTGTTGGGCAGACTTTGTCCTGTTCATGAAACAGACAGAGTTGCACAGGTCAGCATTTTCAAACAAGATTCCAAACTGAAGGCTCCAGGCAGGACTTGCTAAAACACAATTGCTGCTCTGTTTTGGGTTTTTTTTGTGAAAGATTTAGGTGTTCCAACATTTATGTTGTCTGAAATAAGAGCAAAAATGACATCATCCCATTTTTGTTTTCTGAGGAAATGATTTAGAGAAAAGGTGCTATCCAAGAAGGTTGTCTTGGTTTGAGACAAATTAGGAGGAAACATCCTGAGATGAATGTATCCTCTAATGGAAGGCAGGTTTCAGCAGCCCGTCCCCCACATGTTTGAAAGGAATTTCTTGGAGGAAAGTGAAAAAAAACCCTGTTTATTTAACAAGCAAGGTGCACAGAGGCACAAAGGAAAGAAAAAAATGAATAATGTTAGATAATAAACTTTCTCATTGTGGAGAAGACCTGGTAGATTCAGAGTCCTTTCTGCAGGTGTGGCTCTGCTCTCTCTGGAGCTGGGGTGTGGCGTGGACCCCTCCAGGCCACGGTGTGGGGCCTCCCAGTGATGGTGTTCCGGACTGGAGCAAAGCTGAACAGTTCCAGAAGAAGAAGAAGCCACAGTCCCAGGAAAACTTATTGCCTCAGCTAAATGAACAAGAAGCTAGCTAAAAAGCAAAGGAATGCAACTCTCTTCCCTGCTGCAGAGCCGAGAGCTGGGAAGAGAGTGAGCGAGTTATCCGTGTTTTTGAACACAGCCGCCGAAAGAATTCCACTGGCTTCCTCCCCTCTCCAGGACCTAGCTTAAAGGTACAGGATTCATGTCTGGGCAGTAAGAAGACGATAGGGAATACAGTATCACACAGTCACCCCAGGACAAAGGCTTACCAGACAAATGGCTGGATCTTGGACATAGAAGCCCTTGGTAAGCACCTTCTTTGCCCACTAAATTACCAAACAAGCCTTTCTGCAGTCTCTCCTCTCAGCCACTAGCGCTCATGTAAACAATCCAGTGTTGATTGAAGAAGACGAAAAGGGGAGACCTTTAATCTAGAAACATCTGGGAAGTGCAAGAACCGATTTGAGCCCTTGTTCAAACTGTTCAGATCACAAAGTCTTGCATACTAAAGGGCAAATGTTCATTCTGCCTCTTCAATTGCACCCTGGCTCTGAGGCAATTTCAAATTCAAAGCAGTGTATTTCTGTGGGCCATGCAGAATTTGCTGCTGTAGCGGATTCGGTGCTTCTCCAAAGGAGTCTTTAGAAAGGGACATTTCAGATGATGTTCTCCAGTGGTGTTGAGTGTGTGCGTGCTAACAGTCCCCACTGCCTCTTCTCACTGGCAAGGAGTTAGAACAACTTTTGACCCCAAACATGCTGGAAGGCATGAGTTAAATCATCATTTTTGATTCCTACTTTCCCTACAAACAAGGGCTAACCTCTAGTTTACAAATTCAGTGAATTCGCCAGGGAGCATATACTTGGAAAGAAGAAATGATAGATGAGATGGGATATAGAAGATCTCTTGTACAGAAAACCAGATAAAATTGTGTTGGCTCCTGAGTGCCTTTGTGTTATAAGGTCACCTCTTTGGTGGAGAGAAACAATACTGGCACTTAGGCAAGATTAAGAGCAAGAGGGCATGGCTGCAATCTAAGCTTGGGAGGGGTGGACAGTACTTTGAGGAAGAAGAGGAATTAGGGACTTATGAGAAAGAGCACTGTAAGCAAGCTAAGGAAATGAAAGGCAATTTTAAAAAAATAATTGGCTGACTCTGAGCATGAGCTGGCTATTTAAGAAACTTGGGTTCAGTTTCACTTGTGCCAGGTACAAACTGTCTCATCTGCTGCAGGGAATAAGTCTAAGATGTCACAAGATGAGAACCTAGTGTAGTTTAGAGAAGTTGGAAAACTTAGGTCAGACATAATTTTATTAATTTAGGACAGCCTAAAATTAGGTAGTTATTCAGCCCATCTGCAAGGTACTTTAGTTCTTGAGGAGAGACAAAAAATGCCCAGATTACCCTGAAAGAAGACTGCATCCTTCTTCCCCTACCCTTCTGCCACTATCCCATTCATCTCCTTTCCTCTACAACTGCAAGTCTTTGTGCAGCTAGTCAGTGAAGGTGATTGGGAAATGAATCAGTTTAAAAATAAACCTTCTGCTGAGTTAGTTTTAACCTGGATTGGTTTCCTGATCTGGTACATAATGCAGCCAACATGGCTAACGGTGTCTGTATCTCGCTTTACGGTCGCAGTCTCTGCCTTCTGTGATTTGCATTAGCCTTGCAGCTGCTGCACGTGTGCTCTGCAGGACTCTCAGACCGCACTAAGGAACACTGTGCTATGGAAAGAGAGGGCTGGGTCTTCCATGTGGGGAAATAACACTGTTTTCAACTGGAAATATTTTACTGGAAATGTGTCTTGCCATCATTCAGGCTAAGCTTACACAAAATAACTCAGTGACTGAAATATGCATGTCATAAAACTACCTGTGCTAATTTCAGAATTTTCTGTGATTTCATGACTATTATAAATGTTCTTATTCTCATATAGCATTGCCAATTAATGAGTTTTATAATTCTGCTGAGAAACTATCATGAAGCATTCATCCTGTCCTGAAGAATGGCCCTTTCTAATTCTCAGAAGAGAGGTTTGAAAATATTGAATATGAAGACCATAGTTTTTACTGCATTTAAAAAAGCATTTTATACTCATCACCACTCAACTTTACTTTTTCAGTTCTGCTATCAGTCTAGCTGCAGAGCTGTGCTGTCTCAAATTTAATTGTACTCTAATCCTGCAGTTCTGCCCATCTCCTCACCATCTTTAAGTCTCTGCTTAAACTCTATTTTTCTCTTGACAGAAGGTCTTAGCAAGTTCTGCTTTTGATCTTTTTTCTTTCTTTCCCTCTTTCCCTCTTTCCCTCTCTTTCTGTTTTTTTTTTTTTTTTTAAACATGTGATATGATATTTCATGATATTTCATCTTCCTATTAGCTTGGGACCCTTCCCCTGTTTTGCTGATTTATCCTGCATGGTCCTGGACACAGACATGCTTCACGTGTTCTTTTCTGTTTGCATCCTCTTACCCTCTTTCTTCCTGGTTCTTCATCTCCACATGTCCATTCTCTTCCCCTGCATTGTTCCTTTCCTTGACCTCTTGGTCTCTGTTGTTTTCATGGTTTCTAGTCTGTTCTACTTGCTATACCATATGTTAAATGTCTCACATCATAAATAAAACACTTTTGACTCCTTCCATCTCTAGCTACTGGCCCATCTGCAGTTGTTCTTTCATCTCTAAGCTTTCTGAATATGCTGTTTACACTTTTTCTTCCTAAAGCTTTTCCAATCTGGCTTCACTCCTCTGCCCTTAAATGAAACCATTCTTTCCACAACATCTAATGGCATCTACTTTGCCAGATCTCAGACTCACTGCTATAACCGTAACTTCTCTTGGCCTTTCTGCTTCTGCTGCCCTTGAAATCTCTCTGGGATTCATCAGGTCTGGCTTTCCTTGGCTGCTTCTCTAATCATTTCTTTAATACATCCTCTGGAGGATCCTCCAGTACTTGGTAAAGAAATTCAGGGTTTTTAGCCTTGTGTAATTTTACCCACAACCAAAAACTCCCTTGTCATCTCTTTGTTGAAGATTCACAGATCTACCAATATATTTCTCCTGTCTCATTTTGTCCTAAATAAACTTTTAACTGACACCTTTGTGAATGATTTACTATTTAAACATAATTTGGCTGAATGACAGATTTTTCTACCACAGACCTTTTCCCTATGTTCTCCTCACTAACTGTGGACTTTAATGTGGTTGATGTCCCTACTCTGATTATCATCTAGATCCTCACAGCCAAGTGATGTATAAATTTAGCAAAAATATAATTTCCAAGACATAATGCTTTCCAGCCATGCAGGTTGCTGAAACTCTTATCACAGAATCAGAGAATCACAGAATAGTTTGGGTTGGAAGGCACCTTTAATGGTCATTTAGTTCCAACCCCCCTGCTATGACCAGGGACACCTTCAACTAGATCAGGTTGCTCAGAGCCCCATCCAACTTGGCTTTGAATTTTCCCAGGGATGGGGCACCCACCACCTCTCTGGGAAGTCTGTTCCAGTGCCTCACTAACCTCACAGTTAATAATTCCTTTCTGATATCTAATCTACTCTCTTTCAGTTTGAAGACATTACCCCTTGTCCTATCACTATGACCCCAATTAAAAAGTTTGTCTTTTCCTTCTACCGTTCTTTTTTCCGGACAAACTATACAGTATATTTTTCTCAGCCCCTATTAGTCCCCTAATGTTCATTTAAGAAGCAGGAGAAAAAACAATATCCCTGCTTCAAAGTTTAGGGATGTTTAATGTATCTCTCATGTATTTCTGGCTTCATACTGTGGTGATATGTTAACCCACTGCTTTCGTGATGCCATGTTCCCCCTCCTGCTCTCCCCTGCCCTTAGTCCTGGCCACTCCCTTGGGCTCTCCCTATTGGTTCCTGTACCCCAACCCCGCCCAGGGACCGCCCCTGAGTCCCTGAGAAAAGACCCCCACGCCCACACCGCAAGGTCTCTCTACCTCTGAGGGTTGCTGGGACAAGATGTGATTACAGTCATCTCAAACCCTCATGGGAGACCCTTCTCTGCCTCCTTTGCCATCACTGGTTGTAGCGCTGATAGCTGACCAGAGCAACACCATGGGGCTGTCCAAAATGGACTACAGGAAAGTGAAATGGTTGCATTGCCCTAAGCAGCCCTGCTGAGCTCTCAGGAAAGTTACAGCATGCTAAACTAAATCTAGTGACTACAACATTGTAGTCCTCAGTTATATTCTTTATTCCATCAATAAGAGAACTGCCTACTTTCAGAGTCAAAGCTCTTTATGCCTACTTCCATTTGCCATATATTACAAACTCCTGCTCCCCCTGTTAACTTCCCAGACAAGGATCCTTGTGGTTTTGATGGCCAAATTTCCTGTAAAATATCTGTAAATCTGTCTCATTGCTTTGCCTCAAATCCCTCTCTAAATCCCTTTCCTTTGGGAAGCACAGTTAGGCAGCTTAAAGTGATGATACTAAAGTCTCTGGTTTTCTTTCTTTTCCTTTGTTTTATTCCACTGCTTACCCTAGACAACCAGTGAAAATTTTTTCCAATCCCTTCATCTTTTTTTTCCATCTATATTCACTACATTCTAATTATAACCATAACATCTATAAGAAGCAGAAAAAATAACAGTCACAATTGCCCAGTAGTTAATTTTGAAGATTCTATGACTGCATGAAGCTTTTTGCATATGTGTATGTATATGTATATGTATGTGACTGGCAACATGAGATGGGAAAGGCAACTATTCCACATCTTTCTATGTAAAACTTTTAAAAAGTGGGAAATTTAAATGAATAATAGAATGGACATTGTCATATACCTGCTGTCAATGTCTAGTTTTCGTTTTATCTCAAAAAGGAATATATGCACTTGTGTTTGTAAGTGTGCATATATATGTATATATGTATATATATGTGTGTGTGTATTTATATATAGCCTACTGGATATTCTACTTGGCTGGTAGTACGTGTTGAACTTGTGATGTACTCTATGAAAGGTGGAAAAATTGTGTTAAGTAGTTAAAGTGGTGTTGACTGATGAGTGAGTAGCTCTTAGGAAAAGGAGATAGTGTTTTGTTCTGCCAAGGGAAGTTATCCTTTGTGTGGGGCAGGCATTTTCAACCTTTTTTTTTTTTCACTTGGTGTGTGGTCATCCTGAAATGCTTTAGAAAGGTCTCGTTTTCTTCTTGTGAAGCAGATTTGTTTTTCTTTCCTTCTTTCTTTCTTATTTTCCGTTTTGGAGGATAGTTCATTTTCCTGGTAGGGAGCTGTTGTCTTGTGGATTTTAAGTTTTTAGAAGTAATATCTGTTTGAGCAGAAAAGAGACAGATCCTGAGATGTTAGCAACTGGCAAGACTATTTTGAATATGAGGCTTATTTAAAGATGTTCGCCATCTTTATGTATTTCATATAAATTAAGAGCCAAGAATAATTTATTATTTAAATTATTAAATAATATTTGGAGAATAATTTTTTTTTCAAAAATTGAATTTTTTAAATAATTTTCAGAAATGCCCACCAGAATTTAATGTAGTTCTTGTTTCAGTTATGATCAAACTACGCCTTAAAGGAAGCTTTTTAGAATGTGGCATATATTAGTCTAACCACAAAAAATTACACACAAATGCATCTGTATTATCTTTTTGCAGATGAAAATCCTATTTTAAAGTATAAAGGTCTGGTCTGAACTTGAGGGTGGGACCTTAGCTACAGAGGGTCATTCCAGATTTCCAAACTTGAATGACAATTCTTGTTTGCCTGTTACCTTCAAGACCACTTGTTATGAGTTGCACACAGATGGACAAATTGGAAGGCTCTTTCCTCACATCCTAAATGAATATGTATGGGGTTCACTGTCGCAGGATATAATTCACCAATGGTTTCCTTTTCAAGAGATAAGTTAAATCTGTCACTGCTGGCAAATGCCGCAGTTCTGAAAGTCCCATCCAAATTGAAAGAAACAGAGAAAATGTCTGTAAGGCTGTTAAGAGTACTGGATAGCCTCTTCTACGGAAGAATGAGATTCGTGTGTTTATCTTAGTAATACAGAGGCTGAGAGATTTAAAATCTCTCCCTCAGTGCTCATGGGACAAGGGCATTTCAGGCTATTTCAACACAAGGGGAGATGAGTACATGCCAGTTCTGACAATATTTCTGCGGTGATCTACAAGAAAGTGCTACAGGTCAGAGCTTTCAGATCTCAGTCTTAGCAACCTAAAGATCATAGCCCATGGCCAAGCCCTGTTTAGTTTCATTGTGGAGCCTATTACAGTCCTGGAAAAGATTTGTTCAACTTACTTCTGTAACAATCATGCCGATTTGCTCTTCCAAAGTGCCTCTTCCCATCCTCCATCCTTATAATAACTTACGACATATGCAGATGTACTTTATTTATCTATATTTTTAAATAAAGATTTCACAGTGTTCACGTCCTCTTTACTTTCTAAGTATAAGGCAGCTTTACATCAGAACTTAGTAAACCTTCTAATGTTAGAGGGTGATGGCCAGCTCAATGACCACGCAGAACAATGGTGGAAAACTCAGACAAGGTTAGGAGAGTTATTACTAAAAATTGAATCTCGACATGAGTCTAAGAAATAAGTGCAAACTGACTCTAAAAATTAGAAGACAACTCTCTGAATACCACTGCAAATACCACTGGCAAGAGACATGTCTCTAAGCTGTCTTCAGACTCCAGAGTAAATAAATAAAATATTTCGGCGAGAAGAGGGCTGTATATATTGGCAGTATTTCCTGACTTTGTGTGTAAAACCAAGCACGATTTGAACTTCCACTAGGTAAAGACACCAACACAAGAAACTCATTTAAACTGGTCAAATTCTAGCAAACATTTTCTGTGAAATTTTGGTGAGGTGGAGTTTGCCAGAAGTTTTTCCAGGAATTAACAACCTCCAAAGACTGCAAACACTTTTTCTTCTGAACATCTCTGGCCAGAATCTTTCTCCAAAACTCATAAAGCAAGAACTTGAGAAAACCTGCCTGAAAAGCAGTCTGCTTAGTAGAAATATAGTAAGAACTTGCCAATCTTTGAAGCCAGAGAGAACCTAAATAAAGGCAGTGAAGACTTTGCACTCACTCTTCTTCCCAAGCACTATGGAAGAAAATGAACAAGTTTTAAACAATCCACTGGGGGACTTGACCTTTTTCTATCCTCCCTCTTCTACTTCCAACCTCCTGATTTCTGTACAGGAAAGTCATATAAATGGCTGATCTCGTTTAATGTCTATTTAAACTTACTCCTTTGGGCCTCTCTCCCTACTCCCTTTCCCCACTCATAGCCCTTGGTAATCAAAACTTGGCTTATACTCATTCCAACTCAACCCCCAAAATCAGACAAATATTCACATTCAGTATGAGATCACATTACTTGGTGATCTCAGTTCTGGTGTTAACTTACACTTTCAGCTGGTCAATTATCTCTTTGGAGCAGTTAGAAATGTTCTGTTGACCTGTTGACTCAGTGGTACAATGTTTGCTCTCTTCTAGTAAGACTAATGGACAAATGGGACTGAGCACGTATTCTTGGAAAAGATGCACTTGCCAAGATTTCTGGTGAGAATCAGCTCTGTGCAAAACTTAGAGGCAAAAGTTGGTCTGTGTTTTGGTTTTTTTCTTTTGTGTTTTGTTTTGTTTTGTTTTTTTCTTTTGTAACAGGAGAATAAATGAAACATTATTTTTAATTCAAAAGGGATTTTAACTTTAGACACTGCCTGTGTACACTCCCAATAAGGACAAGAGATGTGAGAAATGTGATGACATTTTGTTGCATAATTTTAAATTGAGTGAGATTTACATATATTTTTATTAAAAACAATGCAAGGAGCATGCATTCTTGGAGGAGATTCATCTTGACATGAATCTTGACAAGCACAACTACATTAAATGTCCAGTCAAATTTTTTAAGAGGCAATTATGTGAGATAAGGTGGTCATTTGTGCCTATGTAGTCATTCATGTTCTCTTGACTTTGCAGACCTTAAAACTTTACCACCATCCCACAACACTTGACCTTTGGGATCCTTTGATCATGCTTTGAGAAGTCTTACTAAAGAATGGTTAATTCTGTGGTGCATGAAATTTGCACAATACTAACTTCAATTTTTTTCTTAATGGAACACATTTTTACTATTTTGCAAGCCATCCACAAATTATTGCTTCACGGTTGGTTTTAAAATACAGTTAGGAAAATCAAAACAAGTCTTGATTACAAATTAATTATGCAGTGAAATAAATTAAAATACAAAATAAAATGAAGTAGCTTCTCAAGTGAAATGTTTAATCAATTTCAAGTGTTCTGAAATGATAAATGATATAGCACCTTTTACAGAAAGTGTTAAATATGTTAAAAATCTTTTAGACTGTAGCTGCATAAATAGTTACAGTTAATTTAAAACAGCTTTAAAAGTACTACAGCAAGATAGAGTTTGGCATAGCATGGTTGAATAGAAAGAAGGTTCTGTTTTTTCTTCCTTTCTTTCCTTCTTTGCCTGCCATACCTATAGCTTGTATCTAACTGATTTATCATCAAATCATCTATGAAGTCTTGACCTGTTGGAATGACATTCATGAACCAGAGTTCTGTATGTATCCATCTTCAGATCATCTGCACTCTTGCCCATTCAATTACAATGCACTCAGGCATAACCTTGCCCTGAGCTAGACCGGTGACTCCATTGCACCTGATAAGCACCTTAGTCTATTTGTTCATGTGTTACTGAATTGTGTCCCAGTTAGAGATTCTCTTGGACTAGGATGGTCTTTGTTTCTCATTGGTACTATTTCAAACATGTGATTTTGATCCCTTTGAACAATAAAGTTATTAATAGTAATAACAGTAGCAACACGAATAGAGATATATCTGATTGGTAATTACTGTGGGCAGACATGGCACCTTCCTTCATTTTCTGTTGAAGTTAAGTATCATGTATTTTAATATTTTTCATCCTCAAGAACTATGTGCTTTATCTCCAGTCAAGTGGCAATGGTTCTGGGCCACTGCTGTGGAGCAGACAATCTACAGTATAACCAGTAGGACATAAAACACTCAAGGACAGTTCTGAAGCACAAAGCTATAAGATCACTGTGTGTCAGAGTTACATCCCTGATGGTCTGAGTTCTGTGCCAAAACCCACTTCAAGACTAAGAAACAAATAACAGTTCCAAAAGAAATCTGTTCATATTCTCAGGAAGCCTGGAATCCCTTTGGCCCACCATCAACACTTCTATTCTACAGCAGATGACAAAGTTTTTTCTTGTCTTTATCATGAACAGATCAACATAAACTCCAGTCAAGATTTTTTCCCATATTCCTTCATTTCCATTTCATTTCTGAAAGCTATTCTGAAAAAGTTGTGCCACTTCTCAGTTAAAGACTACTGGATGCCAGCCACTGAAATGTAAAGACTTTGTATATACTAAACTTGAAATAGTTCTATGTGTTTTGACACCATCTTGTCTGTATCAGATCTGTGTTGAATACCTAAGCAGTAAATACCTGTAATAAAAACATCTCACTTCCCTTTATTCAATGCATATTGCTGAAATATGCACTTTCTGTCGTTTAGTCCTGATGATGAAGTTCTTTCATTCAAGTCCCTTTGTGGTAAATATTTACAAAACCTCCCAAAGCCTGTCAAAAACACAGGACCTTGAAATTGCAGTTAAAGTTTATTACAGGTGCCAACAAATATCTTCTAAATTAAATTAAGGATATGGCATGCCCTCAGAAGAAATGAATTCTAAGACCAATTCAATCAATTGAATCAGTCAATTTTCCTTAAAACAACCTTGTACCAGGGATCTGAATTATCTGTGGGACTCATGAGAGTTTGATCAGCAGCTGTGCTGGGGAGCTTAGCCCCAGAACACATCAGAATGACCACATATTTCATCGCCTTTTTGATCAAAGGAAAATACTCACTTACTTGACGTAGCGTTCCCACAATAATTGCATGTTAGAGAAAAGCAAACCAAAGCATCTGATGCCCTAAGTAAATAGGCACAATCAAAGGACAGAACAAACAACGTAACATGCCGTTCCACCTCAAATGCTCTTGCTTCCCTCCTTTGCTCTTTTGCTCCTCCAAAATGCCTTGGAACACAACCACCATTACATACTAAAATGATTCGGGGAAATTTTCACCAAACAAGGAATAAATTATGAAGACCCACAGTGAGAGTGCCCATGTTATTTCATCCTGTGTGGTGACATGCACTATGGCCAGACATGTAAAACAGTTACCTCTCAGAATTTTAAACTCAAATAAAATTGATGTCTATGTCTCTCTTTGACTATCTCCCATCTCTTTGACTGTCTCCCTTATCTTTGAATTTCTTTGAGTTACTTCAGTTTTGTCAATGTATCTCATCTAGATTTCTTGTAGATTGTAGAGCTGCTTTAGATAGAATTTACATAGCCACATACATAATATTCTAGGATTTAGTGGCCAGGTGACCATTGTGTTACATTTCCCAAGGAGTCTCTGAAGAGTTAAGAGCTCTGGCGTTGTCTGTAGCACAGAGGAAAGGCTAGCCATGGATTCCAGCATTGCTTTTTATTATGTTGCAGCTGTACTGCACTCAATTCTAGTTGGACAAATTCCTGAACAAGAATCTATTTCCCTCACTTCACTTTTGGAATAAGTAGTGTTTTGGTTTTTGGCTCGGCTTTGAAGCAATGTTCTTTTTGTCAGTATTGAAGGAATGAAGGGTATATTTAAAGAATAAACTTGGGATGTGTTTGGTGATTTTGATTTAGGATGTAGGAATAAGGTTCTCAAGGGATGGAAAACTTGAATTCTAAAAATAATGAGCATCTAAAGTTTAGTGGAGATATTATTATTGCATTGACTCATATGGGCCTCGCTTGATTTACTTGTCTGTTTAGGAACAGGGAACTTATTTACAATGCAACAATATTTATAGCAGTTAAAATTTATAAGTGCTTTATTCCAGTAGTTATTTAAATACAATTAATAAAATTCAAATATAATATGATATGATAGGTTGGCTGTCATACCTAGAAAATCCATTAGCCAGAGTTTAGTTTACTGAAGTTGTTAAACACTGATGCAAAATCACTAGTTCACTTGTGTCATTTTTAGCTGGGTGCAAAGCCTGAATAAACTAAGTTTTCTGAATATGTAGGTCACTGTAATCTACCAGTAGACTATTCAAAAAAGACAGTTCTTGACTGCCACTTCCTCTTTGAAGCCTAACCAGTTAAGCTTCAAGATATACAAGATTTGATGTTTCTCCATAGGACATCCATAGGTTGCTTATCCCATCCAATCCCTGCATTATACTTAGAAC
The DNA here is from genome assembly GCF_000738735.6 of Corvus cornix cornix. NCBI lineage: Eukaryota > Metazoa > Chordata > Aves > Passeriformes > Corvidae > Corvus > Corvus cornix. Next base: position 11,164,759 of record NC_046335.1, read on the forward strand.
TGTATTAGCTCCCTGGTCCCAGGAGTCACTCTACAGCAGAGTCAGGTTTTGGATCTAAACGTTTCCTTTGTAAAATAGCAATGTGGAGAGAAAACAGCGGTACAACACAATTATAGGTTAAAGTTACCACTTTGTTCATTGCCTACAGGCATTTACATATATTTAATGGTGTGCTTCACTGTTGGGTAAAGGTAATCCATACAGCAGAACAAAATCTTCCAAAGAGGTTGGCCAAGAGCTGTTCTTTAGTTGCACTGTGGCTTGCAATTATGGAGTTGGAAAGAAGAAATTTTGACAATATAGCAAAAATAAAGTAGACCCTAAACCAGAAAAATCAAAGGAAACAAAGCTCATTTTCTGAGGGTGAATTATCGACCCCTCTTGTCTGTAATGGATATAGAAGTTATTCCAGATTTCCTTTGGGAAGATCAGCTTTCAGAACTAAAACATCTTTTGGTTGATGCCAGTAACTAAACAGACAAACCCCTTAGCAGAAGGTGTGAATCTCTAATTGGACAGAAGAAATAAGGCTTTTCATGAGAGACTACACACCTCTGCATGTAAGAACAAGCAAACATTGACCAATGAATTTCATTGGTGTGTTTAAAGACTAAGGTCTGGGCAATCACCTAATAGTATGTCAAGCAACAAATCACTTCATAGAGGCTGGCCCTTTGCATTGCAACACCTGCACAAATTATGATGCACTCCCTAGATGAGCCACACAATGTCAATCCCTTACCCCCATTTATTTAAAGAAAGGTATTTTGGTCTGCAAGCACAGTCACAATTTCAGCAATCTCTTTTTTTACCCTTTCTCTTATTAAACCATTAATTTGTATTATCTTCACTTAAATTATGTTGTTTTCCAGGAAAACAGAACATTTTATGTCTTTCTAAATCAGGAGAATAAGAATTTGTTACTGTTTCCCTAATCTGACCAGTGCTGCTAAATTGGTCAATTTATGTACCTTTTTGCTCTCTTAAACACAGTTTCTTCCAAGAAACAAGACTTTTTATAGAAAAAGAGCATGAAGCAAATGGTTCATTCCACTTTCTTTCCTGATAAGATTTTGCATTGAGCACATTTAAAATACTCTTTTATTGCTCTATGATAGACTTTAGACAAACACATTTATTTTTGTAGTGATCAAAGAGATATGGATACGTTTGTCATCTGTTACAGATCTAGAGGCAATAGAAGGAAAAGAAGACTCCCCACAGCACTTCACATGAAGACGTTTCTGCCCAGTTATGTATTCTTGGCTAGGTTACAGCTGAGGGGCCCTGGTCTGGCAGAAGTGACATTCTCATATACTCAACTTCATGACCACAAACAATAAGATGAAATTAAAAGGTCTGCTCTCCAGGTGCCAAGCTAAGCATACATTTTATACTTTAAAGTGCTGAAAACTTCACTGAGACTTGTTTGAGTGTCCTGACTCTTGCATCAAATATAAAGTTCAGCAGCAGTTTTTGTCCCCTGTGACAGCCCTATGGATGACAGGTCAAGTGCTGGAGTATGGTGTGAGAAAGCCTGAGGAAAGTTACACCACCTCCTGAGGTGGTGAAAGGGCAGACTCAAAGAGCAAGGAGACTGGATTGCCAGTATGTAGCCAGGAAGATGAAGAAAAATGACACTTTTTAATATTCTTTTTGGTTTTTTTGTGTAAGGATAGGAACTAAGGATTCAGTCAAGACTTCAAATAAGTGCTCTTCTGCTTTTGGATAACCCTTTTACTTGCTTGTCTGTTTTCTGATAGCCCCATAGCTGTAATGCAAAGATTGGTGTTGGAGAAGTACACCTATTTGAGTCACTGTTTATATCATGATGATGGCACGGGAGCATCTTAAAAATCACAACATACATTTTGGGTCACAGGACTCAGCATGTTTATGAGTATGTCTTTAAATAAAAGGATATGCATTGCATAAGATATCACACATGCCCCAAGCTGCTTAAGAGTTGGAAAAGTAGAATATTTTGCATCTGGATAAGGAGCCAAATTCACAGTATGAGATAGTTATCATATATAAAATTTCAGAGAGATCAAAATATCTACCCACGTACTTATTTTCAGAGCATGGTTATGAAATATAAGCTGTCTTCAATACCTTTTTTGTGTTGTAGTGTGTGCATGTCTTTTATGAATTCCTAACCTATTTTTTTCATACTGAAAACAGGAATTTTAAAAACAACAGAGAAGTTTCCCATTTTTTTTATTTCAGGAAATATATGTCTTTAAAAGTAGATTTATATTGGTCCCATTATTCAAAACATAAAAGACCTCAATAGCTTTGAGAAATTCTGTTTAGAAGTTGCCAATAAAATGGGTTTCATAACTAATATCAGTTTTGATACCAATAAAGCTGTTGAAGACACTGCCAATCATTCATTCTCCTCCAGTTCAAATGTAGATCTTTATAGGGATGACATCTCACTACACTGACATCTGGAACATAGCAACAAAATGCTGCTGGCTCAGAGAAACAGGAGCAACATGCAATATTCATTGCCAAATGTCACTTAGCAACATAACGTGTACAGTGGAGAAAAACTCACATCAGCCATACCCTACCTCTCCAAACAAACAAAAGCTCCTTGTAAGACACATTTTGAAAAGGCAAATGATGTAATTATGCAACCTAGGGAAATTTTCTGTTAAAAATACACGAAAGAGAAAGGGATCAGAATACAAGTTCTGGTTCATTCCATCAGGGAATGGATACGAGGCACATTTAGCCTTTGCATTTCAGTGCCAGCCCCCATCCCCTTGGAAGAAGAGTGTTCTGAGTTAGAGGTGCAGCTGCAAAAACCTTCTGGTATGTTATTGAACTGTTGTTTAAGTTAAGTTACTTATGTAATTCCAGGGTTATATATCAGCCAAGTAAAGCTTTTTGGATTTCCACTTTTTTTCTTAAGTGCCCAGTTGCCACCCTTTTCTCCTGTGAGTGCCTAAATATTTATGTAGTCTCTGAATGTGTAAAGAGCCTAAAGTTCTGAATGGACCACTGCATCCATGTACCAAAGTCCAGTACGACAGTTTGGAGGAATTTTTTAGTTTTTAAAAGTAACATAGTGGCATCAATGCGTTTCTCAGCCTAAGCAGATTAACTATTTTGATTTGGATTTTTACCTGAAAGAGACAGAAAGAAAGAGAAAAAGGTATAAAACACAGCAAAAGTTTACCCAAGGAAGATACATGAAACCTACCAAATACTTCCATGTATTTTCTACCAGATATTTTTCTGAACTGTATCTCTTCTATCTTGCCTTGGGGTTAAACATCTTTGCAGGAACTGTAAAGAAGATGAGAAACTGGTTTGCAGAGGGTCAACAACAAATACCTGTTAACCATTAAAAGTGGCAAGAGTTACAAAGAGTTAGTACTGACAACAGTTTGTGGTTTGATTTTGTTTGTTTAGGGATTTATCTTGTTTAAAGATGTCAGTTCAATCTTCCCATTTGGAAGAATACTAGGGTTATGCTAAAATAAAAGTCCCAATTATCCAAGGTGGAGTCATCACTAACACAACATGATACCACATTAAAGCGTAAGAGAACCTTGAGGTCCTGCAGAGATTGGATGTAACTAAGTAACCTAAAGAAACAGTATTAACAACATCTGGTAGCAACTAGGAGTTTAGCAGTAAAATGTTTTTGAGAAAGAGCTAGAAATACTTGTTCAGTGCAAGAGGACTACGTGCTGTCAATGCAAAACAGTTACTAAAATACAAATGTACAGTGGTGAATTGGGAATTTGCAAAAAGTTATGCCAGTATCAAAGTCATTGACAGAACATCTGTGGAAATCTTAGTTTGAGTGCTGTATTCAAATCTGGAGAACTTTGTTCAAGAATGATGAAGAGAAACAATGAAGAAAGGAATTATTAGTGAAGGAACTGAAGGAATTGAAACCCAATGTTATGTGAGAGATTGCTTTCTTTTGGGCAGAGTAGGGAGGGTAAACACAAGGATGGGGAAAAAAAACAATTAAAAAACTATTTTGGAGTACCAAAAAAATTAGCTAACAAATTTTGCATTATAAACTTTGATTTGAAGTTACAAGAGAAATAAGTATCTTAACACCAAAGAAATAAAGTTCTGCAACAGTATACTTGTGGCAAAAAGCTTAATTGGTGCTGAAGTGGAAGATGATCTCTTTCTGAAATGTGAACTTTGATAAGAGCACAAGACTTTCCTTTTGGTTGTAGTAGTCATGCCTGAACCTCTCATAGTCACCTCACTTACACCATTAACCCTGCCAGAGAGGGAAATTTGTTTCCTCTCTGTTTTGGTAAAGATAGGATGCCAACAACAACTCCCAACAGCAATAGCTTTCCTAATTAAAAAAGTTGTTAATTTTGGCAATGGCAATATAGAAATTTGTTCATTACAAATTACAAATTTGTTCATTACAGTTTGGCAATTTCCTAATTTTATGAGAATTCTCAAATTATTTTTTTGTTGTTGTCAACAGAAACCAGGTCAAAAAGGAGAAAGAAAACCTGGACGCTATCGTGATCTTAAAATTTTATTTACTGAGAAAAAGGCATTCCTGTTGAAGGACTTTGTATTAATTGTACATTTCCTGACAAGCTGCATTTCATCAGAAGCCTCCATCAGTTCTTGTCCAGATCATACACATATATCAAGTGGAATTTATTAAAAGCAGCACTTCAATAAATCAAGACCTTAATTAAAGGAAGAGCATGACATGAAGGCGACCCTGTCCCTAAGAAATGTCTCAGCTTGTGTAAAGAGGGGCTCTGTTTCCATACAAACTGTGTTCAAGGTAGATAGTTTTAGGCCTATTTTAAACCCTGAAGGAAAAACTGCCATAAGCTCTGCACACATAGCCTTGTGTTTTCTCTTACTAAATGTCATTCAATTCCTAAAAATGCTTAATTGCTCTGTCCAAATGCTTTAGCAGTTGACAAATAGATCCAGCATATTATGTGGTGGATACTTACACCCTTGACTGATTTGGAATTGTGGATCCTTCTTTTGCAAGGGATGCTCAGCACCCTTTAGAAAATTCATGTGAGGGTACTTGTACAAAGTAGTGGAAATTTCAGAGGTAGGTTTGTACTTCCTCTAACATCCCTCGTGCCTTTAAATATCAAACAAAGGCCTGGGATATGTTGGCATGATTCATCTTTAGAAAATCTATGTATTTTTTTATGTTCCATTTAAAGGGAGATGTTGTCCTCACAAAATAAAACTCCTGTATGGTAATTTATTACACTAGAATTTAATGTATCTGTTTCTGAGAAATTTTGAAGTGCAGAATATGTGATATTGAAGTAGACTATTTTAAATTCTGAATTTTGCTTCCCCTACCATTCCCACACATCCCAATTTCACCCTGGTGGTCAACATTACTGCTCTTACTGAAGCCTGTAGCAAATTATTCCCTTCATATATCTGTTTCTTTAAATGTTTTTTTTTCACAGGTCAAGGCATGTGAGTGAAGAAGTCTTGCTCATTCTTAAGTGCCCAAGTGGTTAATTTAGCTTCACAAATTTCGGAGAGGGAGCTCAGTTGGGGTTCATTTAAAGCTTGGGTTGTGTTTGCTTTTGTTATGTTTCTTCAGAGCCTCATGAAATTGACTCCAGACCTTTTTACTGCACCTGGCAGAAAGTCGTAGTTGCTTTCCAACCTCTATCTGGAAATTAAGGTCTTCCAAATGAGACTGTTCCTGTCAGATTTCTGCCTTTAATAATGTTAACAAGAGCTCTGTTCCCCACTCTTACTGTACTGGCCCATGGCTCATTCCCAGGACTGCAACAATATAATTTTGTTCATTCTTCTTCCTTTGGATGATTTAGACCCAAAAGGATTCTGTTTCACGATTCATTCTGCAGAATACCACATAATTAACTTAAGATGCTCACAACTATTTTTACCAATTTGATCATATGATGACTGAAAAGTGCATATTCCCCAGTACCTGCATTCTAGTCGTGAGTGTAGGCCCACTGGTTTTTATTATAATATCCAGTTTGTCAACCCGTGCTGCTACTAAAGCTCTTGTTTTGTTGTTCAAGCTGGTTGCACTTAGTTTGTGAGTGTTTCAGTTGGGCTTTTTAAAATGAATACTTATATATAGTTCCTGTGGCAGACTACATACTTGCATAGTAATTCTCGGCAATTATTTCTTTCTGCTGGAAATCTTCTGTTGCCTCATAGTTTTTTATCAATTGCCATTGTTTTCTCTATGTAATTTCCCAGTACATTGAAGTCAAGAGAAGAAATGTTCTATTTATCTCCTTTTGCATTTTTGTTACAAGTTCCTCTAACCAACTATACTGGACCGCAGAAAACTGTGTGCCTTGTTGCACAGGCATTACCCTGTAAGATAAGGTTACTCTCTAAGAAGGTGTTCCACAGTTCGTCACTGATACCTTTTTTTTTGCTGCTTCTCAAACTGCCTGAGATTGCTAAGATCTGCCATCTTGCTCTGCAAAGTAATAAAATTCCACTGCAGATAAACTGATCTTCATTTCTTTCCATACCTTGCTTGGTTTCATGAGATTGTCCCTGGTGACAATAAGCCTCATATTCCCATCTCATACCTTCGTCCTACAATACCCTTCCCCGTACCCTGTGAAATTTCGTCCAGTTTATCTTCATGCAAGCCCGCCTGGGTTCAGGCTGGTCCTTCCCTTCTGCCCTACCTCATCTTTGTCTCTGCCATCTCTTAATCTCTTGTGAATTGTTTGTTAATTCCAGGCCCTCTCTCTTCGCCATTTCTTCATTTCTTCTTGTGGGGTGACTGCTCTATTCTTTCTATTTTCTCCTGTTTGTTGAAGAGCCCTTGAGCAGCCAGTGCATAACAGATGTGAAGAGCACTCATGGGTGCCCCATACTCACTGGTGGCCCTGATGTCCTCAGCACAAGTCACCCACATTGCTAATGTCTACTGGCCTTTACAGTACAGCCAGAGGCACACTTGTGTTCTCTTAACATGCTGGACCTCTTCCAGGACATTGCAAGAGTGAAAGTGGCACAATTTGATGTTAAAGACTACTTCGCCCATGTGTGTCATATGATGCAAAGTTGGTTTCATGCACAAGAATTTAAATAAGTTTACTTGAAAAATGAAAATGTGGAATTTGCAACAGTTATGAAAAAAATAGAGCAATAAGATCATACTCCAGATGCTCTTTAGCTGTTCTAGTTTCTAAGGTAGTCTGTGAGGTTAACTGAATAGCCTCTGCAGTTTACCCGAGGCTAAGACCAAGAAAATGTCTTCTTTCTGGTGCTGATGGCTAACAGAGCCACACACAGTGCCTGTGCTGGATGGCCTGTTCTTTTCCACCCCAGAAACACAAGCTGACTTTTTTCCTCTTTCTTATTTACCCAAAGCAAATTTCATTTATCAGTGTTGGGAAATCACAGCGATTTTTCTGTGGATGATACTCTTTCTTTTTTCCTTTCTCATTAGGTTCTTTTCACTAATATTTCTACTTATATCCTAGTTATCGCATTCTGACATTAGACTGGTTTTTACTGTTATGTTTTTCTGAATATACAGTAGTAAATACTGGAGCTGGAATATCTTAAGCACAGACCTTTGATCAACTTCAAACTACTTATTGCCTCCAAGCGTTGTTTTAAAGTAAAACGTACTGTAACATATGATGAAATTGGGCCTAGGGAACTCAAAGAAAGACATACGCCTGCATGCAAACTTACTTCTGAAAGAAATCTCCTTCCTCCAAGTTGTCAGGTATTCAGATAAAGATCCAGGCCCCAAAATAATATCATCAATTTTTTTTTCTTTTTAAAAAGAAAAAAGTTTCCTATTTGATTTTTGACCCCATTTTATTCATGTTTTGAAACTTGCGTCTCTGCAAAAGTGAATCACAGAGGTTTATTTTTAAATTACTTTAAAAAAAATGTCAAGATTAGGATTTCAGACCATCAACTTTCAAATGAATTCCAGAAAAAGCAGATATAATTATATTATTGAGGGACTAAAATGAAAATCCCTGCTTTTTCTACATTATCAAAATGAGTGTTTTGACATTATAATTTGTGTTGCTTTGGGAAGAAACCACCAATATATTATGAACTGTAAGAATTTGTTCAACATTTTATTGTTTTATATCTATATAAAAATGCCTTATGTGAATGGGGATATTTTAAAAATGTGGGTGAGATGGATACTGGCCACTGAAGATGAATCTGTAGAATTACGTCGCACATAAACTTTGGCAATAGACGTTTTAAGCTCATTTGTTGACTAAAGTCACTAATTTTCTTTTAAACCAGTATATAGATATTGCACTGACAGTCTTTGGAATACTAATACTGTCTTCTGGACCAGCATACCAAACCTGTTGCTAGGGTCAATGTATTCTCACTGCTCAGGGCTATGCTAGGAGCTATTGAAGCTGTGGAATTTGATGGCATTGGCCTTTCAAACTTCCACATTTCTCTTTGTGATGTTTCTGTGATTAGTCTGGGTTTGCATAAGGGGAGGGTCTAGGAATGCATAGCACTGTCAAGACGCAAGCCACTACAGAGGGATCCCTGCACTGCAGAAATGCTGCTGACATCTGTGCATACGCAGAGACCATAGTATGCTTCGGCAAGATCTCACAGCCTTATCTTGGAAGCCAGCTGCTGCAGTGCCAAGCAGATTTGGCTTCAGACAGAGGAGAATGGAGGAAATGAAAAAGAGTAGCTACTTGTGGATTCACTTTTCCTGGAACAACCTTATTAAGAACAGAACCATTTCTGGTTCCAGCTAACCAGCACTGTTCAGTAGAACTGCTTTGTAACAATTAGCACTATAGATGTTTATGTTACAGTGGGGAAACTGCAACGCGCGTATCAGACAATGAGGCCCGTGGAAAAGAAATATCTATGGACCGATTCTTGATAGATGTTTCAGAGAGATGTTTATTTCTCCAACCACATGGCTGGAGCTCTGCCGAGGAACTGCTCAATCGCGGGACCCGAGGGTCCTTGCCCGCACAGGGAAACACAAACCAACCAATGGGGAACGAGGCTGACCAGGGGCAGGGAAACCCCGTGTCTGTCCCCCAGGTCCCCTCTCCCAGGACCACATGGCGGGGGGGGAGACCCTAACATGTTTATATGCAATTTTTTTTGTGAATTAGATCTTTGAACATAGCTGAGTTTTGCAGTAATCTATACAGACGGATATTTATTTAGAATGTACCAAATACACTATAACTGCTGAGTGTGCTCTAAGTGCATTTCTGTCACAGATTAAGCACTTCATAAGAGAGAAGTAACAATATGTTAACTGATATAAACCAGTGTGATTTAACAAAGTTTGATTGTAAATAGGACAGTAGTTTAACAAGATTTGGTGGTAAGGTACAGTTGATAGGGTCAGACAAAACTATCACAGGCACCCTCCCGCTGAGTTTTGAAGTTCAGAAAGGATCCCCTTGCTTTCTAAACCCCTTCTCAGAAGGGAGTTTAGGTGCAGCTGAATCCAGCTTAGTCCCAGACTTGGTCAACAGTTTATGTCTAAAGGATTATGTGTGCACATTCAACCCTTTATATCACCTAGCTGAGATTTCAAAGTTTCAACATGCTTCTTCCCAAGTCACTTACTGAGTTATCAGATGCAGTAAGAGTTCTCTTTGAGAAGTTACTTGAGAAGTAACCTTGTGTCTACTCCAGGTGAGATCCTGGCATGCAGCCCACTTCTGTGCAGTAGACCTCAACGGGTCCCACAATTTAAGAAGTAAGGTAATTGACTCATAGCTGGATCTGTATGTCAACTGCAAATGTTTCTTCCAAAGTTGGCTTGACTCAGACCTTGATTAGGTGGATGCGTTGCTCTAAACTTTGGCTATTGTATTGCTATCTGTCTCCCCAAAAACCAGCTTGAGTTGGAGAGAGCTCTCATGACCAGACACACCATTACAACCAGTACTGGTGGTTACCACCTGTTGCAGTGGGGATCCTGCAACACGCATATACCAAACCAGGAGTCCCGTGGAAAGGAAATATATATGGACAGACAGATTCTTGCTAGCTGTTTCAGAGATGTTTATTTCTCCAGCCGCATGGCCGGAGCTCTGCCCAGGAACTGTTCCAGTCACGGGACCAAGGGTCCTTCTGCCCGCGCAGGGAACACAAACCAACCAATGGGAACGAGGCTGAGCAGGGGCAGGGAAACCCCGTGTCTGTGCCCTCAGGGCCCCTCTCCCAGGGCTACATGGCAGGGGAGGGACCCCAACAACCACCTGAGCAGATTATGGGATATAATATAGGATATATACAGATATATATGGGAATGGGAAGGAGAAGCACACCATTACAATATCCTTTGCAAATCTTGAAGGCCACATCTCAGTGCCTTATTATTGTCTGAGCTGAGTGAGAAACTTGACTACCATGTGGATTCAATGCCTTCCCAGCCTGCACAGTGTGAGTGTCACCTTGTCCCATCCTGAAGGAATCCCATTATGTCAAAGAGTGGGATGGGAGACTTGGATGTGTAAAGAATAAAGGCGTAGGGTCTATTTGTCAGACCTTCTTTATTTGAGACATAAAAGTACTCTCTGATGGGGGACAGAGACCGTTAGTCATAATATGCAATTTTATTGAAACCACTCAAAGGGCATCGGACAAATGAAATAAAGAAGCAAATACAACAATTAGCAACAGATTTACAGAAGTTACGTAAATGCACATAAATGCCACAAGAAACAAAATCTTCAATAAGCACGGAAAACTTTAAAGTGTTGGAAACATTTTCCTGGAAAGATGACAAACGGATGTTTCAGGCCTGGGTGTTGGTGGGCATGCCACACTTTTGTAGATCACGTGATTTAGCAGGGATTTTCTCATGGTCCTACATTTGTCCTACTTGGCAACACAGTGCTTACTCTCCACTTTGTCACCAACTGCACCTGTCAGGGCATCTTGGAAGTAGGTCTTTGAAGAATCTGGAATATTGATGAGAAGTGTATTGGGAGGAGGTAGATGTTTTGGACTGGTAGACGCTCACTTTGTCCCACAATGTTCCCTTGACACATGGCCCAGTCCTGCTATACCTAGATGTCTAACTTCCCTTAGAAACTGAAAAGGGACTTTGACTACACTTCCCATTCTACTTCTTCATGTTTTCCTGCATTTCAGGTGGAATCCCACTTTCCTAAGGTTTACATACTAGTCTATCAAAATTTTGTTTCATTTTTGGTTTCCTTCTGCCAGCAATCCGTCATATAAACAAAGTAAAATAGTAGTGCCACTAATTATAGTAATAGCAATGCCAGTGCCTTTAAAGTAGCAATAATAGTTATCATTGGTCATTTGTTAGCTTTATGTTAACCCAAAGACAGCAGGAAGACCACCTTTGGACAGAAAAGGTGATTGTAAAGATCTGCAAAGTTGGAAAATGAGACATAAGGCCATTATAAAAATCTAGTCCAGCATCTTTTCATCTAAGGTGGATATACTGCTCATTAACAGAATCCCTCCAGTTTATCAGTGATCAGAACCCACAATAAAATACAGGAGCAGATTAGGAATAGCATTTTATCTCCTTCCTTGCAAATTTTTAAGAACAAGTTAGATAAATATCTCTGGGAAACCAATGAAGTATAACGCATCCTGCTCTAGTACTGCAGAAATGATCTCAATGGTCTTGGGACAGAGTGTCCACATTTAACATTAGTATGAAATCTAACATCTAACACGACAAAGCTACAAGATTCAAAACATTTGGAATAATCACCTACGTTGGAAATTCTAAACTTTTGGTGTTTTCTATCACTAATTCTTGGTTTTCTATGGTTCCAGGACCTCCCAGTTTCTTGCCATGAATTAAAGGAACCTCTCTAAGTCAAAATTGCTCAACTACGAATCATTCTAATGAGATTGTTCACTAATACAATCTCCACACATTTTTGATCATTTCTCCTTAGCATTCCTTCTTTCATGTACTCATCTTGTCTACAAGTATGGCACTGTCACTCCTCAGTTTTTTACAATTCTCTGCTTTCTGTAGCTTTCCTTATAAAGAAGTCTTCCTATTTAACAGGTCTATGCAACATTTTAGAGTTATCCTGTTTCAGTTGTGCTTACCAAGGATAAAAGAAAATCGAATTGATCTAACATTTGAGTTTACTCTGTTCATTAAAAAAAACTTGCATGTTTGAAAACAATGTCAAAGATGGGGAATTGAGTAACCATTTCAAACAATGCAGTATGGATGAGGGCTGTTTGCCAGCCCCACTTCTATTAACTGTCCCCATGGACCTTAATGGGAAGTGAATTATATACACTACTCCATTGTGGCAAATAAAGTAAAATTTCACATCAGAAACAAACAGAAAAGGCTTCAGGAAGAACATACAGATGTCTGAGAGAGATATTTTATAATCATGTCTTCCCTAGCAGGTCTAGTCCAGTCCAGCACAAGGAGGCTTTTCAATTACCCATTATCTCCCTAGCTGAAACTGATGCTTCAAAAACAGACCTACTCATGTTCTATTAAGTACATTTTTCCCTACTTACCTGAATTCTCAGAGTCAGGCATTACTGTCAGGCAGTAAGGAAATAAAATTTTGATAGCTGTCTTTTCCCCTTTCTACCAGCAGTGCTGAGCAAAAAGCTCCATCTTTTTTTTGCAGGAAAGCATCAGCTTCCTCTGTGGTTTGAGTCACAAACAGTTCCGACCCATATGCCATAGCTCTGGTCCAAAAGCTGTAAATTTTTGCTGCTGGGATGCTGTTGCTCTTTGGAAAGTTGTGTAACTGTTGTCTTCCAAAATTGTACCTGGAAATAAAAGCAGTATTTACTGAGAACCTTTCACAGGCACCACAGCCTGTCTGAGGAATCCTAGCATAATACAAAAGGATAATCTTTTCAGTGTTTTTGATGGAATGTAGTGGAACAAGATGAAAATTCATGACAATGTTGCATCACTATTGCCAGTAGCTATTAGCAAATAAGTCTCTGAGTTAATCAAACATAAAGTTAACTTCAGGCTAAGGACAAGGAGGAAAAAAAAAGAAATTTTCTTTACAATGTTTGTAAAATTTAAATTCAGGGTCAATTTAGTTTTGCAAGTAGCAAAAGCATGGGTTAGAAAATTACAAAGTTTTACAAAGGGATCAAGTTGCCCGTTGCCCTTGTCTGGTTTTGGGGTTTTTCATAGTGTGAAGCCTAAGTATTTTGTCTACACACATTAATGGAATTTCTCAGAATTTACAGTGTGCAGCAAGGACATTTCTTTCATGACAATGGAATATTAAATTTAACCTCCAGGTCACTCTTAGTTTACTGAAATCTAGGCACTTAGTATGTCATAATTTCACAGATGGGAGAAGAAGTAGTGTCAGATAAGGCTTCAGACTCAGTGATCTGGGGGTCCTAAGTATATCTGAATTGCCCATTACTCATAACTAGCATTTTTGATTCTTTGGTGTTTTATCTATTTAGCACGTATCAGTGAAGACTGTCTGGTCTGATAGATGCTTTTTCTTATTAATATTTTCTAAGTAGAAAATGCAAAACCTGTCCATGGAAGTCAAGTTTCCTGTGTATGGCCGGGTGACCTGCTGTATATGGAGATCTACAGATGAAACTGTTTTCAGTTCATGCCTCTGCTACCACATACATCAGTGGATGTGGAAACAGCAAGATAAACACAATAAAAAGCAAACCCCAAATATAAGCAAGGGTGTAAGCCTTGGCCATTCACAGTATTGAGCCTTTGGGAAACTGAGAGCAGAAGACATAAAAGTGTCTTCTGACACACTATTCCCCATGTTTTGATCATTACCCTGTTTGGAGGAGACAGTTCTTGACTGTCAGTCTTGTCTACATACCAAAGTGAGACTGGAAGGAGCGTTCAGTGAGATAACCTTTGTTTACACTGAGCCTTACAGACAAAAAGTAACTCAACTAGCAGCAGCACTGAAGGAGTTAGGTTTCGTATACATTTGTCTCTAGTGGATACAAGGGAGAGAGAAAAGAAATCCTGCAAATTTTCTGAGGTCTAATATTTGGTGTGCTGCTATTACCATGCCTTCCTTTTCATCACACCTTTTTCTCAGGAGATATACCAGTCATTTGATATTTCAAACCTCTTCAACCTTCTGGCATATTTTTTGAGACTGATAAACAGGATAAAAAGTTACCAGGAAGGGTAAGGGCTATAGGGTACCTCTACAATGGCTGTTTCCACAAACACATGAAGGACATGATCTCACAATTATCACACTATTAGGAAATCAGGATAAAAATGCCACACTATTCCACAGAAATGGTAAGCTCTGCCCAGGACACAGCTGTCACTGGGATGAGAAGGGAGCAGAACAAAGAAGACATGGTGGGAAGACAGCATGAAACTTCCCCTGGCCTTGTTTACACCAACACAATGTGCCCTCCAGTTACACCGGCATAACAGATGTTCCCTAAAATAAATGGGTTTCAGGAAAGGGATGGAGATTTTTAATAGGAGCAATGCATTTGGGAGCTAGGCATGACTGTGGGACTGTGTCAGATTCTGTTTCTGGCTCCATGCCTGAGGCAAACCCTGGCACTTCTCACTCAGTTTGTGGCTGTGACACCCATCCAGCTGGTGTGAGAGATCTTCCAGTGCACGACAGAGCAGAACAGCTGATTCTGGTCAAGTGCTGTAGAGATTTTTGTCTCTGGCTCACTGGAACAGGGACATCACATTCCTGCCATACATCTTCTGAGGGTGAACTGTTGCTATGCCTCTGTGACAGGGGAAACAAACCACCATCACTCCTCTGCTCAGTCTACTGATAACCTTGTGTGGCAGCAAGTCAAGAAAAGAGAAACTACAACCAGCAGTAGACTTGCCTTGCCTTTCTCTGAAAGTGAGAAGAAACTGAGCAGGGAGGGACTGCACATTTTTCCTAGGGCACAGATGAGCTTCCTAGAAGGTGCCTGAGTTTGGTACAGAGCAGATTACAAAAGAAACCTGGAGAACATCCTCTCTGAGTGATGGCAGTTTGCACAAAGCTGAATAATATCTCAGAGAAGCAAAGTTTGTTCACAAAGAAAATATCTGCTTTTGCAGGGAAGTCACAGACAACTAAACTCAATGGAAGAGACAGAATTAATCTGCTGCAAGTTAAACCAAAGCCCAGAGCCATTTGAAGTATGAAAGGGTTGAATTGACATCAGGGGCTTATCGAGAAACGAGTAGTTGCTTAATAACAGAGGCAAGAAAAAAAAACACCAGAAAGAGCCAGGAAATTTTTCTAGGAGTGTCTGCTATTTTTCTCCCCCATCACAGGTAAAATTACCTATTTGTAAATATTTATTTGATGAGTGGCACCTAATTAATTTGATTAAAACCATTCCTAATGTGCACCTGACTGGAAACTCGGTCAAAATTATAGCTCTTGTAAAAGTTGAAGAATCTGTTGTGAAGAACAACCCTTGAAATTTGGTGACACTTTTTGAATACTTAGATAGCTATGTAGCTGACACTGAAACCTCCTTTTAGTGTTGAAAAAAACCCCTGGTAATAACTTTGATCAAAAATAAAGGATGAAATAGACTTTTTACTTGAAACCAAACTAAGGTTCACGTGAGCTGTCTTTTTATTTGGGTCCCAAACCCTAGCAGTTTATGGCAATGAAGAAATTTTTGGCTATACACACTTATGCATCTTAGAGGTATAACATATGAGTTGTTGCTCTATTTTCTTCCTGCTCCCTGGCAGGATCTGCCATACTTCCATAGTATGCTCCAGCAATTCAGGTATCATGACTATCCTTCCAGCCACAAAGGTATTGCTACTCTGCTTGGAAGAAACTATGAGCAATGAATGACGTTTTGCTCAGAGTACAAAGATGTACATGACAAAAAGGCAGCCTGTGGTGATGATGAGTTAATAACACTTGATGAAGACAGAAGTAATGGAACCAACATGTAATAATGACCCAAAGCTGCATAGCAAGCCCCACTACATCTGGCTTTTGTCTGCTTGAAGAGAGCACATCCTTGGGCTCCTGATGTACTTTTTATGAAGTTAAATTCTTGGTTTCAGCTTCTAAGATCCTTCATTAGCCGTTATGTTCTCATGCCTCTGATTTCCTTCCCCTTTCCACTGTGTTGTATCAGCACTCATAGCCTCACATCCCTTTAATTACATTCCCTCACGATCACCTTATTGGTGTTATACTTTTTTGAAATTATTTTGTCCTTTCCTTCCTACAGACATATCAACACCAAAACATACTTAAACCATCATGGCAGATGCATACACACACACACTAACATCACAACTTGTCTCTCCATGCTTCTTTTTGCTTTTTTTTCTATATTTTCTTGGTGTCTGATCTTTCTATTGCTCTGCAGATGGATGTCTGGGTTTTAGTAAATATAAAGGGTGCAGAAAGACCACAGCTCTTGCTATAAAAATTTTGGAAATTTATTGGAAAAAAAATGGGCTGAGGCCTCAGAGGAACAATGGAGCTACCCTTTCCCTGTACCACTGCAGCACTCCAATCACTGAATATCTAACTACTAAGTGCCCCAGTTAGGAGGCTTCCTTCAGTCCTCCTAAAATCACCAGAGACACAAAAATACCTTTGCAAACAGTGTTTCAGGACACATCCTGCTTTGAATTCCTCTTAATGAATCCATTTCTTTCCATCTGCTCTATATGTGGGGGACAGGTTGGGGAGTTCAGCCCCCTAATGATGATCAATATGTACAATATGAGCTTCAGGTCAGTAGATGGCAATCTTCTTGTCATCCTAAAAATTCTGAGAGCTCATGGAGTTGGTTTGCTTTGAAGCCAGCAGAACTGGCTGGTCAAAAGAAGAAGGCATATTTATCCCACCAGCCACTAAGCTCCTAAGGATATTCTTCTGTTATTCTGTGTTGCAGTTCATCCAGATACAACTGGTGCCACATGTCCCCCAAAATCAGAAATACTCTGGGCACAGGAATATGCTGATTTTGAACGTTGTACAAGGTACAAATTACATAATACAAAATTACTATTAATAATAATAGCAGGAGCAGCATACTGTTCACATTATATCCCAGGATACCAAATACTGTGGTTACAAAAAAAGGAAGATCTGTTTTCTTCTTGCTAAGAACATTTAATTGAAGATGAAGAAAAGAATTGACAGGGTATGAAAAATGTAAGTGCAATAATAATTCTTTGTGATATATTGGATGTCTTTGTGGATGTGAAAAGTGTTGTGTAAACTGAGAATTTGCTATACTATAAGGCAATGGGTCGGAAAGAAACCCATGGAACAGCATTGCTGAAATTCAGAGAAAGTAGTAAAATTTTGAATTCCATGATGCTTTGATCTAAGTTAAACCTTCTTCAATAATTGTGGATCTACATCACCTGAGCCATATGGCAGGATTCAAGAAAGTGGAAGGTAATAAAATAATAATAATGCTTTCATCATGCTTGACTGAAAGCTGGAGGTAGACTGAAATCTTTTTAATTGCCTTTTGATATTTAATTTGATTACTTGATCAAAAGATTCTGGGTTGACTCTGATAGTGCCATAACTTGGCTTTAAAAGTTCTTTGTATTGATGAGACTACTAAAAGAAAATATCTTTTCTTTTAGTAGAAAGATAAGAGTGCATATATAAGAAGCTAGCTTTGGTACAGAGGTAGGGATGAAAATTACAGAACCAATTTATGCATGAATTTACAGTGCTTGAGCTTTATTGCTCAGTTGCAGGTGATTTGAAGAAATTTTTTTCATTGCAAAAATTAAGTTGGAAAAATGCTTCTGTCTGGGTTTTTTGTTCATTGTCATCACACCTCTCAGGCCCAGTGGAAGAATTTTGTGTTTACTGAACAGACTCCATTGGACTTTATACAAATGTAAAATCGATGTGGCTGGAAAAGCATGTTCTTTATTAGTGAGCTGAATTCACCTGCAGGAGCCATGGGATTAAAGGATCTATTTACTGTTAAGAAATAGATAAAAGGAGGTAAAAACCCAGAAGTATTTCTGTGAAGCACATCCACCTACAGCTGGTCAGTGTTTTGTGATGGCTGCTTCCTCTTTGGAAAGTTCTGCTTTCAGTTTGGTTTCCCTGGGAACAATATGTAAGAAATAGTCTCTGTTGGGCTGTCTAGAGGCTTGACTTATTCATCAAAATACCCATGTTATTCCCTTGAGACACAAATATATTCATATCCAGAGATAGCTGATATCCACTGGCCTAGCTCATAGAAAGGTTTAATTTTAGCAAAAAACCAGCTGATCATGTTGCTCCACCACTCAGATAGTTGTTTTTCTACTTGGTTTGTAATACAAAATTATAACAGAGGGGTCCCAAAATTCTGTTTTCAAGATTAACCACTTCAGGAAGTGGGTGTTTTCCTCCCAAAACCAGACGACTTTTTAAAAAAAACCCAAAAGAACCTGTTTATTTTAGCTTCTTTTGCCAAATGAAAAAAAAATCAACAACCCCAAAAAATCATTGCCGATAGACTAAACTTTTCTGGTCTAGCTTGAGTAAATATTTTTGATGTAAAAATAAGCAGAGAAATAATTGTCTGACCTTGAAACTTTGTTAGAATACCTATGGAGAGCGTCACTTGTAAGGACTTAGATAAAACTGTTCCATTAAAAAATACAATCATTTCTGATGCCATTTCGCTTTCAAGCAACCTTATAAGGTGTTATATACTTATATACTTATATATTACCTTTAAAACCATATAAAGTCTGACTATTCAAATTCATGGGGCTGATGTAACACCACTGATTCCCAGCCATGTTTTGCACTGGTGCACAATAGGCTCTAATCAGGTAATGCTACTAGCAAAGTGAGCTCCTGTCTTGTCCATGAACTTGCCAGAGTTCAAAGTTCTTCAAGCAGCCGTTGGAGATGATGAATGGCGAATGGTGTTCATGCTCACTAAATCTGTTACCAAACTGGAAATTCGCTTGGAACAAGAGTGTTAATTTTTGTGTGAAAGGGATGTCTGAACTGAAATGGCAAAATCTAACACTTCTAGATATTGGGCATCCTGGGGCCCCCTAAGTCCCTAGAAGTTCTGAGTGATAAATACTTCTTGCAAGACATTGAAGGAAGATTATTGCAAAACCTATTGAAGTGTAAAGACTATCACTGATTCCAACAGGCATCAGATCAAGCTCAGTGTGAATGAGTATCAGAGAAGGTCTACATACAATTTGCAGGCAGAATACAAGTTTTTCTGCCCAAGACTTGAGCCAGTTGGATGTATGACAGCCTTGAACTGGAAGCCATGTTACTGCATTTACAGTGCTGAGCCCAAGCTAAAGCCCCTGCTGAAAGACAGAAAATATCAATTTGTGCTCAGCAGAGAGCTCTGTCCAAGGATGTGTAGCATGAATGCACATATGCTCAAAGCTCAAACAGAATGATTTCATGCTTGCCTGCAAAAGACCACGTAGAAAAATGTCCTGAAAGGGGAAGAGCATCTCAACTCTGACGTGAACACTCACTCACTCACTCTTCTGGACCCAGGGAAACTGAGGAAAACAGACGGGCTCTTTCCTACCAATATTTTTCTAGTTTGTTTCTTAGATGGAAAGAAAAGAGATAGCAAGAGAGTTCTGTAGATGAAAAAACCCCAATTAATGTAATTAAATTCCAAACCCACAAAATTATCAACTTTCACTGGCATGAGCTCTGCAAGCCCCCAAACAATACTTTAAAGTGTTTAATTTTTTCACATCAATTTTAATTAAGCTCTCATTAGGCTCTTGTGCCCCTAGAATTTGGCAAACAAAAGAAGCTGGCTTGCCCAGCGAGTTTCCCAAGCTTGCACAGCTCTATTCCTAAGGAGATTTATCGCATTTTTTTCCTCCTCTTGAAAGAACCTTACATGAACCAATTCAAATGAAAACCACATGGACTAAAAAAGACTTCATCATGCCAGATACCTTTTTATATCCAAAGCAGTGAACTTGTAGTCAGTTTGTCCTTTCATGTGTTGTTTTTTCTGGCTTTGGGACCTAAGAATGATTTTTTACTACGTGCAGTAGTAAAACAACATATTATGCAATTCTATTTTTCAGGGAGAACACTATGTAATTCATAGTCTTTGCAATGCCACATTTTCTGTTCAACAAATACAAAAAGTGGCTTCTCTTTCCCTTGTGGGCAGACATCTAGAAATTTGTGTTCAGCAAATGGTATTCCAACTTATTTATTTGGTGTTTTGGAGTTTTAACTATTTCAAAAGTGACTGCATAATGTAGCAATAAGCAGCTTCCAAAATGTATTTTTATCTCTGTCATTCAAGAACCTGGCACATAAGAGGGTTGATATCTTTTATCCTTTATTCCAGTCAAAAAATTCAGGTGAAGGCACAACATACTATGACTAGCTTGCAGCCCAACAGATCTGATATATGAGGAAACTCTTTCCATAAAATGCACATGATGGATTAGCAGCTGTGTTGAAATAAGTCGTTGGCAATGTACTCACTGGGATGATTTTGAAGATTTTGCCATCTTCCAAGGAAAGCTTTCAGAATTCTCATATTTTCTGAAGCCAATCTCCGAAAGAGTTAGTTAAAAGTACACTTTTAAAATTGATGCTTTTGTTTTTTAACTTGAAACAGTCATAATTGCAGAAGACTAGCACTCTAACCCTTCTATGGATTTATGTGGTGCCTAGCATCTCTTCTGCATGCAACTTGGTAGATGTGTGTTCACATGATGGATACTTAGATATTGATTTTCCCAAACCAAAGCTCACAGCTAAAGAATAATCTTTAATGTGTAACTGGTAAAATTTTCCGAAAGAATTCACTTACCTAGAACTTAGAAATTTGTTAGAACTTTGAAATGTGCTGATAAGGAAGATATGATTAGACTAAAGTATGTCTTCTTCTCCTGCTCAGCAGTGGTGCTAAGACAAAACACAGCTGAACCTCCTCCAAGTCATGAAAATCCATTTGCAATCTTTCCAGAGAATTTCATGGAAGAATAATCCATTTTTTGCTATACAACAATACTACATCAGGATCAGGAAACCTTTGGGTTCTGGCTTGATGGAGCCTGGGAAGTGTTGCTGTACACATGGCCTTCCACTATAGTCTTCTATACATGTCTAATTTTTGTGTCATGGCCCTTCTGTTTAAAGTGTGGGTGGCTTTGAAAGGGACGATCAAGACCCTAGAAATAGCTGGTGAAAGAAAAAGTCCAGACCTTCTGCAGACTGGTCAGGATTGAGAGGTAATGAGCAGTGATGTTTGAGATGTTCACTGAAGATATGTCCATGCCTTGCCCTGGAAAGAAAAACACTACAGCAGTCCTTCCCTCTGCATCTGGATATCCCAGTTCATCCCAATTGACCTCCAGTTCATCCCAACTGAGAGAGACATCAGTGGCAAAAAAGATAATTAGATTGAAAATAGAGCAGGCTAGATTGTAAAGCATGCAAAAGGGATACCATGAGACACTGTCACCTTCAACCACCAGGTCAGCACTCCAGACACAGCTGACCTTGGCTGCAAGAAGGCAATGTCTGTTGCAGTGGAGGTTTTTCCAGATTGTCTAGGGAGATATGATCTATGATTACCTTATATGTGTTTGTTGGGACCAGAATGTTCCTCCAGTATGGTTCTGGAGATCCTGATGATGTTAAAAACCATGAAAAGGACCAGTCAGTAACAGGTTAATGTGTGAGAAATAGAGTTCACAATTCCTGTAGCTTGCTGGCCATTTCCTCACAGCAGGAAGACTGCTGAAGAGGCTATGCCTTTGTCCTGTTTGTGGTCATGCCAGCCTAATGTTTCCTTAGCCCCAAATGCTTTGGAATAATACATTCTAGATTGAATCTACTGGATCTTGTAGCAGTTTGTACCTTCTAAGCAGACATATCACAGCTATCAAGTTGGGCAGGGCTGTGCTCAGGCACAAGTAAGAGGGAGTGCTAAGCACACCACACCATGTGGCACAAAATGAATTTATGGCCTGCCTTGTCTCTGCTTCTTTACTTTAAATAATGCTCTTGTGAAAAATTAGAAGATAAAGAGTAAGAGGACATATAAAAAGAGATGGAAAAGATGCTCTTAACTTTGCATTTTCCTCTGGGTGGCCATAGTGCCAGAAAGTTTATGATAGAATTGAACAACCTTTCCAGAAGACAGAGGGGTGTTTTGCGGTCCCTCTATTCATGAACTCATATTCTGCTAGCTCTTTGCACTAATCCTTCCAATTCAGATGGTATTCATAACTTGTCTTGCATGATCTTCCTTTCTGAGGATTCCCTCACATCTGTTCTCCTTGAGGAATATTCCTTTTGGCTTGAGTTTCCAGTTGGAGCTTTTTCGTCTTCCCCATAAGTATCAAGCCCCATAGACATCAGTGACATAAATTCCTGTGGCATTTAGTAATGGGGGAAGTGTACTGACTATATAGTCTAAGTGAAGAGAATGACTTAAGATGTGTCACATTAAATGCTCTAAGAGAAAGCTGGTTTAATAATCTTCTATACTGTGCTTACACAAGGTACGATGGCTCCTGGCATTATATGAGACTTGAATTAATTGCTGTATTTGAAACAATCTGATAAACGCAAATGTGAAAGACATTATTACTCACCCTTCGTACTGCAAGCATCATCTGCTACACTTTAGATCAGAGTGGAAACCAACTGAGTTCGGTTGGCTTTCACTGTTCAAACACACCAGGACAAGCAGACTAGGAATCAACCAAAAAAGGAACAGAGGAATCAGTACCTCTTTACTTCCTCTCAGTGCTGTTACACTTCTTGATATTGAAAGTCCCATATTCTTGTTTTAAATCTGTATATTACATCATCTCCACTGTAATGTATGCCTGTGATTTCAGGAGTACAGGCAAGTTTGGAGGATCTTTTGAAGCAGGTTATTTACTCAGTGATATTTCCACGGTTTTGTGTTGTAAAGATCTCCATACTCTTTCAGAAGCTTTGGGAAGTTAATCTGACCAAAAAACCAAAATGACTTCTGATTGACCTCTACACCTTCTGTCCACTATTTGTTTTGAACTCTCATAATTCATGACATGTCCCGTATTTTGCCTAGATACGTGGTACAGTTCCTTTTTCCTAAGCTGAGTGCAATTTTTTGGATCAGACTGCTGCTGTGAAGTCTCTATGTTAATTTCGCATTCACCTTCTGGAAATATTTAGCAATATTTAAGTAAAATTTACTCTGAATATTCCTTTTTGCAAGACAGGCTACAAGAATGCTTTGTGGGTGAGCCTGGATGAACACAGACCAAATCATTTAATTTGGCAAAACAGAAAGATTTTCATAGAAAGTTGGTTGCCTGCCTCTGCTTCAATATAATATATGTACTATGTTGCTGTAAGATGCTCAGTAAGCCACTTTACAAGTTTAATGCTACACTCTCAGTTAAATGCTTTTTCTTCCTAGTTTTTGTTCTTTTTTGGAACTTGTTTAACGAAAAAAATTTTCATCCCTAAGTAATTGAAAGGGATAGTCTGTGTCTTTGTTAACTTTTTGGTTCAGCCTCAGTGGAAAAATAATGCAGATGGGAAAAGAACATTAGAGATACTATATGGCTGAGACAGTTCAGGATTTCTCCCTCCAGAACCTATTTCATATTTGCCAAGGAATTCACTGCCACCTTTCAGTATCTCTTTCTATCAATCTGAGAACTGTTCCAAGACATCTCCCAGGCTGAGAATGATAGAGATGCTCTGCTCACTGGCAGCATTAAGAAATTATGTTCTTTGGCAGACACATCATCTTCCAGTATAAATCTGTGGACCAGGATAGACATGATGCCAGAGTAAAGAGGCTTTCCCACCATCTGGGAAAGCCTGTTACTCTGCCATTCTTGGTACAGCTGGATTTTAAGTTGGTCCCTATATCTTTAGGAAGCTGAAAGAAATAGAGACAAGGGCAAAGAAATCATTGCCTAGACTGAAGGGCATTTCTCAGGGTGACTGGACTCAGCAGATCACCTCACCAATGCCCCAATGAACTATGCAGACAGTTTTTATAGCTGTTGTCCAATGGCTGCACCAAGAGAGGGACTGGAGTAATTCCAGACTAGGAATTTTTGAGGGCTGCCATGTAAAGGAGATGGTAAACTTTTTCCACCAACAGATACAGAAAAACTTGCAGATAAAACAGATGGTTTTTATTTGCCCAATATGCCCTGCACAAACTGAATTAATTCTGACCATCTGACCCCTTAAGGTGGCTAGAGGGAATAATTTCATTGTGCAAATTCCTTGTTAAAGCTTTGCAGTTAAATTTTGTGTGTGAAATAAAAGTACATCTGTGTTTAATTCTACAAGTTTGCCATACATTATAACCTCAGAAGAACCCCTCAAGATCATGCAAATTAAAAGCAAGTATGCAGATGATTTGCATACATGTTTTTCTGGGTTAGGCATTACATCGGAATGCATTGGCAGTGAGTGGCTGTGACTGATGTAACACAGCATTACATTTAATGTGCTGCATTATACAGTTTTATGCACAGTAATGTAATAATTAGTTTGTCAAGATATCACGCTCAGTTCAAATTTAAATAGTGTTGCTCTCTGCTGGCTAGTCTTGTGAACTACATATTTGTTAATGTGAAAACTGCCCATTAAATTGTTCTCAGAGGCAGAATTTCGGGTGCCGTTCCAACAGCTGCTATCCAAGCAGAGTGATTTTGTGAGAATCAAGGAAGTACATGCAACAACAAATAACTTTGATCACATTCACTCTTTTCTCTGGCAGGTGTTATTAAAAACAGCCTTAAAGAATTAGCTCTCATTCTACAGAATTTCTGCGAGGGTTCTCATTAACCCATCTTGTATTTTCACATTTCATCATTCTTCATGTTCTTTTTTATTCCCTCTTCCTCCTGGATTTCCCATCTCCTGAATAAATATTGTGAAGAGTGATATTAAAGGATGCTTCTCTTACTCTTACAAAAAAGGTAGCATCCCAAACTGCATTTTTTTGAAGAAAAGGAACTAGTCAGCACATTAAGCATGCTCTGATTTTACCACTTGGACTGAAAATTTAGGAGGATTTTTTTCTCTGGTTTCTCTACCAAAACCTGACTGAGATCTAGAATACTCATGTGCAGTGCCTAGGTATTCATCATGTTTGCAGGTACAATCCTATATGCTGGGTGAACTGCAAAGCTTAGGAAAATATCAGGTCTTTTAGTAGCAAAGAAGGATTTTGGTTTGCCCTTGGGCATCTAAGTCAACTTTAATCACTGCTGAACTAGTCACTGACATCTTGTTTTTCTTATACACAGGTGAGGAGCCTGGAGAGAAGACAAGGTAAAGAGACCATGCAAACCATTCTGTAGCACAGAGCAAAGAGTGATTATCTTTTTCTCTGACCCTCTATCATAACCAGTGCACAACAGAACAAGTGGAAAAAATTAAAATTTGTCAAGAAGTGTGCATGTTATTCACACTGATCATAATGTTTAACCTGGTAATCTTGCAAGTTTTGCTGATTCTGCTCTTAGAATTACAAGCTCTGAGAGATATCACCTTTAAGTTATTTTCATCCCATTTAGCTAGGATATGTATCATAACTCACTTAACTGTATGTATCACTTGTTGACTGTATAAAATGAATACCATACAGTTATCCTAGAAAGTTGTTAGATGATTATAGATAAGCAAAATTTTCAGCATAATTACTGAATAATATTTACATGGGATTTTTAAAAAAATGTGAATTATATAATTTACTTCAATTCTACATTTTAAATTCAAATTTTATGATCTATGGCATAAGTCTTTCCCTGGTTTATGTTTTCAAGTACCAAGAACATTACAATCCAGATCTTTCATATCTGATCCTATTTATGACACTAGCAAAAGCTCCTTGCTGTGTTTACTTCATCACAGATGTGCATTGTAGGAATTTGAAGAGATATTCAGATACCTCTTGGTCTATTTCTCTTTCCAAACAGACAATCCCTGCAAGTCTTCTGATTTTAATTTTGATTATACACACCAGTTGCTGCCATAAAACAAGTTAGTCTTGGCCCTGATGTTATAGGTTGTCAGGAAACATTTTATATAGAGAAACAATGAACAATGAGTATATGATATAACTTGTGGAAAAGTTGTGCTCCTGCAGTTTTCACTCAGACATTATTTCCACTTATTATGGTCTTTGCTGCCAGTGTTTTCCAAAATGGCAAAATCAGAACTCAAGAAGAAAATATGACTGAGGGACAACTTGTACTCATACAAGCCTGAGGGTGTATTTTGGGCTGTAAAAAACTTTAGCAAAATTTCAGTACATAATATTATGTGACAAATCTCAAACCAGGACAGGGAGTGTACCACATAATTTTACTTTAGTACCAATGAAAAGTAATTTAAAGGGAATGTTGGAAGACTAAGGTTGTCCTTAGAAAAGATTGTAGGGGTGTGAGATATCCAATTTTTTCCCCTTTACAGCAATCAAATAGTAAATAATTGTGATTGATTTTTTTTTTTTTTTTTTGGTAAAAAAATAGCTAACTCCCCTATTCCAATTCAAGAGTGTTCCATTTGACTAAGATAGCCTACGTTGGTCATTTCACCAAGGTTCCTGACTAACACGTCAGAGACACTGGTGTACCATGGCTTTTTCTGCTCACTGGCTACTGCCTAGGGGCAGCAGTGGTTCTCTGCAGTCACCTGCCTTTCAACCTTTTATACATCTTTATACTTTTTCAAGGCAGCTAGAGACTTTTTTGTTCTTTAAGATCAATCCAATGTAAAAAACGAGAGCACAGAGGAGCAACTGCATCTTTACCACATAGAAAAACCTACATCTCCACTATAAAAAGGCAGGTTTTGTCTTTATCCAGAAAGGATTTTGCTTCTGAAGAGGTCTTGAAATCCTTCTTTTTATAACTAACTAATTTTTATCTGCATTAAAAAAAAACCCCAACCCAAACCTAACAAGAATCACAAACAAACAAACAAACAAACATAATCCCCCACCAAACACATTTAATATAAGGAACACAGCAATTTGACTGTGATATAGTTTCATATAGGCATGTTGAACTGAGTTGATGGAAAGGGAAATGAACAATAGCATTACTTTCTTAAATAGATCTACATATTACCATGAGAAAACTAGTTAACAGGAAGCTAAAAAGGAGCAGCTAGAAGGACAATTTTTTTATAGCTTGCATGGAGAAAGTTTAAAACCACCACATCAGAGGATTGCAGCTAATGAACAGTGCTAATTAAACAGAACCATTCAATGAAAACAGAACCATTCAATGAAAACCCAACCACAAAATAAAAAGGATTCAGCTTCATGAAACAGCCAGATTAAAGAAGAAAGTAGCTCTTAAAAATACATCCTCCCAAATAGGTGGAAGTCATATATAATTGTGGGAAATAGAAAAGGGCAGGGGAAATAGAAAAGGGCATAAATGCTACCAAAGGAAGAGCAAAGAATACTAAAGATGGGGGAAAAAAAAGTTGTAGAATTTTGGGAACTTGTGAAGAGGCAATCTGCCAGATAATTAATTTTGTTCACAAATATCAAGGTGCAACACGATCACTTAAACAGGATGAAGGCATAGTAGGAAAGTAATCTGAGATCTTGGCATTATCTTCCATGATAGAGGAACTGTTTTAGAGAATTGCTGAGAGCAGACAAGATATCAATATGCTGCTTTGAATGCTGTGTATTTTGAATAGAATGTGTAGATCTGGACATTCCACACATTAGAACTGGAACTAAAGTAGGTAAAGTAGCTCTAGGAAAGGTATAGAGAAGAACAAGGATAACCAGAAATTTTAAGCAACTTCCACGTAAAGCAACAACAAAGAAAGGACTTTTCAACTTGGAAAGATCTATAAAAATATGAAGAGTGAAGTAATAAATAGGAAAACTGTTGAGCCTTTCCCTCTATATACAAGTGTGCAGACATGGAAGTTTCAAAGCAATAAAAATAAAAGTACCTTTCACAAACTTAAATATTTACATAACACAACTCATTGGCAGATTATGTTGAGGAGACAACAATTCCATGTAGGTTCAAAAACAAGCAAACAAAATTAGCAAAGAAATAAACAGATTCACAGGGCATACACTAACTAAACATGTCAGTCTGAATCAAAACATCAATTCAGGAAGTCCATGAACTTAAAGAAGTAGGGAAAGTATAGCAGGGAAATACAAAAACTAGAGTATATTAATAACTGAAACAGTTATTAAAAACACTTTTTATATTTATCAAATTGTCCATTTCTTTATCATTAACATCAGCAGAACTTAGTATCAACACTGCTGTTCTCCTGTATATTTGTTGTTCAATACAAACACCAGGAAAAATTTTGGTGGCTATGCAGAGTTTTTGTGGATGTTAACAAGCTTGGAATATTTGATAGTGAATTAGACACTGATGGCTTTCGTGTCCTTCAGCCCTTCCTTTCTCCTTGTCTTCCACAATGTTTTGCCAAAAAGAAATTTCTTTCTGAAAGTGAAAAATGATGCTTCATTTAATCCCAGATTTTGACTTGTTTTTTGCTTTCTTCTGTAGTTTTTGATTTAAATGTATGCTTTCTCTTAAATGTCTGTTTCCTACATAATTCAGTTTGTTTCCCAGCTCATTCAGTTTGTTTCCCTGAATAGAAGGCTTGCTTTGGAGTAGCTGAGGTAGCCTGCTACAGCCTCTTCCAGCAGGCACATGGAGCCATCTCCAATAGATTATGGTTAATATTGATAGATCTATTGCTGCCTCAGCGCTGACCTTGCACAGTGACCTGTTTTCCACTGTTAAGTTACATGTAGCTGGATCAGTTCTGCATCTGAAGAAATATGGTCTTGTGCTCATAAAATAAGAGAGATTATCTTTTAGCTCTTTGGAGTGCTCACTGCCTGACAGACTTTGCCTTGGACTCAGACTACCAAAACTTACATAATCAAAGGGAAGCAGAGAGCCCTCCACCTAGGAGGTGGAATGTGTACCTTCCCATCAACATTAAACCTTTTCCCCCTCCTCCTCCTGCCTCCTTATCATTTGCTTTGGCTGGGGTTGTACCCTGAGTTTGAAATGCTTCTTGACAGTCACCATTGCATTTTCTGGCCCAGCCTTGTAAATTCAGGCACTTATGACATTGGGCCATTTTATGCTGACAACCTGATGTAAAATGAGCTCCTCCACATGCAAGCAACCCTCAGGAGAGCAAGCTCCTTCCAACTGGCTTCATATTTTGTTTACTGAAGCAGTTTGATCGTCTCTGAGTTATACTCACATATCTTGTAATTTTTCAGTACTGCTTCTATTACTTTTGGTAATTTCAAAGTTTTGGGCCAGGTTAAATTTTCCTCTGCCAACAATCATCCTTTGAATTCTCTCTTATTAATATCATAAACCAATTTATATTATAGTGTTCCCTCTAGAACATTTCCAAATGAACAACATTCAGTTTGCCTTCTTTCTACCACACAGAGCTGCAGTTTCTTCTTGTGTCTCAAATTATTATAAAATTTATCACATTCTACAGAAACACTTAGCTTTTGTGAGTGAGCTTTTAAGATCTTTCGTAACTCTTCTAAATTATTACCACAGAAAATGGGGCTGGAATAAATCTTGTCCTGGAGCATCCTTCTGCCCCAAGACAAGAGGAGTTCTACCTGACTGAGCTGTTGTTTTTCTGAGACTGTAACAAACTGAGCAGGAGGAAGTTTTATAATGTCATTGATTAGAAGTTTATCTTCAGATCTTGTTTACAAGAATAGGGAGATCCCAGCTTACATAAATTGCTGCCAACCCTTATTTGATTCATTGCTTGTGTTCAATATTCCTGAAAAAAATTGCTGTTATGATTATTACATCCCCCACCCACACCGATTTTGAAATGGGATCAAGCGGCTGCAGTCCAGAACCTATTTCCTCCTACAGCTGAGCTGGTGGGCAACAGCTGGGTGCTCCTTTTGCTTACCTGTAGAAACAAGTTTGTTGCTCTGAATCCCGACTGATTCTTGGTGTTTTCCGCAGAATCCCAATTCTCGTGCCTTTCAGACACCTGAGCCTGGTTCTTCAGAATGTCTTTCTCTTGGCAACTCTTCTGTCTTGTTTCAGGAAGGTAAAGTTCTCTTTAGTCATAAAGGGGACAGATGCAGCTGGGACAGAAGCTCTGGAGCCCCAGTGGGCCTAACACCTAACTATTTTGCCCAAGTTGGGTGCCTATAACAGTTTCAAAAAACAGCATTAAGGCTCTTAGTACTTCTAGTCTCTGTGCTATTGCAAGCAGACTGTGTATTTGGCTGGATAATTTTTGTATCTCATTTGGCCTTGTCTTTTTCAGCCTCTTAGTTACTCAGAGAGACTTTACCAAGGTTTTTGTATCTGGTCTTACAGATGTAACACAGAGCTCAAGGGAGATGACATATTTTGGATCTGGTTTAGTCTTGGGTTCTCAGGGAAACGTTTACTTTTATGATTTTACTTTGTAACTCAATACCATTTTTATATTCAGATCTGAACTCTGCAAATGTTAAGGAGCAAAGCTTTCTGACTTACCCAAGAGGTGCAGCATAATTTTATGAACATTGAAGGTAAAGTTGTGAAAATAATTAAGTGACAAAGTCCATCCTAACCTGGATTCTCTCTGCTGATTAAATCACTAGACAAAGCCCATCTCTTTCACTCTGTAAGTACCTTCCATCTATCTGAATAAAATTTCTAGCATGTTATGCAGACTGCAGGAGTGAGGAGGGCAGATATACTGCAAAATCGCTGTAGTCTGGATGGATGAGCCTTTGCCTTCTTAACAGTGCTCACAAAGATCTTCTGTACTGTACCACTTTCTACTGCTGCACATAGAGTGTACATGCTAGATTCAGCACGAATTAAATAGAATGTCCAGCTTATGATCTAGCTGCCTTAGAGTTGTCCACCTTATGTGCCACTTGTAGGTCTCATTTTTAATATATGTTATTGTAGAAAAAAACAGTCCATAAAAAAAGTGATGTTCGTTTTGTATGATATCTTCATCAATGATCTGAGGAAGGATATACCCAGGGAAATTTGCATGTTCGCACCTGACATTAAACTTTTTTTTCAGATCATCAGATCTGAAAAAATAGGATAGGCTCTACCTGCCTGGTAGTGAAGAAGACCAGAAAGATATCACCAAACTGAGAGAATGGGCAGGTAGGAGTTGGTGGTTTTCAACTCATCAGTGTTGAAAACATCGGGTTAGCCATCAAAGGAACAGCAGTCTAGCCCACATTCACAGTATGCTGAGCTTTGAACAGGCACATGCAACCCTTGCTTCCTCCGGCTGCTATATCAGCCTTGCTGATCTGAGGGATGGAATGACAGTCTCCTGGCCCTATATCACTTATGGAGCAGCTCTCAGGGCTTACCCTCACAGTCAGTCTTCTAGTGGAACCCCATCTAGGCTTTCTTCCTGGGATGCAGTAGTACAAGAGATTGAAGTCCAGCCCACACAAAGACTTGATGTATCTTCTCCTCATATATCCTGCCATGTTCACACTGCGCAGTTTTACCATTATCCTTTATTACTGTAGGAGAATGGACAGGTGTTGCACATACTGGGTTGATTCATTTTCCCTTACAAATATTATTGTAGAGCCCTAAACCCAGTCAAGTGTCCATGCAGTGTACAACATAGCACAAAACTACACCAAAAAAGACTGAATTTTAGACTACTTACAGAATTATAAAATGTCAGACAAAAAAATAAGAAATGCTGTATGACAAGAAAGAGACATACTAAACACACATTTCCCTCTTTTGACAGACAGACAGACAACAGTAAAATCATCAGAGACTGTTGACAGTTCCTGTTGTTCATAATAATGACAGTGATCTTATTTTATTCTATTGCCTTGTCCCTCTGGTTCTAATAGATCTTCTTTGAGTATAAACTCAAATGACTTGCCAGATGATGTTAGTAGATTGTCTGATGTTGTTAGCAAGTTATTTTTTTACCTTGTAAATAATGTACTTTCTTTTTCCATGCCCCCTGTATGAGATCAACTCATAGTGCAATTTTCTTAACTTTTTCCTTGGGTGGCTGATAGCAATCAGGCACTTTGAACAATCTATGTAGGTCATTGCGAAGCTAATTAATCCTGCTTTTCAGGCTGAAAATTATTTTCAAGGAAATATGTTCTAAAACAGCTGTCCCAATGATTTTAATAGGTTCTAATAATATGCACATTTAGTGCCTTACCAGTATTTCTAAAAAATAAAATTGATTGCGATTCATTGACAAGATTGAAACAGAAAGCTGAGGGTTACAATTCTGGTTATCTATTTCCTAAGCAAAGGAAGGAAAATTGCAAAGCTAATCAGTTTCTGAATGATCAGTATAAAAGAAAACCAGTAATACAAGGGAGCAAAGGATAATAACTGGATTGGTATTTTCTTCCAAGAGGGAAGCATTTGAACCTTAGAATCTTAAGGAGGAATTATGTCAATGCAGTACCTTTGCCAGGCCCAACATGGGAATTTCTTCATCTATCAAATGCTTTTCTTGGTGTATCTGACTAAATTTTAAAGGTCTGTGGATTCAGGAAGCTATAGAGCTTGTGCTGGGTTTTTGGTTTTATGCCGGTACTGGATCATCGTTTTTAAATTTCATTTTTCAGTGAAGATCCTTTTCCTTCCTCAAAGTATTGGGCAGGGTGGTAAACGAGAAATTAATCTGTGCACTTCCTCACATGGCTGCTGCAAAAACTCTCTCCCTCTATCTGCTGACAATGGCAGCCTTGCCAAACTTCAGTTTACCCAGTGTTGGTTGCAGTTGCTTGTTGATATAAGACAGTCAATAGCCAAATTACATGTACACAACAGCAGCACGCAGCTTACCTGATACAATTCACTTGGCTTACTTCTTAGCAGATACATCAGGGAGAGCAATCGAAGCATTAAACGTGGCCTTCAACACAATAATAGATTGGACAGCCATCCTAGGAACCAAGACATTGTTCAGTCTGCATCCAACACAGTACCTCAAATAGTTCTTGGAGGCTGTGTTTCTCAAATTGTGCTTTATGCATCAATGGCAGTGTTTAATACATTGGTCTGTGAAATTTGAAAGAAACCACACATATTCCCTGTAATTCCAAGAAAACAGACTTTCATTTTGTAATAAATCAACGTTCAAACTGTAGCCTAATTTTAAGTTGCTTGTAAATGAAGACAATTGTGAGGACACTGTAGAGATGGTCTATGTTTTTCTTTTCCTGAAAACATCCTTAAAGTCATTCAATTAAACGAAGTTAAGAAACACTGGCCTGCAAAGTGGATCTTTAGAATCAAGCTGTCAGCAGGAATTACACCTGGAAATAAAAGTTGTATGTTTCTAGGTCAGACTGTCTGCGGTGTTGTATTCACAGATGAAAAATGAGTGTAAAGAGATTTTATATAAAGAATGAAACATATCTTTCCTGTCTTCTGACAGTGGCTCCCCCCAAAATGTTTGTTGGGGTTATGTTCCAAGCTCATAGGTAAATCCAGTTCTGAATCCATTCCTTCCTTCTGTCTTCACAATACCGGCAAAGGGAGAGGAAGGGAAGAAAAATTCAGGGGTATTTCAAGTATCTGGCATCACTAAACAACTTGAGATTTGATTCGCATTTTCCTTGAACTTTAATTTTCACAATCTGAACTGATAAAAGTTTGATTTCACTAGATAATTTTAGGAGGTAAATGAATCTTCTTCTCAAAGTGTTTCATATCTGAACAGATGTCCCAATCTTGATTGAAAAAACAACACTGGGGGCTGTATAATCAGACAGTCTGGACTCTGGCCCTTGCTCCCCCATCTCCAATTCTGAGCCCTCAATCCTCCTTCTCCAGAGTGCATTCCTGATGGACACATTTGTATTGTAGTTCTCTTTCAGGTGCTGTGAGTGCTGGTCCCCCTCCACACTCAGCCCTGATGACTGGTGCTTCTGATGAAGATGAAACCACATAAAGGGGCTTCTGTATGTTCACAGCTCTCCTCAGGCTAAATGTCTGCATGCCTGCCTACATTCCTAAAACCCTCAGAAATGTGAATCCAGTTTTCATGGTGTCATCCAACCTGTGCTTACAATTAAAGGCCTAAGCCCATGAGACAGACAGGATTTGAGACAGCTGCAGATGTTTCATCTTTTCTAGACAGGTTTATTCTGTCTGCCAGGTCACAAACTGGCATTGCACCTCTGCCATTTGCTCACTGTTTTGGGTGCTTCAGAGCCCCAGATTTGAAGGGATGCATCATTGTGTTTCTTCTTAGACTTGTGTCAGGTGAAATAAGTGGTCTGAACATTTGATCCACAATTTATGAGACTTCATTAAATGCAAGAAGTGTTAATCAAGGAGGGGGAAAAAGCTCTAATAAGCATTTCAGCATTGCTAATTTGCACAGATGGTTGAATTGGAGGGAATATGCAGAAAGAAAAGATAGATCCTGAACATACTTTGAAACCAATTTTTCACCCAAATAGAAATAATT
The DNA here is from genome assembly GCF_000738735.6 of Corvus cornix cornix. Taxonomy (NCBI): domain Eukaryota; kingdom Metazoa; phylum Chordata; class Aves; order Passeriformes; family Corvidae; genus Corvus; species Corvus cornix. Next base: position 11,199,210 of record NC_046335.1, read on the forward strand.
TTGTGAAGCAGCCAAATACAAAAGTTTGCTGAGGCAGCAGCACAGAGGCCAGGTTTAGGCAGTAAACAATTGGGTGCCATTGTGATGGCAACACACTATTAAGAAAGATAATGAAAGAGTTTTAAAGAAACAAACGTAAAAAGCAGTTTTGTAACTCATATCTCTACCTTCTTCACTGAGCATAACCTTGGATTCAGTTTCTAGTGCACTACGTTTCAAACAGATGCTAGTGGTGAGCATACCACACTCTCATAAGCAGGACAAAGAGAACATAAATCACTTACCACCCTAAAATATGTATGGTCCCTGAAAAACTACAGGCTGTTTGAAGGGTTACAATTATGTCTATTGAAATAAGTGATATCCAGGCATGGGAAGGCTCCTAACTCTATTATAAATAGATCAGTCTTGTTTTCTTCCTCTATTGTATGACTGGTGAAAGGAATATGATAAGGTACACATCTGTAAAATTACTGCAAAAACAATTTTTGTCAACTGTAAACACATGTTCACTAACTACAATTAGAAATGAAAGAATGAAAAAGTCTTCCTAGTCTCAGAATTGTCCTTGTGCTGACCCAAGTGACCATGTCTTAAGTGGTGCCAAAAGCTGGTCTATCTACATCTAGAAAATAGTTTGGGATTTTTTTTCTGCTTTGTGCCTCCCTGACAGCATTAGAATATACATATGAATTATAGAAAATAATATTCCCTTCTAATTAAAAATGACTTAAGATTGCCTCAGGTGGTTATTGATTCAGAAGTTTTTTGTCTCTTTTGAGGAAGGTGTGGACTGATTTCTGCAGTGGCCTAACAAGCAGGATAAGTGGACTTTGCAAAAAGGGTACAGAATTCTTAAACTGCAATCACAAAGTAGCTGCAGTTTGAGTTTGTGGCATTAGTAAGGGATTACAATCAGTTCTTAAAGCTTTAAGGTTAATATATGGTTTAGTTGATATTCCAATGTCAGTACACTTGATTATACATGAAATTTATGTGCAAACACACACAATCTTGTAACTGTATTATAAATAGTTGATTCATGCATTGAGCTTTTTAATCATAGGAACTAGTGATAATTACAAGCATTCTAAAGCATAAGCCAGCATAATTCCATTGTAATCTTAGGAAGGAAAGTCTTGCCTTTTGCAAAGGCGGTAGCAAAATTCCCAATGCCTTCCCTAAACTGGACTTTGCTTTAATATAAAAAATGATTAGCAACAAGCTAGTAATTGTTTTTTATCTATTAAGTGGAACTGTTTAGTTTAACAGGACACACAATAATGTTCTTAGCAAAAGCTCCTTCGGTGCTTTTGGTGTATTCCTGGAGCACAGACCTGGAAAGCGTAGGTCAGATACCACATTGTGGGAATGAGCTCTTAGTCTGGGAACAGGACAGACATTTTCTGCTTCTTTAATGTGACACTTGGAACATGTTTTAAAGGGATGCTGAAATAGAAAATGGGAGTTCATTGTGTAGGTGAGAAAAAGCAGAGAATTACAAATGTGGTGAATGATAAAGGAGACTGTGGTGTGGTAGAAGCCAGGCAATGTATGTGACTGGCTACTTCTGTTTTTCTATTTCTTCCCTACGTACTGAGAAGCTGTACCATATCTCAGTATAGACCATCCTTTCTCTCCTTCAAAGTTATGTAAAAAGTCTTTATGTCATGCAAATTATTGTAGCGGTACATTTAATGTACTTTTAACTTCAGGTGATACTATTTGCAGATAGAAGAAGGAATTAAAAGTTACAAATAGTGAGCAAGCATCCCATGAGCAATTCTAGTATCCCTATTGCAATGAATAATTTGGGCAATTGTACTGTTTGAAGAAACATTATTTTTTTAAGTAGGTATTAGAAAATGTCCATGGAAAATGAGTCAGAAGAGTCATTATCTTCACCACAGACCTCCCTTACAGAATTAGTTTCAGCTTTCTGAGAGCAAAAAAAGGCCATGTGACTTAGTCATCCTACAAAAATTACTGGAGAAACTAGATTTTAAATACTGATATCACACACTGAAACGTTAGTGAGCAATCTATAAAACAAAATAGGTCTGGGAATGCTTGCAGGCACTGTAATTCAACCCACACTTTTTATTCTCTCCATCTCTTTTATTCTTTTATTGCATTATATTAAACTGAATGGATAATTTAAGCAATTAAAAGGCAAAATAATTTTCCTGGCCTAAGAAATTACATTGGTTTCCTTAGTCTTGTTAAGTTTTATGTCAAAATTCAGGTTTTTAGTGTTAGTGTAATATAGAAAGGGTTACATGGATTAGAAGGGCTAACATAAAATCTCCAAAAGATTAAAATATTTACTACTTGACAAAAGCATACATAATCAAGCTGGCACCTCCTTACTACAAATGCATGTTTAAAAGTTTAAGTTTGGAAAGGTTTTAAAGGATTACTTTTATTAAAATGTCTCAGGTTGCTAGAAACAGACCTCATGGTAGACAAACAATAAACAAGGTCACATACTTCCTACCTGTTGAATAGGGAAAAGCATGCCAGACTTCTTTGCCAAAAATCCCCTTTCGTGCCTTTGTTCTAAATAAACCCAAGGCAGCTCATTGCCAGAGCCTCTCTGCTTCCCGCACCCCCTCCCACTCCAGGCTTAAGATTCCATTTCTAGAAGCAACAGATAATTGGGGATCTTTTGAAATCAAGTATTGAGTTTTCTATTTTTAGCCACGCTAATAAGGATGAACTGAAATTCTTTCCAGAATTTCACCTCTTCAGCTTAGGAACGAGTAATCAAAATTTGTAATAACGCCTTGGTTTGTGTTTTATGTTAATGGCTGAAGTGCCTCAACAGCCTTGGGAAAGGAACAGCTTGCTTGTCTAATTGAAGCTGGCAATATTTCCACGTCTTATTTCAGCTGGTAGGTACTGTAGCAACCAAGGTCATGTAAGAAAATTTCAGCATATGGTAACAGCTGTGCCTGTGATTGCAATATTTTCTGCAGATGGTTTATTCATCATTAGATAACAGTCATGATTATTGAGGGACTAATTGGATTTTCAAACAGCTAATCTTAGAGGATGGAAAAATTACAATAGAAAAGTTTGGTGTACCTTAGGGAGTCTCTTTATTCAGCTCCTTGCCAACTCTCAAGTTTTTGTTTAGTTTAAGAAGATATTTCCTTTCTTTAGTTGCTTTCTGCCAAACAGTTTCATCACCCGCTAGAGAAGCAGTCTCCCTCAGATCTTTTAAATACTAATGTCATCTTTCTGCCATGTATGGTACCACCACCAAAAATCTGGATTTTGTTTATGCCTTTTAAATGTCTGGTATGCTATACAGTTCAGCATGTCAGAGTCCTCACTTAGGACAGCCTTACATATGTTTGTACAAGGTCGAGAAGATCGGGTTAGCAAGTTAATCTATAACAGCACATAGAGAACCAAGCATTGTTCTTTCAATCATCAACAAGACACATTTTCCAAATCACAGCCCTGAACATGCTTCTGTCCAAAAAAACTAGAAAAAATCCAAAGGGTTATGAGACTGATGCAGATTGTGAGGATCCCAGAGTTATCAGAGGTGGGGGTTATGGTATGAGAAGTCAGGCACAGAGGTAATTGGCATGAATGAGTGTTTTAAGATCAAACAGAATTGTTCTTCTCATCATGTGACCAGAATTCCTTCCTGGAAGATGGCAAACCAAAATAGGTATCTTAAAATGCTTTTATGTTTTGTCAAGTCAGGGCCATATGACTCTTATATTGATTCAGAAGGTGAAGACCAAAGTACTATTCAGGAGCATAGGTAACATAATCCATTCCTTAGAGGATATGTCTTGGGCTCTAATACCAGCATTTTGTCTAATAACAGCAACAGTAGTAAGATCAGACTGTTAAAGGTTTTCATAAAGATTTAGACTACTCAGTAACATCTTACATTTAACAATTGATTGATATTTAAATATACAGTCTTGAAGACTTTTAGCCCATAATAGCTCCTGGATGTGGGCTATTAGCTACAAAATCTCATGTACAACTCTTAGCAATTAAAAAAAAAGGAAAAAAGTACCATTTAGTCTTGCTGGATTTCTACATTAAAAATCTCTTTTAATTCCTTTCTCTGGAAATATGTATTCTTTTGTTTCAGCTCAACCACAAAAAAGGCTAGACTAAAAGAATACTGATGTCTTACATAATAGAATTTTTTTTCTCTATCTGATCTTTATTCTTTCTAGGCTGATCTTGCAAGTTATTTAAGGACACCTTAAAGTTAGAGTGCTCTAGGAGACTGATACAGTGGCCACAGCTCCAGTGTTATGCTGGGGATCTGTGTAATAAAAAGAAAAAAGGCATGGCTACTGCAACTCTTTTGAATATGTTATGATCAGCATAATACGTCTCATTCAAGCACACGTATGAAGTTTTACTCTGGTAATATTACTGAATGATGATTGTGCTCTGGTCAGTTTAAAGACATGATAGGCTGAGTTCCACTGTGGGAAGAAAAGATGATATTCCATCCTCCAATCCCCTTCTAATGACAGTAAAGTTTTCCAAGACTTTAATCTTATTGAGTGTCTCTCCTCAGATATGGAAAACAATGGGAAACATGCTAGTGAATGGAATAAAATCATACTTAGAACAACAGTCTAAGAGGAGAGACAGAAGAAATTGGCAGTTGCTGGCAGGTAAAAAGTTTGAGATGTGTACCTGAAAAGCAAGTACAGAACAAAGAGGGATGGGAACGTATATATAACCAAACAATAGGTTTAGGCTGGAATAAAAACCTTATTCCCTCATGGGAGTCCATCAGCACAGTCTCACTGATGTAGACTCTCCTCACAGACAGGGAGAGCAGGTACCCCAGGGAGATGCACTGGTGAAGGCGTTGCAGTTCTTAGCCTAAACTGCAGTTGCAGGAGCCAGATCTGAACACAGAGAACACAGGGTTCTTCTTTCAAACCTACTTCTATAGATTTTATGAATTAATGTCACTTGACACTTGAAACATGTTTTTAGGAATAATACATGAGGATACAAAAGGAAATTACTAGAACAAGGGATAAAATTAAGAACTGAGAGTTGTACTCCACAGTTACTTTAAGCAGATTATTGAAACCCTGTTTCTTAATTTACGGATCTTGTACAATGAGGATAATCTTTATCCACAGGGTTTTGTGAATGGAATTTGTGAAGTGATTTGAGGGCTTCTCCAAGAAAGTCCTATAATCTGGAATTACAAATCTTTATTAAAATGTTTTAGTGTGTCTAAGAAGCAGGTAAAGCAAACATAAAAGCTACAAAGTTATGATTTAAAATGTTTATGTAGACTCAGTAGTATTCTGAAGGAGTAGTTATAATGCAATAGTGTACATGGATGTCTGTAAGAGTTCATGAAGTCAAAACCAGCCATAGCACTTTACCACCCTGGACTTTCTGCTTTCTTTTTAATATGTACTTAGAAATTTTATTAAAATACAATGCACTCAGCAGTGTACACTGAGTATCTTTTCTGTTTAATATCTCATTTCCATTATTCTTCTACCAAAGCCGTATCACATTGAGGCAGGTGACCTTTCCCCTCTACTCAGCACTGGTGTGGCCACACCTGGAGTGCTGTGTCCAGTTCTGGGCTCCTCAGTACAAGAGAGACATGGGCACACTGGAAAGAGGTCAAGAAATGCCCACAAAGATTATTAAAGGTTTAGAGCATCTCTGCTATGAGGAAAGGCTGAGCGAGATGGGAGCCTGGAGAAGAGGAGGTTTGAGGGGGATCTTATCAATCTGCATAAATGCTTGAAGGATGGTGCAAAGGAGACACTGCCAGGCTCTTTTCAGTGGTGCCCAGTGACAAGATAAGAAAGAGGAAACAGTTTTTTACTGTGAGGATGGCTGAGCACTGGTACAGGTTGTTCAGGGAATTTATGGATTTTCGCATCTTGAAGGTATTAAAAATCTGCCTGGACATGATTTAAGGGAGGTCCTGCTTGAGCCGGGGGATTAGACCAGATGAATTCCAGAGGGTCCTTCCAACCTCAGACATTCTGTGATACCTGATCTGTGATGTTAACACAGATTTTCTGGCACAGACAAGAATTTATCAACAAGTTTGAAGAGCTCTAGAGATGGCATGTGAAGTTCTAAATGTTTGTGTTTGTTGGATATGCTCAATAGTGTAGCTAAAGACTCCTTCAAACCAATAAAACCTCAAGCTAAGAACTTGCCTAAACTGAAGATGGGAGAAGGAAGGAAAGAAACCTTGCAAACAATGAATTCCCCTTATGTTAATGAGAGAAACACGGGTTTATCAAAGCTCAGCTGAGTATTTTGCTGATCTCCTTCAATAGCCTCTTCTACAGCTATTAAACCAGATTTTAAATGAGCAAGGAATAGAAATCCCTCATAATACTCATTCTAAAATTAGAAACAAGGCTTAAGAACATGTTTCCACATCTAATACACAGCCAGAGTGCTTCATTATAGCAATCACAAAACATTTGAAGAGAGACCGATTTAGGCCAGTGTTAAGCTGACGAAGGGAGAGTGCAGAATTTAGGAAATTCTTGTTCCTTTTTCCTGCTGCTAAAATTAGAAAATCTTGGCATATTTTCAGGCCATAGACCAATTTGTGTCTTTGTTAGGTGTCCAAATGCATGAAGTTGTACTGATATAAAAGCAGTAAGAGTGAGAGAAGGATCCAGTCTTAAAAGGAGAGATGGATCAAAGATACACTCTTGAAATAATTATCAAAACTTCTTAGAGCAAGTTGAAAAAACAAGAGACAGGTAAAACAATTTTCATTCAAAGTGATCTGAAATTTCAGTAAGACAGATGATTCTGTGAGAATAGGTGAAGTTGCCTGATGAGGAATTTTTGAAGCTGTTTCAAAATACTGATAATTAAATATTTCTTTTACCCAAATTAATCTATTTTTCACTCCTATCCTGGGTCCCTTCAATCTGCTCCACAATATTTAATTCCAAAAAAGTGCTATATTTAATTTTCCTCTTGGCCAATTCCCCCATAAGAGCTGCAGCCCTTTTTACTTTTTTTCTGTATTAATCAAAAATTCTTTGCTACAACATCACTATCTCTGCTGAAGTGCAGTTTGGCCCTACTTTCCAGACTTCTCCTCATTCTTTGTTTCAGGTTAGAGTTGTTTTTTTTTTTTCTGTTGGAAATATTCAGGTTACTTCTGAACCTTGTGGCACAACATGGGAGTCACATGGCTGGTGCATGGGTGGAGACCTGGCCTGGGCAATCTGAGCACTGTGTACCAGACCATCAAGCCAACAAAGTCATTTTCAAGGCACAGTTTGCTGTTTAAATGAATCTAAATTTTTTTATCTCATCTTTTCCAACAAAGTCTGAAACAACTTCCCATGGAGCAGGACTTCCTACTCTTACTCAGTTCTAATTTGGATCATGGGTGCCTGGAAAAATAAATGAAAACAAGATAAGTTTTGGGGTGACTTTTTGTTGTATCAGTGCCAGTGCATGCACAGTTAGCACAGGAGTGCAGTGCTGGTAGATGGGAACATGATGAAACAGCCTCTTGGTCAGCCCATGCTGGCAAATGAGATGGTCTGTGTTTACTGAGCTGCAGGACCCCATGGGTCTATGGCAATGCTCAGCTGTTTTGTATTCCTGGTGCTGTGTGTGTCTCAGTCTGCAGTCCCAAAGGGGTCTATGTAATAGAAAGTCTGTGTTGTAGTGTAGGAGCTGTGAGCTTATCCACTCATCTTTGCTGCAGCTATTCCCTTTGAATGAAAAGTTTTTTGAGGTTACAAGTATTAGTGCAAGTAGCAGCTACACCCAGGACAACAAGGAAGAGTCTGTAGTCACCGATCCTGTATTTCCTGTGGTATCTCAACAGGAGGGGGTAATAATCTCCCACAGACCACCCCAAATCATCAAACCAATATGAACTGTACTTGCCATACCAAGAACCAGGCATCAAAGCTCAAGTGCTCACATATTCTATTAAGTGTTTTAATATTAGAGCAGGGAGACCAGAAAAACTGCAACCTTTTGGTTCCCTGAGGTCTGTAAAGAAGGCCATGAGGGACAAAACACTGTATTTTTTTCTGTTCTTCTCTACAATATTAAACCACTTAATAGAATATGTAAGCTCTTGAGCTTTGATGCTTGGTTCTTGGCATGCCAGAGGCTTTGTTACATGTTTCTACAGTAATTGAAAGAAATATCCATCTGTAGCAATTTCATTTTTTAGCAAGCTGAACAGATTCTTGGGAGGTAGGAACTGCAAACATATGAAACGGAATAAAATAGTTTCTATCGAGCTCAATTCTTTTAGTTCTGCTTTTGAGGAAACAATCACAGGGGAGTGTTGTGGAGGAGCCCTGGAATCAGAGCTGACATATTTGCAGTCTTGGTTCAAATAATGCTGCATGCAGCCAACCCTGGGGATGCTTACAAACCTGCCACACCATGTTAGCAGACAGGGCTGGGGTTATGCCACCAGGCTCCGGGTGCAAGACAGCAGCTCCAATTATCCAGCTCAGACTTGTTTCCTGAGTCACAGCAACTGTTAAGCAAATCTCATCCACCTTATGGTTCATCTTCCCACTTTCTTATCCTTCACTCTGCTATGGTTCGTTGATATGATTTTGGGACAGTGATTTGTCTCTTACATTGTGTCACAATGGGACCCTGATCTTGGTCCAGAAATACAGATGATACTGTGTTACAACTAAACAGAAAATGTCACAGAACAGCTATTCAAAAATCAGCAAAAAAATGGAAAAACGGGATATGCTACAAGCAGAGGTGACCTGGTGTCTTGGAGGAGTAGGATAAAAGTGAAATGGAACTAAGAAAGGACTAAAGAGAAAGTTGTAAAGCCAGAACCTTGTAGACATTTGGCAAGGTGCTGAACAGGGAAAATTTCTTTGAATAGTGGAGAATCAAGTTTCCACAGTGAGGTTTGTTATGGCCTTTGAGAGCTCAGGATTTTTACAGCTTCAGCAGATGGACTTCGCCCAGGTAATATGTTATTTTTTTGGAACCTAAGATGTGTGGTTAGCAGCACCCCCACCAACATCTTTCATTTCTGAAGTTGGCACTGTTCTGCAGTTGGCAACCAATTGCCTACAATGCATGCTCACAGCACTGTGACATCCTGACGCAGAAAATCTAACCACTCTGGAGTGCTCCATGAATACTACTTCCAATCTAAAGGCACAAACCTCCCCAAAAGTAAGGTTCGTGCACCATCTTACCTTTCTGCCAAAAACCAGCAGGGATTTGTTTGCTATTGTTTGCCCTATGCTATTCTCATCTGAAATGTGTAGCTTCAGAGAAGAATTACATTGAGATTTCTTTTTTCTGACAGGTATTAGATTGAGCTCACTTGTGCACTGAGCTGGGCTCTCCAGGTAGCTGAGCACCTCAGGGCAAAGAGAGGTGCTGTAAGGCCAGTCTGTGAAATACATGAGATTTTAATTTACATTATGAACATCATAAGCCTTTGACTTTACAACAGCCTCTAGAGAGCAAAGCCAGAGCATCTTTTCTAGGCAGGGATGATCCCAGCAATGAAATGTCAATTCAGAGCATGTTGTTCTGCACAACTCCTCATACTGTTTTATTTTTTATTGATATAGTGAAAAAATAGAATCATAAAATGGATTGGGTTGGAATGACCCTTAAAGATCATTATGTTCCAACCCCTCTGCCAGGGGCACAGACACCTTCCACTAGAACAGATTGCTCAAAGTCCCATTCAACCTGGCCATGAACACTTCTAGAGATGGAGCATCCACAACTCCTCTGGGCAACCTGTTCCACGGCCTCAGAGAACCCTCAAGAAAGTGCTGGAACATTCTATGGAGCTGACATCCAGCCTGCAGTAGTCAATGTCACCAGAGGAATCACTGCAGAGCAGGACAATGCCCACAACAACCACAGCTTTATGACAAAAGTGTCTAGACTTTCTTTCCCTATAGTCTGCACCCCCACAATGACAAAAGAAACAAATAAAAGATAAAAACATAACCTTTAATCTGAAAAACCTAGATTTATAATGTCCCATTATTCTGACATACAGAAATCTAGTTGCAGAACAGACTAAATGCATTTGTACACCTAACTGCCTTTGCTCACCATCTCCTTTGGGGAGCAACCCTTTTTCCAGGCTGCTTCCATCCTCTCCAAATCTAAAGCGCCCACTCCAGTGATTGTGTCTTTCCCTCCCCATGAAGGTCTGGCTGCTGTCTCTCACTGCCTTCTCAGCCGTCTGTTTGCAGGGCAAGTTCCTGGCTACTTGCTGCAGCTATTCCTGTCTGCTGCTTTGCCTTGCCCTCATGCCCCCTCTGGGCACAACCTCTCTACTTTCACCTGAAGGTCCTTCCTGACCCAGTGCCTCTCCTCACAGGACACAACACAAATGGAAAACAAGCAAATTAATAATTTCACAGGTGGCTTATAGCAAAGTGTCAGTGCTGACTAAAAAAGATTTGAGAATAGCTGTAAGTGTTCTGGCAAAAAGAAAAAAAAAAGAATGTAATCTTTGATAAAATGATGGAGGTCAGCAAACTGCAGCTAAAAATGGAGATAGCAATGAGATAAACACCAGCTGTTTTTTAAATCCTTCTGAAGCAGTGTACGAGGTGAATTTCAGGTGTTTAAGAGGACATGTGCAATGTTCTTGGAAAACACACTGCCATAAAGAAATATTAGAGGAAGAAGGAATATATGGTTGTTGCCGACCAGGATAAATTATTATTAATGTTTGCAATGGATGCCCAAATAGCAGGCACCAGAACAGTGCAATGGTTTGGCCTTAAAAAGCCTCTAGACACCAAACTTTTTCACATAGCAAGATGTAAAAGGTCCAGTTTCTGTGTTTTGCATTAGTAGGGGGGAAGCGAATAGAGAAAGCTGACAGCTGCCAGATGGCACAAATAGCTCCACATTACCAAGTACATTTCTTGTCTAAGTTTATGACAGAAGACTTGCAGTTTTGCAAGAGCTCAGCCTTCAGAAAGTACACTTAAAATTTCTTATTGTATGAATCAGGGTGACTGAACAAGGTTTTCAGCTTCCTCTGGAAGACTCTTTATCTCTGGAGTTCCTGGCCATCAGCTTCAGCCCCTTGCTTCAGTGAATTCTGAATGTCACAGTACTACCCTTCAGTCCCCTCTCACAGCTCCTGCAGTCCTCACAGCATCTCTTCACAAGGTGTTGGAGCTACTTAGGCCTTACCCTGGTGGCTGTTTCTCCACCTATCCTTTACTGATGTGTGTGAATTCCTGGAATCACCTTGGGCAGACCTGGAAAGAAAAATGTTGAACTGCAGATCCTGTAAAATGGATAGGGTCACATGAAAAGACATAGGATGTTGTTTTTTATCTTGCTATAAGTTCATGGGATTTCTAACTTCATACAGATTCCAGAGACAAATAGGAATACTTAAACTGGGACCTTTACAAGGTACACTGAGCTATTCTCAAGTAAAGGATGAGAGAGTCAAGGCTGAAGACTCCTGTGACCGGCTATGAGTGAAGATCCACAAATATAACAGGGGAATGCAGCTTATCTGCCTGCATCTTCCTTTCTGAGGGTTTCTGCATGTAATTCTGCTCACCTTATGAGCTAGAGGACAAACTTTTATTGCTGTAAGTCATATTTCTTTTCCTGTAGAAAAGGACAGAAGTAAAAGACCCTACATGCTGGTTAGTAGTAAGATGGAATAAGATGGAACCAGAAAATTTCCCTTCATATATAAAATCAATACCTGTACTCTTTAGATAAAGTCTGTAGAGTCTGGACATTTGTGCAAGACCCCCTTTTTTGCTTTGGCTAAGTTTGTCCCGCTTGTTTTCCAGGTATGCACAAATATGAAAAGAGGCTCAGCTCTGAGTTGAAGTTTCAACAACACAAACAGGGAAATCTGTTCTGTGTCATCAGTATTAGGCACTGAATTTGTATGTCTGCAGTAATTGCCAAAAGAGTTCTCACCCCAGCTTTGTTGTGTTTCTGATGTTCTCTAAATGTCAGTGAAATCAGATAACCGCCCCTTCGCTAAATAATGTCTGTCCTCTCCCTCTGTCCAGGGGACGAACATATTGCCAGGGACTTTTAAATAGAATGAAAGATGGGGAGTGCTGAAACAGCCACATGTACTTCAAATTCTTCTTATAAGAGTGGTTGTCATTAGCACAGATTATTTTTGTTCATTGCATATGTACATTTTCTAAATAAAATTACCAGTACTATTGCCCCTTTCTCAAAAAAACATCAGGCACTGAATCCCAAAGTTATAGCAAAAGAAAATTTTTATCTCTTTAGAAGGCAAAGTAAATCATTCTGTGGGAACACAGCCAACCTGAGACTTACTGCAAATGAAAAAAAATTACACAACTATCACTTTATTTGGATCAATGACACCTGTTTTTAGGTAGATTCAGTGCAACTGTTATGTGTGCAGATGTACACACAGATGATGCTATTATTTATAGAAAGGTTCACAGCCCACTAGAAACCATCTTGTAAAAAAGTCGACTTTAAAACCTCTGAAGATGCTTTTAGGAAGCTTCCAGATGCTTGGATAGCCAGCCAAATCTCTGGTCCACAAGAACAGAATGGAGATCTAAAAAAATCAGGTTGTGTTTTTAATTTTCTCCTGCAGTATCTCTTGCACTTGGCACCAAAAGAAAACATAATAATTCAAGAGAACCAAAATCTGTCTGAGATCAAAGGAAAGTTACAGTTCAGTTCATGGATGTCCAAACTGGCATCCTGTCTATACAGGTGGTAAATGCAACTGATGTTTCTCATAATCTTTTCTATAAATAACACCAGCACAAAGGTTTGCAAGACAGGGTCTAAAGAGAATGAGGGTAGTTGATATTCTACTCTTATCTGAATGAATGCGGTGTCATTACTGACCTTTCTTTCTTGTTAACATTGTTAAAAACTTTACCTATTAGTAAAAGAAATTTATTTTTTGGTGTAACTTTATAGACTTATTCTAGAAGAAAGAAAACTATATCTGGGCTTGATCCTGTATAAGGAACTGAAATTAATGAGTGGACAAAAGATGGGGGCAGAAATGACTTCAGTCTGTGCACTGTTCATGTGCATATCCAGACATACAGAAGTATTTCTACTGTATTTTCACCCATTTGCTATTCAGTACCATGACATGTTTTCATACAGATGCTGTACCTGAGATCACCTCCTCTTTTGTTCCCTCAAAGACCTTCTACAGAGCTGCTAAGCAATGGAGAGTGCTTTTTCTTCAGGAGTGTTCTGTTCTGTCAACATTTGCTGCTTCCACAGTGAGAAATACACTTTACTCCCAGCTTGCACAATTTAAGTCTTATCACGTAGGTAAAGGCAGTCTACTGGCAGTCAAAACAGACATGTCTTACTTTGCATTTTTCATGATACCAGTACCTGTGAACGGAAACTTCACAGATTTTCAGATTTAACTACTACTGGCTTAGTTTACTTTAAATGATAAATTGTGGGAAAATAGAAAAGGATAACTGAATGTGAACATGAGAAAGAACTGAGTTTTTTCACTGGCCTGTCACTGGTTGTCCCTTAGGTTCAGTAGGGCTGCTCTAAGAAGGAGGTCTTCAAGGAAGCCAAATGACTCTGGAGCCCTCAGTCAGCCAGTCTGGGTAATCCCCAGTACCTGGAGGAGTGGAGCAGTGCTGGTGCTGACTGCACAGGTTGTTGCAGCAGAAATAGCACAGCTCCATCAAAGCACTGCTGTCCTGACCTAAAAACCCAGCTAGGGAATGAGTTCACAGCCACGGGAGCAGTGCTGAGCTGACACAGCTACCCTGCTCTGCCTGTTCACGCTCTCCTGAGCATGCAGCTTAACACTCAGCCCGCACTACATGGTGTATTTTATTTTATTTTATTTTATTTTATTTTATTTTATTTTAATTTCTTTACTCTAAGTCTCTAGAGCTACATAGGATTTAACACATCCAGCAAGGCACTAGAACAAAGGGCCATGCCCAGAAAAGTAATGAACACATGCTGTCATAACATGACAGTTAAAGTCACCTCCCTGCCCCTGTGAAACCTTCTGTTTCTTCAGCCTCCTCAGCACATATGCTTTACCAGCTCAAATTCACTCCTGCACTGGTAAATACATATCATCAACTACCCTTTGATAATTTTATGCTAACAGAGTCTATGTCTCTGCTGGAAAGCACCATTTCACTTGGTTTAGTAAGCTTAAAGGGGGTTTACTCAGCTGCAAGCAATACCACTGGTTGTTGCGCAGTATGCTTTACCATCTGACCACAGACACAAAACTAGTACACAAAAGAGAAAAACTGGAATTAAACTCCTGAAATTTAAAATCTTCACTCTGGAACAAATGTCCTTCAATATTTCAAGAAGCACTAAGGAGAAGAGCAGTTTTAAAATAGTAGACAGAGTGATCAAGACTGACCTTTTTCCACAGAGGACAGTTAGTAGTTGCCTTACAAGTGCTGTATCATTCATGGAGCTAACCAAGCCCATGAAAAAGATGTGTCCCAGGGCTGAGGACCTAGAAGTCTAGGGACTTGACGGCAGAAATTAGAGCCAGAAGTCAGGGCCCTGCCAAGGCATAATTTCTTTAATTTTGAGGAAAATAAAATTACCTCTCACAGAACTTTCAAACGAATGAGGTAAAATTCTTTAATTGAAGCTTTTATTCTAAAAGTATTTCTGTGTTATTAATTAAAGAAGGAACTCAGACCAGAACCCAGAATGATTTTCAAAACCAGTGCACCCTAACATGTGGTTTATATGTCAATCTTTGCCTAAACTATATGTGTTTCTAATCAGTATGACTTAAAACGATATTATGTCTGTGGCTTTCATAGGAAGAAAGAGATCAAAACCTAAACCTGTGCTACAATCCAGTCTTTGCCATGACTTTGGTGACAAACCTTTCTAAAACACTTATGCCTGAGAAGAGCCTTAAGCCCTCTTCCACCACCGTCCAGTCAAGCAAGTTAGTTGTTTTGGAAAGAACCATAGGATGCTTTGCCATGGGCAGGGACACCTCCCACTAGAGCAACCACCAGGTTGCTCAATGTCCCATGCAGCCTGGCCTTGAACACTCCCAGGGGTGGGGAATCAACAACTTCTCTGGGCAACCTGTTCCAGTGTCTCACTATTCTCACAGGGAAGAATTTCTTCCTTATAGCTAAATTAAATTTCCTCTCTTTCAGTTTGAACTCATTACTCCTTGTCTTTTCACTACAGTTCCTGATGAAGAACCCTCTTCTTGGCTTCTTCTGGGCCCAAAGAGGATCCAAAAGGCAAACACAGCAAGAGTAACCTTTCAGTAATGCTACTTCAAAGAAATGTTGGTACTTACTTATTTTCTTTTTTTTTTTTTAAATAATCAGTTCAGTTCCACTTTTTAGCATGTACAAAAGAGTGTAATTCACAGCTCCTTTTGTGTTCCCTCATGTCAAAATGCTATCTTACAAGTGCAGATTGATTCTGCAGAGTGCATATGTTGAAGAATCCTTGACCATTTGGGTAGAATGAAAGAGTTGCTGGAGCCCTACTCCGGCTGAATCTTCTGACCTGCACCAGCAGTGGTGTGCCAAGACAAAACAAGTGTGCTGTATGGGTGATGCACGGCGCTTTGCTGAAGCACTAAACTTTCCTATCCCAGCAACCACAAGATATCCTTGCTGAACTTTGAGAAGAATGCAGCCAGTCAAATGAGAATGCAACCCCAGGACCCTCTGTGACTCCAGTTTCAGTTCTAATCTCAGAATAGGAGCTTTATCTTGAAATCTTTATTCAGACACACACACACACACACGCAAAAATTGAATCAAACTGCAAATGTATTTTCTTCCCACTTGCCCTTTTCATGAACAAGGATCTCAGGCAGGCTTTGAATAAACATTATGAAGCTTTTCAGTATACCGGTCATAAAATCCCCATTTCTGCCACTGGAACTAATTCAGAGTAAGGATCTGAGGTCCATCCCACCTCAGGACAGGGAACCACATGCACCTGCAGGAGAATAGGACACTACAGCCGGCTGCCTCCTGTAATCATGTGCAACTGGCAGCTCACAACAAGCACAAGGCATTCAGAGTTCACTGAAAGTAGAAGACAAAACAACTCCAATTACTTTTTTATTTGCTCCATGTTGGGCAGCTTCATGCAGCCTGTAACCAGGGCAATTGACGCACAACAACTTGTTATCTGTGAGGGAAAGTACTTCAGCCAGAAGCTCTAAGACATTGCGAGGGTTGATCTCTGACCTGCAGGAGGTGTACTTCTACTTTTAAAAAGCTTGATATTTACATGGAATAGTTGTTTCCAATAAACCTGGTGGTTTTCTCCCCTCATGCTTGTTGTTTTAACTATTGCATTAATAACTAGAAATTCATGACAGCCCCATAAAAATCATGTCAAAAGGACATCAAGTCTGTATGAGCAGCCCTCAGAATAGTGCTGTTATGCTTCAACATGACTGTCAGATTATTATTTTTCAATAACAAGTAGAAGAGACAATCTCTTCTCATCCTTGGAAACCAAGCTGTTTTTTCGCTGAGACTTAAAACAACATTAGTCTGAGCCAGAGACTAAGCATGGGAAAACTGAATGTTGATGATTTGCATCAGGCATTGCTATTTCAGCCCCAGCCCAGGCTCATAGAAAGAATTGTCAGACAAGTTTCAGTGCAGGCAAGTTTACAGTATAAATGCCAACAGGACAACATAAATAGTAGTGAATAAGACTTGCTGGATGATTGGACAGAAATACTATGGTGTGTTGTGAGTGCATTGTTAGTCATTGTGCTGTTTGTTTCTTTTTTTCTTTTTTCAGGAGGTTTGCACTTATTATACTGAATAGATATTCTTAATATATATACTTAATATATATTCTCAAACCCCAGAGTTCCCCCTTATCCCATAGCTGTGATTACCCTCCCCCAAAGATAAAGACATATATGCACACAGTAATCATCACCAGAGCTTTCACAAATACCTGGGCAAGAAGCAGCTATCACCACTCCATTTGTAGTTTCTATGTATGATATGGCAAGTGCACCATCTAGTCACAGCATCGCTCACTGCCACAGCCATGGCCTGCTAAAGCACCTTGCAAACATTCAAGCACACAATGTCCATGTTCAAAGTGTTCTTTTTTATTTTTTTTTAATATACAATCAATTGGGTTCACTGGAACTTTAAGGCATATGCATTTCTGTAGAGAAAACATGAATATTGATTGGAGAGAGGCTTGTGGGCAGCCTTAGCTGGAAGTTTTCAGTGGAAATTCACTCATTTGCAAACTCAGCAATACCCACAAGAGACAGAACATATGTAAGTGTTTATTATGTGAATACATCTGAAGACCTATTTAAGCTGATAGTTTAATGCTCCAAGGTTTGTACCACAGGCTTCAATAACATTTTGTCTCCTCTACATCAAGTTCTTCCAAAGACTGGAGAGAAGAAAGAACAGCAAGGAATCCTTTTAAGCTACAATTGCTTTTTTGAAAGACTTACGTCATGGTCCTACCCAAAGGAACAACACTGTTTTTGCCTAGCTATAGGCAGGATACAGACAGCTCTTCAACTATTTAGGATAGTCTTTGCTGAATATCATTGAATTAAGGTGCAATTGTGTTTTCTTCCAGCTTGCCCTTTTCATGAGCAAGGACCTCAGGCAGGCTGAATATCATGTTTGCTGAATATCATCAATCCCATTTCAGCTTCCTCACTTCTTGCCTCTCTTTAAACTGTGCAATGGATGGTAGACACTCATCCATACCAGGATGTCGAATTCCTCATCATCATGTAGTGGTCACACATGCCCTGCCGCCTGTAAGCAATTGGGTAGAGTATGGCAAATCTAAACAGCACATCTCAGGGGGAACAGAAGAAAAGAACAAAGCCTAAATTCCCTGCTTCTTCTAGCTATGCCACCTACTTAGATTTCCTCCCCTGCCTGAAGCTAGTCACGCCTGCTAGAACGACAAGGACTTTGAGGACTTTCATTGTTTCCAGGTTAACTGGGTGGCCTTCATTCCTCTTCTGTCTTGGGATTCTGTGGAGACCATCCCACTGTTTTACTTCACATCCTCAAAGAAAATGCTTGGACTCACCATTCCATTGTCTCTTTAAAGTAGGCTATTTCTCCATTTTCTTCTCCTTTTTTTGTGTGCCTCTGCTAAGTAGAACATGAAGCCCATTGCTAAAGTTGTTAGTGGATTATGGCTGCATCGATTTGGGTGTGATTTTCCATTCTAAATGCTCTACCACCACTCTATTTGTTTACTTTTATCCATGCCGTTGTGGTTGCTCTCAAGACAGATGGATTTAAGACACTAATGTGCTTAGAGTTAAAGGAGCCCCTTTTTCCCCAAATTCATGCTTCTGGAAATGATATCAATGGACATGACCACCCTGGATCCACCTACTTAGGAACTGGAAGGAGCTACTGGAAAGCCATTTGCATGTCAAAATTTTGTAACTTGGCCAACAGAGCTAACAATCTCTAAGCTTTTCCCTGGAGAGGAAAGTCTTGAGGCGGGGGGACAGCCTGAATTTTTTGCACCCTTTTTCACTCATCAGTACTATTTTTTTTTTTTAACGAAGAGCATAACCGTAGGATAGAAAAATGAAAATCTCCAGCCAAGATCAATGCAGAATCCGTGCAGTAATGAGCAAAATATCAAAAGGACTGATATTCAAAAGGGAGACAACACCCCAAGGTAACAGCAGCAGTTTCATTGAAACTATTGGACAATTCCAGCTTTCTGAAGGGGAGAACAGGACTGGGCCTGCAGGCAGCTGTGCGGAACAAACCTGATAAAGCTGCAGCTTCTCCCTCTTAGCTCCCTCAACCTCACACGTGCTCCTATAAAGCACAAACTAAGATCTCCCCTGCTGAGCTAATCTCTTAGAATATAACAGCCCTGAAGTTGTCTAAAGAAAAACTGCCTCAGACAGGGCTCCACATCAGACTTGGTCCCTTTATGGCTCTTTCCCAACAGTAAGCCCACACGTGATCCTTATGCTTTCATCTCTGGCTTCCAGGCAATCTTTGTTCTCTCTCAGCAAGGAGGCATCACTAACTCTTTCTTGGGCTCAAAACTACAGGGACTACTCCAACACTCCCTGAAAACAGGCTGCCTCTCATATCTCCCAGCAATCTAGGCTCCCAGCCACCAGATCAGTCAGATCTCCTTAGTCCTCTAAGTCCCATTAGTTAGGAAGAAAAACAGGCACAGGTGAGAGTAAAGGCACGAATCCCTTCAAAGCTTACATTTGCCCATGATAAAATGCAGGACTCTTATAATACTTCCCGTAATTTAAACACTGGAAAGTAGAATGGAATAAGTCCAAATTTATTTAGCCTTTTGAAATATTAACTATTTCTTGCTGGAAATGTTGTAGATGCACAGCTCCCAGCAAGCTGTGATGTGCCTGCATCTGTTCTGAAAATCTGGGTGAAGTTCTGTCCTTGAATTTGGTACAAAAAAGATTTTTCAAAATTAAAACACATATTTTCCCTTTTCCAATTTGAACACCTTAGGCAGAGACAGGCAAATAAAAATCTCACTATACGGTGTGAGTAGCATAAGAATGGATATTCGATTATTAACAAAGTTGCTGTGCATGCCCTTTTGGGTTAAAAAAAAATAGTCAAGCAAAATGAGAGAGGCTAGGAGCATACCAGTGTACCAAAAATCTTTTCATTTAGCTGAATTTATATAAAATAATTTCTTGGTTTTCCTTTCATTATTCTTAATTTCCTCTCAGTGACTGTTCATTTAAGCTACTTTCATTCATGTAGTTTTCTTTATATATCATAGAATCCTAGAATGGCTTGGGTTGGAGAGGACCTTAAAGACCATCTAGTTCTATCTCCCCTACTGTGGTCAGGAACACAAATAGGTTGCTCAAAGCCCTATCCAACACTGCCCTTAAACACTTTTAAAAGTGCACAGTGTCTGCGTTTGGTCTATCAAAAGCCATGTACAAGTTAGAAAAATGGCTAAATTCTACTTTCAGTTTAATTCCAAAAGAGAACAGTAATTCTCTTCGGGGAAACACTGCTGTCTTTCTGTGCTGATGCAGAAATGGTTTTGCTGCAGCTCACCATGTCAGGAGCAATGGTTACCTACAGAAGGACTGCTGGCATGTTCTCGTTCTCTCTTTTTTGCCATTTTCCCGTAACCAATCACCGCGAACGGGTTACAAACTTTTCGATGCAAAATGCGAAGGAAGTGGATTGAAGAAATTTAGACGGTTCTGTGTTCAAATACTGCCATCAAGCGGATAGACACAGTAGAAGGCTGCAACTAATAGTAAGGACATTGTTTTGAAAGAGGAAAGTGGACAGAGAGATGAAGAATAAAACAGTATTTTTGCTCCAAGCTTCACGTTATAAAAACATTTTTGGTCTAATAAAAATTCCTCACTAAGCCTGGCTTATTCCCCCTTCTTTATATTACATCACTTTCATACTTTAGCATCTTTGAAGTTGCTTAGACTTGCCTTTAAGAGACCATGAAAATATAACAATGTTACTCTCTGCCTGTAGAATTTGTTTCAATTGGTATGGACAAGAACGATTCTTCATTGTGTACCCATGGACTTCTCTGAGACCCTCAGATAGGAGCTTCAGCACAGGTTCCCCAACTCAAAGACCTACAGGGGAGTGAAATGGAAGAAAAATTATCCTTTTGAATTTTAGCGCTAATAACCAAAATTAATTAATTCAACGGCCCCTTCAAATCCCAGAGAAACAGTTCAGTTTATATTTGAAACTGAAATAGTCCTCTTTACATGATATCTTATTCTCCCTCTTGCAAAGTTTTAAAACAACCTTCATTATCATAATTCTAAAATGTATCTTCACCTCCTTCAATAAAATTAAGAGAAACTTCAAAATATTACTTGATTTTAAAAGGGGCAAAATCCCAGTGCATTTTCTGGATTGCACTCATTTAATGGCCACAGAGATGCAACAAAGATTCCCTGTCTTTGTGGACCTTTGTGCCGATTCCCATACGGGTTGAGCAACTACAAAAGTCTTCTCTCAAGACACTTCTTTCACCTAAGCCAGTCATAACTGGATATTTTCCTAGGCTGTGTGACTTCCAGGAACACAGGATTTGTCCATGGCTCATTCACAAGAAATGCATGGTAAATGAGATGTGTTTTGGAAAATACACAATGTATGTATAGTACATGTGCAATGATTTCATGTTCTCTGGATGCATATGCATGTGGTTCTGCCAGGAAAGTCCTGTATTTACAAAACCAAAAAGTGTCCTATATCTGTAGCAAATTGTTCTGCCCTTAAGGCTGTGATAGTAAATAAATTTGCCAAGGCAAACTTGAGAACTTGGAGAGGGAATGACATAGTTGTGAGAAGTATTGTACTCGGCCAGTGAAAACTGCCCTGTTGTTTTCAGGGATGGTATGTACATTTTTCTGTAGCCAGGTCCTTAACACTGCTTCACTCTCAAAAGCTGAAGGTCTGTTTTAAATAGAAATACCGCGGTCCACCTGGATCTAAATATTTCTTTGAAAACAGAACCTCATATTATCAACCTAGAAGAGCAAACTAGCTGGGCTGTGGATATATCATCAGCAGATGGTTCAGCACTTCCAAATGGAATCCTTACTGATCCTAAGCAATGCATACATTGTTGGTTTATGCACCCATATCAAGAACGGTAGCAAAAAGAAAAGCCATGTATGTATTCACTAATCAGATATCCTTGTCCAGAATTCAGTGGAATTACTACTTCATATGTTCTACTTTTGCAGCAGACAGACCTCTCCCCCACCACAGCTATGTAATATCCCCCCTCCCCAGAAAAAACAAAACCAACATCTTCCCCTCAAAAAAACCCCAAAACCAAAACCCACCCAAACAAACTCAAAACAAACCAAACCAGAAAAAACATCCACAACCTGTCTCTAAAAACCAGATATTTGTGGAACATTTATCGGTCTTTTGTTAACAGGAGCAGATGCTAAGATGGCTCAAAGGGAGGTAGCTAAAATAAAAATAATATAATAATATATTCCCCCACTGTCCCAACCCACCCCTCAAACTAGTTGTCCTTATTTATTTTTTTGTTTACACAGGCAGTAGGGCAGGGCCAAGTTTGAATCTCAGAGGCATCATTGCTTGACTAAAGGAGAACATACAGAAATCAAAAGGCGAGACATGGCAACATAGGTTAGTACCTATGGCAATGGGTATCATAGATACATTGTTCTTTGTCCATTGATAAAAAATATGTAGAATTAACATGAAACTGAAGTGGTATCACTGCTGCGTCTTCTCTTTGCTCTTATGTCAGTGTTTATGCACAATGCTTGTTTTAAATTTCTTGCTTTGGAGACCTGTTGCAGGCTATTGGTCCATAATCTTTTTTATCATTCCAGTTGTCTGTCACTTATGTGGTGATAAGGCTTTGGAGTAATTCATGACACTAACAGCACAGATATGAAAAACAAACAGACACGTTTAATTATTTTCTGGAACAGAGAAGCTAAAGACAGATACTACTTTCTTCAGACTTTCCTGTTTAAGGTAACACTTTTTCCCTTTGGAGAAGGTAACAGGACAATAGCAGTCTTTTATACTGTTCATTCGCATCACTAATGATAGGAAGGATACTGGGAGTTGAAATCTGTTCTTTTTCCATGCTGTGCAAACGACCTTTTCTTCAAAAATGCTCTTCTGTCTGCATAGGAAGAAATGCACTGTGATGGAGGAGCAGCCAACTGGGTCACCATGGCCAAAAAACAGGGTGACAATTTATAAATATGAATTATAATTTCCTAAATTTTGTATGTTTAAAATACAAAGCTTTGTTACTTAAAGTCTTGTTCTGTCCTGGAGCAGGCCAAGCTCTAAGGGATAGGGGAGCCTCTGCTCAAAGGTGGGGGGAAGGTGTACAGGCGATTCAGGAATTTAACCACTGATTCCCAGCAGATATCTGAAGTTGTAACTGGTTTTGAATTAAAGCTGGAAAATACCCAGTGGAGTTATGCATGTTTCTGATTATCTCCAAATTGACCCTAACATATTTCTAATCACGTTAAAATGCACAATACTGAATTATATGTTTAAAACACATTGGTTTAAAAGAAGTGTGTCAACTCCTGTGACTCACGTTTCATGGCTTGAAATTCAACTCTGCTTACCTGGTTTTACATTCATCTGGGTTGCTAGGTCTCCTTCAAACTTCACTACAACTGGCTGAGAAGTTGCTGGGTTTGATGAATATTTGTCTTGCCAACAAGAGCTTTGAGAAGGACAATCTTCTTCCTTTAAAATTTTCACTCTGTTATCTAGAAATCAACACATTCCGTAGTAGTATCTGAACACCATTTTTCCTCTTAGCACTACATTGTAATGCTATATGTGCAAATATTACCAGCAGTACAGCAAACTTGCTATATACTCATAGCAATTAAGAGAGATTTAACAAAAAAATCCTACTATAATGCCATGTATGTGCTTTAAGGCTGTTTTTTTTCTTAATTGAGCAGCTGTTAATGGATTTGGGAATAGCATAGTTATGAGAGAGCTGAGAAGAAGCTGCTAATCATTCCTATCTAGGGTGGCTGTGGAAATAAATTGTTACATAACTGCAGTTAAAGACACCTTTAGGCACTTGCAGTTGGAAGTGACTGGTTTTGTTGTTTTGGTGAGGTTTCCTTGTTTGTTTGTTTTTCTTACAAGGAGCAGTCAGTGTCAGGTTGGCTATTTAGGAAAGGAAGCTGGGAGACCCAGGAGGGTCATACCCCAGGGTGGGACAGACCCATGGCCTCACCAACAGCACAGGCTCACAGAAGCTGAACACATCACCAGAGCTGGTGCTGGTTAATGGGGCCCATTGGCAGTTCCAGACACAGCAAGTGGAGAACAAGGACAGGGGTCATCAATGGGCTCCAGGCAGGAGCAAAAGCAGACAGGGCCAAAGACGGGGTTAGAGCGCAGGTCCAAAGGGTCCTTTCAGCAGATGGGCCACCCACAGTAGGTAGTCCAACGACCAACTGCAGGCAGAGGTGGAGTCCAGCATGGCTACAGCACAGCTAAGACCAGAACCAACAGCACTGGGCTGACCCAACGTGGACCTGGCGGCAGGAGGTGGGCGAGAGCCCCAGAGGAGGCTCCTCAGGGAGATGAAGACTTCTTAATGCCCTCAGGTCCCTGCCATTTTCATGGCTTTCATGACTCTTTGCCTGTTTGCCACTGCTGCTTTTGATTCTTGAAAACCTTGTCCTCTCCTTGAAATGTGACAGAAAAAGCAGAAGCGAAGAATTAAAAGCAGCCGTCCTAATTCAGGGGACACATGGCATCTTTTCATTTCTCCCCATGACACAGTCATGAAGGAAACTTCTCTCAGCAAAGTTCTTTAAGGAGTATTTATAGAAAAGTCAGAATCTGATCCTTTAAATCCCTACTAGGTCTCTAAAAAGGAAGACACTGAAAACCTTTTTAACATTTTAAAATAGATTAAAAGAACAATTTATAGATGCAGCATTTCAAGCAAGAGACCTTTAACCTGAAATTAATATCCCAAAGACCTCTAAGATTCTATAGAATCTCTCTTATAAGCATGTAAAAAATAGCAACACTGACTGAATAGGTGAGATATCAGTGTGAATTTGCTCCTGCTGGTTGCAGTCTCTAAAGCCTTTGTCAGATATAGCAAAAGAATTCAGCATGGACACTTGCTGCAAACTTTGCTGTAGAATAAGGTTTAGAATGAATAAATAAACGAGTATAGCCCTTAAATCCTGTTTATTAAAAAAAACAAAAAACCATTACTAATTTGCAAGTACTGTACTTGGCAGATAAACTATGCACAAGACAAGAAAGCTGTAGTACAGTTCCAGTGATAAGTCATTTTTTATTTTACAAAAAATAGCTGCCTTGAAAAGGAATCAAAGTAACATTCCTTGCTCTTTAATCAATTTTATTTTTTTTACCTTTTATTTTGGGGAATGAAAAAATCCTTAGCAAGACAGATACATTACATTTCTTCACTATCACTCAACGCAATTTACAGCAAATATACACACAAATACTGAGGCCAAACCACAGGCAGCAAATTTTACATATTGCTATGAAAAGTTGCAAGATGCTGCTTGGCTTTCAAGGGCCTAGATGGCAGTGTAGTTCTTAGTGTAATTAGTCAATTTGATCTTCTCTGGGAAGATAATATTAACTGAGAGGTTTTCCCCATTGTTAGACTTCAGAAAAAAGTTCTTTTTCTTGCGCAGGAGATGACTATATTTGGCATTAGCAAGCCACATTTCACATTTTGAAAAAAAAACAATCCCAGTTGTACCCAAGACAACAAGACATGTAAGCAAGCCCAGCACAACAAAACATATCACCTGGCTTCTACTCAATAAGGGATCTGCATTTTGGATTGTTTCTTTCACTGTTATTTTCAGGATTTCCTGTTGTTGATGCACTGATCTGTGGTGAGCTTTTGAGGGTGGCTTGTAATTCTGCATATGCTTTGTCTCCATATTCACTCCAGAGAGACTTGTGTTTTTGCTGGGATGTTTGCAGGTCACGCCAACAAATTCTGGTTTACAGACGCACTCGAACCCTCCCTGGGGATGTTCACGGCAAGTCCCTCCATTCTCACATGGGCCACTTGCACAGAATGTGACACGGCTGCTGCAGAGCTTTCCTGTATAGCCATGGGGACAAGAACAGCTGAAACCCACACCAACATCTGTACATGTTCCTCCATTCTCACATGGGTTGGATTCACAGTCGTCTCTATCAATTTCACAGAAGTTGCCAGCAAAACCAGAAGGGCACAGACAGGAAGCATGGGGTGCAAAACCATTGTCATCAACACACGTTCCTCCATTCTGGCAGGGAGAACTAGGATAGATAACAGATACAGAGACAAAATTGAAGTCCAATGGAAGAAACTATTAGGAAACACTTTATAAAATAAAAAGAGCCAGTTTTCTTTAGAAGAGCCCATTACGAATGCAAATCCACCAGTCAGTGAAGCTGAATGAAGAATGAGTTTGTTCAACAGCTTTGTCAATATAGATTATAATATCTTCTGCTGACCCTTTGAGGAGGATTAGTACACCAGTATATAAATTCAACCCAAAGAGCTGTGAAGGAATTTAAAATTATTTCAAACATTTATTCAAATTAAGCTTCTCACTGTTTTTATATGCTTGGAGCTATTTAGCTGTGCAACTATTCATACAAGACAGAACAAAGACATGAGCAGCATGGCTGCTCCCTTTCTACCAGATTATTCCTAAAATAATCTATATATTGTGTTGGCAGAGCAAAACACTGCCACAGCAGCTAGACATAAAGCTGATTGTTTTTATTCTGCCTCTCCGGTGGTTTCATGGCACAAAAAATTTAGAAGCAAACAGATACTTTCCTATAAACTGCTGTTCAGCCAAAATTTTTGATAGATACAATTACAATAAAAAATATCAATGAAGAGAATTTCAGCCTGGGCAAAGACAGCTATAATGTGAAGGCAGTACTAAAGGAAACCAAGTATTTCTGCAAACTCTTTTAGTACTTCCCAGCTGTAGCCTGGTATTACGTTTTAAGTGATGTAAATTAACAGAGATCTTTTCTATCTTTACAATGCAACTGTGCCTTACTGAGTGTAATGCCGAAAGATATGGCCACCCACTGACTGGCACAAATGTGTCCATTCAGGGGATCTATGCAAAGTGCACTTGGTCCTTCAGCTGTCCCTGCTGGCTGACAAGGGTTCCTGGGTCCCAGGTTTACAAAAAAACCTCAAACCCCACTTTCATGGCAGTTCATCACATATGAACAAAGCTTTTAAAACTTACCTTGTAAGAAATGAAAAATATTTGGTAAAGCTTAGGACAAGCCTCTTTGACAACAGAACTTTTTTTAATACTTATGTATCCCTGAAAACATATAGCACAGTACCATCTGATAGCTGAAAAGTCCAAGCTGTTATTTAAGGCCCCCCACTTCCAGGGCAAAGTCCCAGTGGTAATGAACCTCACAGCTTCAGATGCAGACAATTCACATATGCAGCAGTCAGTAGCAACGGGCTGTTACGGAATTCCATGGTGGGACACAGGGATTTAAGAGATCTGTTGATGTCTGAATGAGATGACTGTGGAAGAAATTTAAGCTCCTGGCTACAAATGGTCCCTGATCACTGGTCAGAATCGGGCTGGGCTATTCACCATTGCTCTGGGACTACCTACAGTAGAGATTGCTCCAAGCACCTCTGGCTTCACTCGGGACTGAAACACTTGGTGGCCACCCATCAGGAGAGACTGAACATTGTGGCAGAGGAATCATCTGTCTGTTTTCTGCTGCTTCCAAATTAACTGCTCTGTCCTCTAGTACTGTTCTTCATTTTAGATGCTGGCTGGGGAAAAAAGCTACTAAAAGAACATATTGGAAGTCTGGAAGCAGTATTGGGAAAACAAAACTGGACTTTGACATGGACATTGTTAGTGACAACTTGAGGTAAGGAATTTCAAAACATTATCCAGCCACTATGTCTTTTTAAGCAAAATAGAAAATTGGAGTTGTACTGTTCTTGAGTGGTTATGGCCTTCCTAGAGAGTCGAGCACCCTCCCTTACCTTTATGGGTCCCATGAAAAATTGGACAAGCTGGTTTGCATATGAAAATATGTAGAAGTTTGAACCCTCATGGCTGGCTTAAATCTCAGTACTTTCTAGGGAAATGGGAAGAAATTGCTGGAGAATATAAGAGTAAACTTTTTTCTGAACCTTTCAGAAATGTAAAATATTGACATAAAAAACAGTTAAGGGGAAAAAGGCAGAATTTTGAAAATTTTCCTTATTTATTATTAACAGAGTTGGATTTGTCTAATTTAAATATGTTTAAATAAATCAAGCCCTAATATTAATTTCCTTTAATAAATTCTGCTACTTTGCATTTTTGGCATTTAACACAGCAAGGTGTAGTACATGAAGGGTTAGTTGTGGAAAGCTTGTCCATACCACTTCTTTGCTTCCCAGATAGTCTGGTTTCTTTCAGAAAGTACCATTCACTCCTCTGCTTCAAAGCAAAACCTCAAAACATCACAGAGTTCACTAACGCAGATATATGTAAACAGACTAGAATAAACACTTTGATTTGTGACTTGTCCTGGTTCCATCTGTGAATATTAACTAAGAAGCTGGCAGTAATGCCACTGAGATAGAGAGGAACCAAGAGGAAGTGAGATGTGAATGAAATGACACCATCTGATGAGGTCTCTCTAGGATGTGGGACGCACTCTCGGGTGGACTGTGAATTATTAGCAGACATGGAGCTCTTATGCTGACAAAGTTGTCTTTTTGAACTAAATGCAGATTTGCAGAGCCTGCTACTCATTTTCCTGAAAAAGACAGCTTCCTAGAGAAAAAGAATCACTATCTCAAGTATGTTGCTTTCTTGAGAAAAATTGTTCATGATTTCCAGACTAGTTCAGCATTCAGTCCAAAAACAGAGTACCAACACAAAAAAAAAGTAGTTTCATCAATTTAAAACCAAAAGGGTTTTAAGGAAATACACGGAACTAATCTGCATTATTTTGTTGATGCTGTATTTTTGGAACTCACCTGTTTTTTTGGGATAGCTAGTATATATGTCCACATTGAATTACGGAAATATTTGCTCTACAGATGAAAAGCAGAAAAAGCTATTCACATCCCCTATATTAGGCAAGTAGCTTGGATGTGATTCATGACTCTTTCAAGGAACTTAAATTTCCTCATTGTCAGTGAAGAAAAACAGGCAAAACAGAGTAGCTATCTTAGAAGCTGAAAGTAAACCCAGACAGAACTGTGTGAGTATCCCCCAACTAAAAGCAATGGCAAAAAATTCTACTCATATGTAGTTGTGAAAGAATGGCAATTCTTGCCAGGGAGAGTGAGAGGTGTTAATGTTCCTTAAACGAGGTTGTACAAGTCTTCAGGAAGGTTCAGTCATAAGGTAGATCTGAATACTCATAATTATCTATTGCTGAGCAAAAAGAGAACCAGAGGGCACCGATATAGAGCTAGAGAACAAGAAGGCAATCTCCTAAAAGAAAACAGTGATTTTAGGGTGATAGTTTTACCAAGCTTGTATCCATCAGAAAGGCATTCTGTATGTTTATGGGATCAGAACTTTGATGAGCTAGAAGACAGCATATGCTTCTAGATTTCAACAGAAACCCCAATTCACATTATCTATAACACTGAAAGGTCTTCCTTTTTTAAAGCAGTTCTACCAGTGACTTTGCTGGAAGTTCTTTAGTCTGTGCCCATTGCCTTTTGCCCTTCCACTGGGAATCTCTATGAGAAGTCTGGCTCTGTCATCTTTGCTTCCCCTCATCAGGTACTCACACACATGGATAAGTTCCTCAGAGCCTGCTCTTCTCCAGGCTAAATGACCCAGCTCTCAGTATGTCTTTATAGGAGAAATGTTCCCATTCATTAATTGTATCCGTGGCCCTTCACTGGACTCATTCCAGTGTGGCTGTGTCCTTTTTATATTGGGTAGCCCAGAACTGGACCCAGCAATCCAGATATGTCTCACCAAGATTGAGCAGAGGAGAAGGATCACCTCCTTCAATCTACTGGCACTGCTGTCCTTAATGACCCATTTCTTTTAGAGGATAGAGAGCAATGGTCTCCCTGTTCTGATGGAAGTGTCTCCTTCAGTTAACTATGGACATATTATTATATGTTGGTTAAGAAAAAAGGACATACTGGTGTTTTCATGCTGACAACTTGTGTGCTGACTACTGTTTATTAGGCTTTGTGTAAGTTATCCCTCACCAGAGGTGAGAATGCAGGATGGGAGTCACTTCAAGTTTGTTTACAAAAATCACGAGAAGGCATAAATTCACCACAATAAAATGTGCAAATTAGCACTTTTAGTACTCAAGTTGTGCACATAGAGTTACACTGATAATCTATTAAGTCTTTACAATATTAATAGATCAGATTTGTAAAGTTTGATAATAATATCAGCAACTATCAGAAGCATGATGTATTCTAGCACAGACATACTTCCAGTTAGCAAAGAATTCTGAATAATAGAAGTGTAGATTTTAAATGCATGTCAGAAATCAATATTTACCCATTAATAATGCAGGGTCCTTTCTTGAGATGGCAGTTTTTTCCCGTAAATCCCTGGGCACATAGACAAATATATCCTCCATCACCAGTCTCTATACATGTTGAATTATTGGTGCAGGGCTTTGCAGAACATGGGTGAATATCTGTTTAAAAAAACCCAACAGGGCTCAATTAATCTAATGAGAAAGAGTCAGTAAATTATATACAACACTTCAAATAAAATATAGCTTTAACAGTACTTAACTCCACACTTTATAAATTCTGATCTATTCCCCCTTTGTTAAAATGGAGTTCAGATTGTTCAACTATTGCAAGCAATTTCAGCTTATTTCTCTCTTTCTAGCTCCTGCTTGAAAAATGTGTTTGAATTGCTCCATTCTATAAATAAGTAGTATTAGAAATAAAATATTAGTATGGGAGAAGGAACTTCTACATAGTCTAGCCGTACTTTCACAATTTTGGCTTCTCCATGAGCAGAATTCTGATAAAGCAATCAGGAACTAGGAATTCTCCCTGCTCCCTGCCTATATCATTATGTGCTTATGAACAAATGTTTCATAAAAACAGAGATCAGCAAGTTACAAAAAATCTGTTAAAATTTCATCTTTTGGCTGGGCTATATTCAACCCTCACATAACTGTACCAGAAGACATAGCTCTATGATGTCTGGACCCAAAGTCACACATCTCATTTTCTTTGCAATTGCCCTGCTGAGCCACTTCCCACTCAAACGATTACTGAATTTTTTAAATAATTAAAACTAAATAAACAAACAAGTGTATATTTTAGCAAGCTACTGCAGCAGCTGCAGAGAAGTGCTGACTGGAAGGTATCTGATGCCTCACACACACATATACACACTTTCTAAGAAGATGAAAAGGGATTTAAGGGCATTTATATTTTACTTCCAACAGCATAACATGAAATTTAGATGATATCATGAGGTACTGCAAAATTGTAACCACAGCAAAACAACAGCCTTAGCTTTCAAATACAATCTTCCCTGGATAAAAGGTTCTATTTCCTAATGTATTAGCCTGTTCTCATTGCAAGGCAACAACTTAGCATGCACTTTGAGTGTAAGCTCCAGTTTTCACAAGGACCAAAATAATCTTGAGTGCTTTTTGGAGCAGTGTTGTTTGACAGCTATTTTCACAGACTCTAAAGGCAGCTAATAAAGCCTGTACTTTGACAGAGGAAAAAACATGAACTTTGATGCAGGAGCATGGCAACTCTCTGAAATATATATATGTGAATAGGTATGTGTATATGTATATATATATACATTACTGTCAATAATTTATGTCAGATATTTACATTTAAAACACATCTTAAAAGGGTGTTTTACCAGGTTCTTTTAAAACAGAATACATAAATTACCTCAATTAGGCCGTTTTCTCTATTTTTCTTTATTTTACCTCTCAAAAGGCCAACAACCAAGTGGTAACTGAGATGAAAACTCAAAACAAGGATGTTACCTTTACACATATATTATTAGTGGCCTCAATCCCATTATCCGTTAATTAATTAATAGTTGCATCATACTAAATACATGAAACAATCACTGAGTGTTTTTATGAGGAAGACACGCTCAGTAGTAGTGGTTTGTCACAGCAGGATTTTTAGCCCCTGTCTCATGCATTCATAGCATGGGCATTAGACTCTACTCTCTGATGAGTTTACCAACATGTGCCCTTGGCAAAGCAGTCCAGTGACAAGTAGGACAATTTACTCCCAGCTCACACTCTATGTTGGCTTTTTAGCTAAACTGAGGCCAGGATTCCAATAGGAGGTCACGGACCAGCTAACACGACTGTGTGGCACAGCCAGGGGTGACAAGCTGACAGATCTGATTTAGAGAGGTGGATCAAATACTCTGACTGGGCTGTCATTTTTTCCTGGAAACAAATTGACTAAATTGATTTTCCCTTTGTTATGGTCAATGTTTGATGTGGTTCCTGTACTCTGGAGTGTATATCAGCTGCAGAGGGAAAGTGTGCTGTGCAGCCTGGTTCCAGGGCTTCACACACCAGATTTCAAGGCTGTGTTTCCACAAGATGAGAAGATGCCATGGCATCATGATTCAGTTCGACAGGCCCCATTGCAAAGAGGTTAACCAGCAGTGTTAACACCAAGACCAGCTCACAGATGTCTTTCTTCAAGTGCCTTGTCTGTCCATGTGAATAACAATAGTCACAAATGCTACCACTGATTCTGCCCTACATGTTTACAGTGGATCAAGGCCAACCCATAACCTGCATGTCTTTCAATTACTAGGACGGTTGCTCTTGACCTGATCTGAGAACCAGGCTGCCCATATTAAAAACAGCTACACAATCAGAGGCATTAACAAACCAGTTGGTGATCTAAAACTATTCTAGAAAGGAATTTCCATGATCAAAGCCAAGGAAATTGTACACTAACTTTTCTACAAAACAGAAGAAAAGAGGTATCATTGCCAGTCCAAATCATCTTTTTTCCTCCCATGCTTAGCAAGCAAATAAACTGCTGAGACTCTATTTTACAAATGTTTCAGTCATTTGAAGTGGCCAGTGAACTTCAGACCCTCCCACAGTTTTCCATTCTAGGTTTTTCCTTCCTGTTTCCTAACCTGATCAAGTTTCATTTAATGGTATCTTTAAATTAATTGTAACTACCTATACTGACTTTATACACCCAGGAAACTGACACTGACTTTTGGCAGAGGATGATGAGATCAGGGCCTGAGAAATTAACCCATTTGAGGTTTCAGTGCTTTATTGGGTCAGGATAATAATTTGTGTCAACCTTCTAGTAGCAAGAAGAGGAGGACGAGCACCCTTCTCTTGATCCCTTACGGCAAATAATGCATTTAGAGTAGGTAAAACCACTGAGATGAAAGACTATCAACGTTGCTGCAGATTAAAAGATAGTTATGTCCTTTTGGCTAAAAATTCTTGGCATCTCTTCATGGGGATCTAGATTCAAATCAGCAAAGAAGACTCTGAGATGACTCTGAGTGTTGAGAGAAATAATAGTTTCTGCACTTAAACATGGGATACCCTGTTTGGTGGGTTCAATTTTCAATGCATTCTTTTGCATCCTAAGTAGCAGTTGTAAGAGGGAAACAATTGCAAAGCTCAGAATTGCAAAGATATATCAGTACTAAGAAATTCAGCTATGCAATTAAAGCTTTTAGAAGTAGCAGTGAAGATGCTACCTTTAAAAATGTGGAACTTTGTATTCACTGATAAGCAACAGAACTGAGCCTCCTAAGGTGGGGATTGTTCTGTGTAGCTTTAGAAATCTATGATTGTAGATCAGAGAAGGACTTATTCCTCCTCATTAACTGTAATGGGAATCTAGGTGTTTGTCTCAGGTACAAACACATATGTGAGACGTGTCCAGAACAACATCTGGGAGTTTATAGTCACATCTGCACCACAGATGTCACCACTGCTGCCACAGCTCCCACAGACATACCGGGACTGACTTTAAGAAGCCTCTCTATGCTCACATGTGCAGTCAGTGAGTACAGGCTGCAAAACCTGATGAGAAGGTAAATGAGTACCTGAGAACCTTGCACCAAACTCCGTGTCACTGCAAGGATGTGACCTACCTAAAACCTTCTGAGTCTTTCAGTCATCTTGAAAATCTTACACAGTTCAAACCTTCTTCAATGACCACTTTGGCTATATATTGGAGAGCTCAGGCATGCTCTATAAATTATAAGCCATATACCAACAAAAGCCTGAAAGGCATGAAGAGAAAATGAGGCCCTGGACACCTGTCATGTCACAGCTGCAGCTATGTGGGCTGAACAGCCACATGCTCCTGGATGCTCATGTGGTTTCCATCCCCTCAGATCTCTCTGACTGAACATTTGCCTGTGTCAGCCAAAATAAACCATTTCAACAAAGGCCAATTCTTCAGCTTGCTTATGCTAAGCTGGCTCATTCTGACTGGCAAAGGGTGAGAGGGTGCACACAGAGCTGTGCTTACCCCTCAGACCTGAGGGGGAAGTGGCAGCCTGTTCAGGCAGACCTTTTTCTCAGTTATAGTAACGTTATTTCACTGAATCATCACCGGGTTAAGTAAAGGAAAAAATAAGCACAATGTTTTCCTTCCAAGAAGTACTGAGAAAATAGCATATATACATATATATAATGTGCTACATAAACATTTAAAATTATTTAATATATACAAGACAACTTGTATTTTGATTAGAAGGGCTTACATGACAACAAGGGAGCAGTTATTTGTTGGCCTTGTCCATGATAATCAATGTTTAAAATAGAATAATTTACACTTTGCTCACACATATGCCCAATTACAAAAGATACTGCATTGCTTCTGCCTAAATTACTATAGAAGTTTGAGATTTATGTGCCGCTGCCCAGAAGCTCCTCATTATCTGGAGCTAACATTCAGTGTTTTAGAATTAGCTCTCCAGAAGGACTTTGCGTGTCTCCAGCACCAGATGGGGCTGCTTCCCCTCACTTGCTCAAGGAGAGACAAGGATGTTCAAACCTGTGTCACAGAGGCTGCCAACCCAGCCCTCCTCACAGATGCACTGCCAGGGCTTGGCACAGCTGCCGTGCAAACACCCAGGGAAAGGAATACACTGATTACAAAGTGCACCCTGCCAGCCAGGTTGGCACCTGAAAGAGATAAAAGACAACACAGAAACGTAGTTTATTTTTAACAAACATAATTACAAGGATGCCCCCCTTATTGAGGCACAATAAATACACTTTTGTATACCAAATTGTGCTATTTGAACAAAAGCACACCATAAGTGCTTCTGGGATACTAGAAGCAGTTTACGTGAAGAAAACCATCTCATTCAGTGAGAAAAAAAAGCTAATCAATGTAAATACTTCATGCTGGAAAAAGTAAACTGAACAGGTATATAGACATCCATGCTCTATGATTCCAGTTACTGTATCCTAATCGAGTGCTGCTTCATCACAGTTCCATATTTTCAGACACCAAACCATTTCAGTTTCTATCTTTCTTACCAGGACTATGAATTATTGAAGCTGACCACTCCTGTGCTAATACCCCTGTCTGACAGATCTTTTTACCTGCATTCACTGGGAAATTCACAGAATCCATTCTCTGGATGGCAGCCAGCTTTACAGTTCACGCCTGGAAAAAGAGATTTATAACATCAAACCAGAAAAATCAGCACAGAAAACACCATATAGTGTCCTATACACATTAGTGATGTTTAAAAGAACCTAGACTGCAAAATTTTCCATTTCTTTTTTCTTCAAACACATTTTTGAAATATAAAATTTCAAATTAACCTAAGCTGGAACATGTTATAGATTATTCCTACAGGGCAAAGGAAATGTCATAAAGAATTAATCACATAAGAATACAAAGTCACTTTAGCACACGCAAAGTGTATGTAATATCCCTATACACTTTTTAAAAGCGTAATGTCAGAGCAGATTCACGACTGTCGTTTCACGACATGCCACTGCAAATGCATTGTTTCAGAACTACTTGAAACACAACAGTACTTTTCGTCAGAAAACAAATTCCATTTAAAACAACTTACAATAAAAGCGTTGCATTCATTTCAACCCTACATCAGATGAAAAAAATGATTTTCATTAAATCATGCATAAAAAACGTAAGTTAAGGAGAAGAGATCTCAGTCGCAGGTTTTCTTTTGTTTGTTTGTTTAAGCATTTGCATCAAGCGATGCTCCTCTGAAAGATCACCGCTAGCCACTGACACCCTACGCCAACGGCAGGAGAAATCCTCTCCGTCCGCTGCGAGGAAAAGCTTCCCGACGACACCAGCATCTCTGGCTGGAGCGAGGGCTGGGGAAGCCTTTGCCATCCAGAGACTCCGGGAGGGCTCCCGTCATCGCCGCTGCCCGCCCGGCCCCGGCAAACTCCCCAAACTTTCCCAACTCGCCTCCCCTCC
The DNA here is from genome assembly GCF_000738735.6 of Corvus cornix cornix. Lineage (NCBI taxonomy): Eukaryota > Metazoa > Chordata > Aves > Passeriformes > Corvidae > Corvus > Corvus cornix. The sequence continues at coordinate 11,235,237 of NC_046335.1, forward strand.
CGCGACGCTTCCCGCGGCGGGCAGAGGAGCGCGGCGCCCCGGCGCTCGCCCCGCCGGCCTTACCTGGGGCTGCGGGGAGCACGAGGGGCAGGAGGCAGCAGCAGCCCAGGATGCCGGCGGCGCGCAGCCCCATGGCCGGGCCGGGCCCGCTCCGCTCCCCGCGGGGAGCTCGGCGGACGCGGGGCCGGGCAGGCGGAACCCCCCGCCCGCAGCACCGCCGGGCTCCGGCGCGACGGGGCGGGAGGAGGGAGGGACGGAGGGCGGGGAGGGCTGCCCGCCTCCCCCCGCGGGCGGGGAGCTGCCCACGGGGTCGGGCAGACCCCGGCCAGCGCCTCCGCTGCGAGCCGCGCTCCTGCCCGGGGGCGGCCGGAGGAGCCGCGCACCTCCAGCACCTCCAGCACCTCCAGCACCTCCAGCAGCTCGTCTCCTGCCGCAGGCGAGGGGAGGAATCCTGTAAGGGCGCAGGAGAAGGGAAGTCTGGGGCGAGGGGGAGTGTTAAGCACGCCTCTGGTCTCCCTAAAACTTAGACTGGCTGTCCGCAAAGAGCTAGTCTGGGGCTTGTCTTCAGAAATTTAAAGAATTCTCAGTCGTTCCCATCAGAGCTCCAACTCTTTCAGGAAAGACCAGGGAAGGCAGGGAAAGTAAGATACTGTTAGGTTTCTGAGGCTTGAGAATTCAAAAAAGACCCCACCAAAAAGTCCCAAACTGTACCTTTAGAAGTCACAGAACAGATCAAAAATAAACATTACTTTTACCACGAGGTAATTTAAATTCTGCATTTTATTCTGTGATTGTACATTTCTCTTTTATATATCTTCTTCCTTTGTGCTGTCCCTTAAGGAAATAAACTGGCTACTTTTTATTCTTTGTCTTCCTTCTAGTTCATTGTTTTCTTCTTTTAAAGAAGTTCTGCTTGGTTTTTAGGATTCCTGAGGGACCTATTTTTTGCCTGCTGATGCAGTGCTTGCTTCCACCAGACCTCATTTACTAATTTGTCTGCTTTTATGTGAAGCAACTAGAGATCCTTATACTATGGTGAGAAAATTCTACAGCCATCTGCTTTTCCTCTAGAATTACAATGGGCTAATTCAAGATTACCTGCCTGAAAATGCACACACTGGAAAGCGCTCATTAACTTCAGATAGTCCATGAAGTGGTATTTCAAGACAATCTTGTCACATAGGTTGAAAAGGTTTGCTGCTAGCAATGCTGCCTTTTAATTTTAACCAAGAGTGGAGGAAGTAAAGAACAGAAAAAGGAAGAGTAGAAAATGAGGGTTGGGTTAAAAGAGAACACTCAGGAGCGAGGTGTGAGAGGCAGACACTGCTTCTTCAAATCCCTCCAGAAGCTTTGGTATCTGAGATTAGCTGTGCCTATCTGACTCTATAGGCACAGTTTGCCTCCATGCCTTTTCTGCTTATCTTGCTTTCCTTTTACTACTGAAACATTACTTATTATTTTGAAAAGGTTACTTTGCATCACAGCTTTTGCCATAGCTCACCAGACCAAGCCTTGCTGGGGTATTGTCAATGACACCCTGGAGAACGTGGAGTGGTAATGATGACTGCTTAATCCTTTACTCTGCCCTTCTGTAAGCCTCCGCTTTTGTATGGCAAATATTAGCAGCTCTTTGTTCACTTTGCTTTTGGCCTTAGTTATTTGTTCACACTCAGGTTTTGATAGGCCCAAGGTTGCTTATTCTTCCCTTAGGTGGTAAGTTCTCTGCTTGCTGATGTAGAAGCCCTGCTATGTTAGACCTTTTATGCATTTTTGGACCAAGAGATAACCTGGGTAGTTCAAAGGGTTCTAAGCATTCTTTGGTTCTCGACCAACTAGTAAAGGAAGGCTTTAATGTTTCTGCCTTCTATCCTAGAAATTTCTCCTTGTATTCTTTTTTCTTCAGACCTTAAGAGTAAAGAATCTGTAGAATTCATAGGCTTTATCTGTACACTCATCAATGTCAGATTATCTGCCTAATTTGCATTGTAAATAGATACACTGACATATGATGACACATTTCTTCTATTTTCTGAGATAACTACTGAATACCTGCTGTATTGTTCAAAACTGGCATCTTACAAAGAATCATCAGGAAAATCTGGTTCTCACAACGCTATGTACAGTGTTATAATGGCCATTGCAAACTTCAATTTTTGTGCTCTCCTTACTTTTCATACTTTTTTAAAATAGATACACTGTTAGGCAAAAATTACCTACTTTTTAGAACAACTCTATTTCTTACTCTCCTATGTCTCAGGGGTGCCTCCTAGATTGCTGAAAATAGGAAAAATCTCATTTTCCCCATCTTTTCTACTTTCTTCAACTGTTATCTAAACTCAACTTGCTAATTTTATTTCTAAGAGGTCATAATCCTTTTCCTTTAGAGTAGAGTTTATCTGTTGGAACAGAATCTGCCCAGATACTAATCCAAAAATAATTTCAAAACAGAAACCCAGCATTCTGTAAATCCAGGCTAATTCTCTTCTCTTCCTCCTTCCACCTGAGTAAACCACGATGAAAATAATTTTTACTTAGCTTGTTTACTGCCAAAAGCATTCTGAACCAAATCTCCATCGTCTTTACAATACTTCTTGAAAATTACAGTAACTGTATTCTGTGTTTCAGATCTTAGTGATTTGTACTCAGGATGACCTTAATTTTTTTATCTTTTTGGGTCTTTGCATTAGAAGCTGGAAAGGAAAGCATCTCATGTAATAGCTGTCTAGGTATGGAGATCATCCAAGGTGTAAAGATTGTATTTATTTCTTCACCTAAAAATACTTGAGTGGTGAGTAGAGATTGAGGATCTGCATCAGTGACAAGAAACACAGAGCAATTCATTGGCATTACAGCTCCTGAAGGTCCTTGCAAACTCTGGTAGCTGGAATCTGAGGCTATCATCAGTGTCACAAAGAAACCATAAACCTTGTAAGACCTCACTTGAGGGGGTGAAATAACTTTGATTAATTTGGACTACTTGTACATATTGCAAAGAGAAAGGGAAAAATATCAATTACAGGGCAGTGCCCTGGCACTTTTTGAATTACTGTATCAGAAACTCTGTTGTGGAGATGTTTATCCTTCATCCCTTGAAGTGATCTCATCAGCCATGAATATACACAGGCATGAAGTTTTAGGCTCTGTTACCTGGTTTTACAAGTTTGTATTCAAAGACTTGTGCTGTCCTTTAGAAGAAAGCTCATCAGATGCAGCTGGAGCCCTAAGGAACTATTTTTCACTCTTTCTGTAAGGCTGTCCCATCTTTATGTGTGCTAGGACTAGATGGGCTGAAGCAGCCGACAAACTTGCTGGGTTTGAGCAGAACATCCTCTCTTTCCTTTCCCTCTAACCCTTGCCATGTCCCAGATGTACAGTGGCATTTGTTTGTCCCCCCATGCCAGCTTGTCTTCTGCTGCCTCTGTCTCCTCAGTGAGCTGACTCAGTGTGCTGTACTGGCAGGTAACTGACAAGAAAACATGAAATTATTTCTGCTGTCACCATACCATTTTCAAAAACATGTTTCTGCTCTTGCAAAAGGCAACAGGTGAATGCCTGCCAATGTCAGTGGGGAGACGGGCACCTTGTCCAGCTCTGTCTGTGTCAGGGCACATAAGCCAGAAAGTTTTTCTTCACAGAACAGTTTTCACTGCACACTGAAGTTGCAGGTATTGCCAGTGAGCTAGAGATTGCCAAAATATAGTTTTTGTAGCACGGTAAATTTTCCCCATTGGAACAGTGGCCAAAATGTGTAGAGCTAAAATATACAGCAGTAATTTACAGAAGTTAAAGCCAAACTCATTCCCTTGCCTTGTACTGAAAATCCTCACAGCCTCCCTCTCTAATATTGTCAAAGCAGTAGCTCAGTGCTATCAGTCACCCAATTACTGTAGCACAGAGAAGTTTGCCAGCTGTTTTGGAAAGTACATTACATGAAATCCTTGGCTGCTCTGAAGACTGAGGCAAAACTTTCATCACTAGAGCAGCTTTCCACTGTCTGTAGCAGACTTGATCAAAAAATAGATCTGATTTTCCTCTTTCTCTGTGTTAGGAATGTCAGAGATTTTGCCATCCCTGAGATCATAGTCTAGTCCTCCTTTGATATTTTAAGGAAATAGACCTAAATGTAGAAATTTGAAATATTCAGTAAGATTCTTAATATTTCTTCTCTGAAATATTCAGAGTCTTTACTCTGTCAGATGTAAAAAGTTAGCAATTAAAATACAGGGTCAAGAAAATAATACATGAAAAGCAAAGCAAGACAGCAGCAAAAAACTTTATTCTTCTAGTAGTTTTTCCATCCTACTATTCACAGCACAAAAGATGAGAAACTGGAGAAGTATAGGCATAAAATAAAATATATTCAGAAAATATGATTCTGTCACTAATGCAAACAAAAATGAAATCTTATCCAAAGGTGTTACAAAATAAGAATACATGTGTATTTAAAGAAATCTAAGCAAAGGCATTTTTCAAAGATCTCAAAGAGTATCACTGTCATTTTAGATAGTAGTAATGGGCCGCCTGTACTTGAAGTGTAGAATAACATAGACAGGTTCATTGAATGACAGTGTGAGAATCGTGGAAAGATTTTTAAGTATAAAACCAGAGAAATTATAAAAGATAGATCCATCATGATGTGTGAAAACAGGAAAGACAAAAATGCAAAAACTTGTAGCAGACAGAAGTAATGGCCAGTACTGTACTTAGAAGAAAGATTAATTTAGCCTGACATTTGCTTTTAACACTGAGGTTGATCAGACAGTATGACAATTTGTCACCAGGGTAGAGGCAAAATAATTAATTAGGTGTCTTTAAGGAAACGTTAAGTACACTTATGAGGAGACTAATTTAAAATCATCATTGCCTGAAGCAGGTGTTTGGATTAGGTTATACGAGATGTCCGTTTCAAAGCCATAATTTGTGGTCCTCCAATATCTTTTGGTCAGGCAAACATTCCCTTGCAAACAGAACTTAAAAAAAGCCTGAGTCCTAGGGGTTTTTAAAAGGTACTTGACAGCCTGACAGATGTCAACAGTAATTAGGAAGTTTTTATCATAGCATGTCCAATACATCCAACATGCTGTACCAGCTTAGAGATGCAGATAATGTTCAGTTTGTAAATCACATCACCTTGCTATGTTTTCCTGCAGTATAAGACATTTGGTGCAGTGAATACAAGTGTAGATTCTAAATAGTCAGCCAGTAAACAGAACATTTTTTTGCTTTGTTAGTAGTATTGCATCTTAAAATATATCTTTAAGTACTTGCCTGAGGCTAGAAAAATAATTTTACTTCCTACATAAAACATAACTAGATCTGAGACTACATTTCTGGACAGGGGCTGACTGTGTGCACACAGGGGACAAAGCAAGCGAGGGAAAAATAATCTCTCTGTTGAGGCACAATGTTCTTAGGTTTTCTGAATTGACAGAATAAATTATTCTGTCTTCTGGCTGAAAGGGATATTTATAAAGAAAAATGGACAATTCACTGCAAGACAGACATATATCAGAATGAATAGCTTAGTTTTATCTACATGGAGTTTGAAATGATAGAGAGCCATTAAGGATTAAATGTTTGAGAGAGGGGGAAATTCAGCATTGAACCTCTGTTCAGGTCTTTTGGAAGATTGTCCACATGTGAATAATCCAGAAAGTGAAAGCATTGCTGTGTATTTCTGAGTGTGTGTGTATAATCTATTCAAATTTAGTCTTTATAATAAATATCTCTCTATATATGATAGCTATATATGGGGAGTGAACAGGAAAACAAACAGATCTAGGGGAAGTATATAACAAAAATAAACGCATGAAGAAATATCTTATAAAATTGTCATTTATCAAAACAAAATAGAGGTACTCTGACAATTTACAACTTTTACACTCTGAAGACTCCAGTGTTCTGATACTAACAGTTTCAACCTGATCTTTAGTACTTAGAGGAGCCTGCTGTTTTTAAAGCTTTGAACTGGCTCTGACAGAGGCTTTGGTGGCAAAAAATAAATGAAAAACAATCCACGTGCCTTTCTAGACTCATTACTGCTGTCAGAACTCTAGTTGCTATTCAGTCTTTGATTTTGTCTTGATCTCAGCTGGAATTTTTGCAAACTACAGAAGCAAGCTGTTATTTTCAGTCTTAGTGCTTTCTCTGATTTTGTGCCATTTTAAGGGAAAGATGCTGCATTTACTTCCATTATATACAAGCTCTAACAGATCCATTGTTGTTATTTATACACCCTCACATATGGGTATGTTCTGCTGATTCCATTACATGCCAAAACGTTTCCGGTGGTTTTGATTTGCTTTTTTGGTTTTTTTTCTGACAAAGAGACCAGATCACTTGTCTACCCTGTGTTGTTTGGTTGGTTGTTTTCTGTTCAGCTTTTTCCAAAATATATGTTTATTTTCTCAAATTTCTGTGGTGGTTTTTTTTTACATATGTCTACTAATTCTAGAAATCAGATGAGCTTAACTCTGTCATAGCCCCATTCCATGGTTTTTTGGGTTTTTTTTAGTTCTCCACTCTTATATTATAACATCTCTATGCTGTACAATTCTGTCCTTTTCCATACTGTTTCTAATTATTTTTTGTTCTGATACTTTTTTTTAATGTGGCGTCTTATCGTTATGGTTTTCATTACTCTCTCTAATGATATCATTAAGCTATAAAATGGAACCTAAACTAAGTTCTATTTGCATTATTATGGTTACCTTGCATTTTGTTTAGGTCTATTTAATCTTCAATTTGTTACAGGATATTATATAACCATCAGTTGAAAATTATCAGTTTTGATGCAATTTCCACTGTTCTCTATCAATGCATTTTTTCCTCCTAGGTAAGGGACACATGAAAAAACTGCCTCAAGAGTATCATTCCACAATTGGTGCCATAAAAATAATTATTTGAGAATTTAAAAGAACCCAAACCAGAAGGAATATCTGAGGGGAATAATAAAGCAGAATATGCCAGAAGCAGTCCTTTTTGCCATAGCCAGAAGCTCTTTCCCTCAGTCTAGCATTAAGGCCAAGAAAAATAGAGATTGGAAAATTGTCAACCCTTTATACACAAGTAATATCAAGAAAATAATTTTCACTAAGATATACAACCTGTTTCCTTTGGTTTAGTTCATGTCTCAGCTCTGCACTTGCTGGGAAATTTTTCTTCTTTCTAGCCTTATCTTGAAAGAATTTGCAAGTGAAGGACAAATATTTGATAATGGTGCCACAATAATATATTTTAAATTGTTAATGCTGGTAAATGCTTGAAGTCAGGAAGCCTGAAAATTTTTGCATAATGAAAAGTATGACTTTTTTCCCTGTAATTCCAGTGTGAAACAAATTAATTACTTCAGTGAGTTTATCCAGTGCTTAGTACATATTAATGTAGAAGGCTCAGTGATAGGAATTATTTTATAAAGCGTGGTTTAAGATTAATGTTAGAAATTAATTCAGCAAGAATGTAATTGTTGTTGTTGTGCCTGAAACACCTCACCATTCCTTAGTGGTGAAGATTGAGCGAGGTGGCCAAAGCAAGGCTGAATTAACTGTGGTTTGTTTTTCCCAAATCAGATCTAACTGATAGGATTTTTGCAAATCATATGAAGGTAACTTGATAAGCAAGAATGAGTTTGCTGAGATCTTGCTTTTGCACTGGTTTGTTGTTGGTTCCATTTCACAGAGATAAAAGCTGAGGCACAGAGAAATAAAGTAATTAGTTCAAACTCACGCTTGTGGCTAAGTCAGGTATGCACGGTTAGGTCTTCTGCATCCCTCTTTCTTCTTCTTATTATTATATTTAATAATAAGGTTCACCTTTGGAGTGAACCACAGACTGGGAAAAAAGGAGAAAGAAATTAGGCAAAAAAAAGAAAAGGAGCTTTTTGGTACAGGCCATGTTAAAAACTAGAACTAAATACAGAATTCCCTTGCATTCTGAATTTCCAATGACGGGTATTAGCAAGGGAAATACTGGTTCTTTTGGTCAGAAGTGGGCACAGTTTCAGTTTCCTGAACTAATATGAACTATGGATCTTCTGCTGGAACGTCCATGTGCTCGTGCTCTTGGAACAGTGATATTTTTATGTTTGCCTTTTTTAATCTTTATTGCTGCTAGCATGAACTATGGTAGCTATACATTGCTCCCTCTTGCAGGTCTTCTGTAAACTAAATGTTTCATCTTCATATTGCTTGTGAATTTAAATTTAAGCACAAGTATGATATTTCTCTTCCAAGTGCAATAATCCTTAGGCATTCTGTTCAAATGTGTAATTTTCCCACTATTCCCTTTGAATCTTCAAACAGAAGTGTGTCATAATCTTTTGAATCTTGTTCTCTTGCATAATGCAGTAACATTGAATCCCTTAGTTTTCTGATTTAATAATGTTCACCATTAGTAGAATGTAGATTTTGCCTTAGTCTCCTTGTTACACCTTACAAAATTAAATTTTTAGATGCTGATAAAACAGTGGACACAACAGGGCTTTGGGAACTGGAAACAGAACAAAGAATCTGTTACATATTACATGATTGCTGGCTTGCATTTTGCTGACTATAGGTAAAAGCCTCCAGTGACAAGGAAGAGATAAATAGCTCTCCCTTTAACTGCAACTTCGGAAAGCAGTGTAAAGCAGGTCTTATATGAAAGACACAACAATGCTTTCAATTATCTTTCCATAAATGCAGAAAACTAATGATTTTTTTTCTGATATGAGTACTGTATTTTACTACTTTTTCATCTGCTTGTGTGTTTCTTATGTGTTTGTGTCTTATTTCTATAGCCGTGTCTTACTTTGAATTTATAAATTCCTTAGTTCAAAGGCTGTCTTTTTACATTGCATTTCTAAAATACCCTGTGATGGGCTCTTAGCAATTCTGACAATACCAAGATGATGTAACATTTGTGTTGCATTACAGATCTTGCAACTGCCATCAGGACTGTAATCTGACTGCACAGGGAACTAAATAAGTAGATAGAGAGGTACTTTTTACTCAGAAAAATGTGAAAGAACACAATAATGAAAGCAGGACAACAAACTAGGACACAACCACAACAAAATAACATGACCACCACAATCCAGGGAAGAGTTCGCTATTCCCATGGCTCTGAGGGATGGGACTTTCTTATTGCTTCAACATTTGTTTGTGTCTTTGCAGAAAGTAAGACTGTGTACAAAACCTGTGCAATGTTATATTATTACAGTGGTTTTGAGGCTGATAAGTCAAGCCCTCAACAGATGGGAAATGATGCAAGAATTAAGATCCACATGCAAACTTAATTTGGCTTTTTGTGATTATGCTTTCTAATTCCGTCTGCAATCTCATCATTACATACTGTGTTTTTTCATGGCACATCTGCCTGATTGAGTGCTCACTTTTTAAATAGATTTTCAGTATTTTGTTTACTCATGTGGCTCCTGTGCCTTACCTCTTTCATTTTTCAAAACCGGTTCTAAAGGGTTGTTGAACTTTCTCTGAGACTTCTCATTCTGTTTGTATTTGCACCCAACAACTACAAAAATAGAAATGAACATATTTTCAGAGCATCTCTGTAACATGAAGCAGTACTAGAACATCCATTTTATATCTGGAGGACTGAGAAACAAAAGAAGTAAAAAAAGCCCAGTTCCTGCTTGCTCTGAGTTGCCAATGCAAGACTTTTTCAGTGCATTTAGCACATTAGACAGCTTCTGACCTGTGGGCCTGTGGACTGGGCACCTTTCACAGCACAGCCATGGCTCGTTTTCACAACATACTGTTCCATTAAACTGAGCCCTGATTCCTGTTGCAGTTAAAGTGCACAGCATTTATGTAAACCTTCCACCATACAAAGCCATGCAAGTGGGTTGAAAAAAGATTGCAGAGAAAAAAGCAAGAAGTGCATTGCCAATGTTTGTGAGCTTCATGATGCTTTAGAAGTAGCTTGCAGGTAATATTCTGGTTTTTTCCATTTTTTGATGGCTTGTTTGTTTTTAATTCAGAAACAGGAGTGGAATATCCCATAATGTGATATCAGCCTGGTGTTTTCATGGTTTTCCTGCATGTTGGCAACAACTACAGGTACTTCAGAGAACTCTGCAGCTTGAAACTGGTGAGGTAACTCCCAGTCAAGGCAGATAGTCATTCTTGATGAAGCAATGAGAGCCGTTGCTGAGGAGTTTTACACATATTTGCTGAGAGCATGTGAATGCTGAGACATGAATTTTTAATTCCATTCCAGGTATAGTTCTTGCTGTTTCTCCTTAAGATCAATCCTTTCTGTCCCATGTTTCCAGCATTTCTTTATTAGAGTATTTTATAGCTCAGTCTCTGTTATGCTTTCCTGGATTTCTCACATCAGTGAGAATGTTCCTGTAGAAACATTCCCATTCTCCTTTCCTAGACTTTATGCTGTTCCTCTCCTTCAGTCTTCCAGCTCCACCACTGCTCTCTGGGCAGCTGAGCCTCCTCATTTATTTTTTCTCTCACTCCCCATGGCTGTCTCCTGTACCTTCCTCTTCTCACCTAAGTGGTTCTTCATCTGCAAATCTGCACCCTGAACTATTTCACAACAGGGTCCCTTCCCACAATCTGCTTGCCCGTCCAGTCCTAGTTCTTCTCCAGTATCTGGGACTGTCATAAAATCCAGAACCCTTCTTGTTTATTCTCATTTGTTCACACTCTGAAAACATCTACTCACTGGCTTTGAGTCATCTTTTTCCTCTACAGGAAAGATGGGAAGGGACTCAATATCAAGGTGTGTGGTGATAAGGGTAATGTCTTAAACTGAAAGAGGGTAGACTCAGATTAAATATAAGGAGGTATTCTTTACTGTGAGGGTAATAAGGCACTGGCAAATATTGCCCAGAGAAGTTGTGGATGCCCCATCCCTAGAAGTATTTAAGGTCCATTGGAAGGGGTTTTGAGCCACTTGGTCTAGTGGAAGGTGTCCCTACCCATGGCAGGGCTATTGGGAGCTGGATGATCTTTAGGGTCTCTCCCAACCTTTTACCATTTTATGATTCAGTGATTCTGCTCATCATCTTAAACTTGTCTTCTCTTCTACTGGTCTTGGTTTTCCTCTTGATCCAGCTCCCATTTCAAGAGTCTGCTTACCTTTTTCAGACTCTCAGTCTCATCCTCTTCTTGGGGAACACTGCACTTCAGTTTCTGGCCTGCAACATGCACAGCATAAAAATACCTTTTGAGGTCTTATCTTGCAAACATTAAGAATTTTCTGTTGATATGTGCAAATGACATTTTTTTCAGGGGTTATATCTTATTTGGAAAAGAACAGATATTCATAAGTAAAAAGGAAGGGTGCTCTGAAGAAAACTGCAGCATGTCCTGATAAACTGCATATCCCTGCTCTGTACCATAGGGATAGGGCAACATGTGGGAAATTTGTTTAAATTTTTTAATAATTACAATAATTTTGGCCCATGCCCATGTCAACCTTATCCCAAATCTTGGAAACATTTTATGAATTTTGGCTGACAGTAATTATGTAAACTTCAAGAAAATAATTTCTTCATCCAGATGTCTGGCACACACAATTCCAGCTGGAATAGCTGTAAACTTGATTAAGTTCTCATCTGCCTGAAAGCAAAGCCCTATGAGAGAATGTATCTTGCAGTGTGAAAGATGGGTGATTCAGAAACTGTCCTATCAGGACCTATGGAGAATGGCAGGGGTGGGTGTGAGCCCATAGGACCACAGGATCAGAAGATGAAGTTTTGGCAAAGGGTTATTACAGAACACAGAAAAGAATGGGAATGAGAACTGTGAGGAAGGAGAACAAGAGCAAGACTGGAGCAGTGAGGAAAGCACTGGACAGACATAGTTGGAAGAAAGCAGTGTTCAACAGACACACCACAATCCTCACGTAACTCCCTCATCCACTTGTCCCACTGAATCACCATGTTGCCCAGGTATTCCATCATGACACTTGGCTCAGCCATCCCCACTTTATTGCCATTGTTTTAGTAGTGTGTTCCTCGCTATTATCTAGTAATATATAGGAGAAGAGGAGATCATTACTGGTTCCTGGGAGTTGCTTTTGCTCCTGAGTCCTTGTCTACCCACTGAGCTCATGGACCTGCGCATATCCAGGCACACAGGCCCAGTGCTTCTCCAAGAGGTACTGTGCCCAAGAGCAGATTGGGAAGGGAACTTGGCTCAGTCTCACAGAAGCACAAAGACACGCTCCCGCTCGTGCTGTGATTTCTCTCACACACTGTGCAACAATGGAAGCAAGCAGGAGTGGGATGACCCATTTGTTTGGTTGCCATGACAATGTGTTACCCAGTATGGAATACTGCTCTGAGCAGCCTTGCTGTTTGGCTGCTGTGGGATGATGATACTCTAAAAAAAATAACATAAGAGAGTCAGCCATTGTCATTTCACTGCACTGCATTGACCTCTGCAAGATGAGAGGTGCAGCTCATCTGAAGTGACAGAGGTCTGCTGCTCAGAATATAGCATTTGTTTGAAAAGGAGGTTATGGTTTTTTTCTGAAGAGGGATTGGATGAACGAGATGGGGATTTATTTATTTCTTTGAAATTCCAAGAGGGGTCATTTAATTTCTAATGCTGCAAATAAAATACCTGAGGAAATCAACAGTGGCTTATAGATGTAGGGACAGAACTGTATTCACATTGCAGCAGAAACAATACTTTCCCTGGGGTGAAAAATGCTGAGATCTATAAGTGGGTAGGCATCAGAAACATGTATAGATACGCCTGAGGTCTGATTTAGAATGGCGGATAAACTTTTCTGTATTTGACACATGAAATAGGCAGCTCTTGCTCTCCCTACCATGACCAACTACCTCAGCTGGTGTAGAAAGGAAAAATACTTCACCAGCAGCTTATTATCTCCCAGAGATAACTTTCTTTAAAGAAATACTGGTTTCTCAAATACAGATCACACCAGATATATGCCTTTAAGGGTTTTACTGAGTCTTTGAGGCATTTTCCATATGCCTTACCTTATGTTGCAGCTTGCTACAAGACAAAGATGACTTTTATCTTTAATTTTGTACTTTCTTATAGAAGTGCTTATGATATTATTATTATCATTATTATTACTATTATTATTATTAAGGATGAGAATAATACTTTGTATTGCTGTAGAACTTAGGTATTCAAAACAAGAGTCTTGTACCAGCCTCTGTACCTACTTGCCCATTTTTATTTAAACTTCTATACTAATTCTTTTCAAAATGTATGTAAGTGAGCAAATATATAATGTATCCATCTAGATCAGATGTAATTTATTTCTATCCTTCAGGAGATTTGGGAATATACATCAGTTCCTGTCACAGGGAGGGAAGTGCTTTGCAAATCTCTATTCCCTTGACAAGAACAGCTCTTAGCAACAGGCAATTTCCCTGTGTAACACTCCTGGATCTTCCCTCCCTCTGTTTATTTGCTGTTAACAAGTTTGGCTCTCCTTGGAATTTCAGTTCAAATTGGCTCAAAACAATGTCAAAGCAAAGTGTACACATGCATGTTAGAGATGAAACAATGAAGACTTGAGTTTATGTTTCTCTTTAGTCTACATGAGTATTTCTACTCACCAGTTTGACCTGCTTTTCAGTAATGAAGACCTTCTGCCCCTTTTAATGGAATTTTCTCCAAAGGAATTTTCTAATTTGTATATCACTGTAAATGGGAAACATTTATGGGGTTTACCAAACATAGATGTTGCAAAAAAGAAAATGAATAACTTTCTCTAATATGATAACTGGTTTTCTAGACAGCAGAAAGGGGAATGAAACCATCTATCTGGATGTCAGCCAAGCGGTGTGTCGTGGCTTGGAAATACTGATCAGCTCTTCCGTGACACTGGAAGGATGGCCCTTTTCCTCAGAATGGAGTGAGAGTCCCTTCCCCCTGCCTCTGGCAGTGATGTGAGGTGGTATCAAATAACAACAGGGTCCTGGCCTCACCCCTCATGGCAATTGCAAAAAATTAACCCTGTTCCTGTCTGAAACCGGAACAGGGGCACATGGGAATTTAGTTAAGTGCAAAAGTTGGAAATTAAAGTGCAGGAACTGTAACCATGGTAAGAAGTTGGTTAGAGGCATGATGGCAATAGGAAAAGTAGAAAGGGAAAGTATCTGGCTGGACAGAGGGAGATTACTGGAGTTTTTTTTGAGTATTTTTCCAGATTAACCTTGTTTACTGTTTTCAGTAATGAATTTGGTACAAAAATTAGAAATGTGATGAGGAAACCCCTCATGTTGCAGTTGGACAAGATCAGATCTCCATAAAAGAAATAACACAGGAGGAAGCAAGTAGATTAATAGGAGGTGAAATGAGATAGAGATAAATTAAATGGCATGTAAGTTTGTTCATTTGAGTACTTGGATTTTAAAAGTCAGGAGCTCATCCATGGGAAATGACTGAGGAGAAGGACCAGACCACACTGTAATAGTGGCTCTGTTACTGATTGCTGTTGTCAGTGACATACAGTTGCTGAGAAAGCAATCCATGAATGGGCACTGCAAAATCTTCTTAATTTGAAGTGTCCCCACAACCCAACCACTCATTTGCATATGATGACCCAGAAAGGCGATTAATGTGTGGTTCAGAGGGAAGAAAATGGTGAGACCTGGGGAATAACCAGTGTGATCAGAAGAGACTGCTGAGCTCAACCCAGTCTGAGAACAGCTGCTTTCTATACACATATCACTGAGGATGGAATAGAGGACCTGTACAGAGGACAAGACTAGCACCAAATCAGATTGGTTGGAACTGGCTGTTAATTAAATTTGGCTGGAAATTTGAAGAATTCTTACCAAAGAGTATTGAATAACCTTTTAAAAGGAATATCAAGGGCAAATAAAACACATGCCACGAATGGGGTAAACCCACTGTTTTAAAATTGTTACTGTTTGGCCTCTATCCCTACCATATGATTTATCTTACAGATATAACACTTTCTCCTGTTAGCCTTGTAAAGTGAAGGATGATTAAATTTTTAATGCAAATCCTTCAATTCAAAGAAATATTATGTCTGTTTCTATTTTAGGACTTGCTTCTTTCTTGTTATCAAGTTATCAAGTCCCTATACTAGCAGTTTCCAAGTACATGGAAGCAGAAAATCGCTCTCTCACTTTCCTTTTTAAGGCTGTTGTAGAAAACAATTAATTAATTTGTTTATGTCTGCATATATAGGATGAGTGAGGATGGCTTGTTTATGTATAAATAAATGACTGAAGGGAAACTAAATAATTTTAAATGAATGCTACATTTTGAATTTTTTTTGAAACTTGTGGTTAATTTTGTTTCCAAGAACTGCTTCTAAAATGTCATCTCATTTGAGCTCACACATTCACAAGCCTCCATATCTTAACAGTTTCCTGGGACAGCCATCGTGAGAGGTCGCTGCCGAACAGAGATGATCAATGGGATTTCCAGTTTTTTCTTGCCAAGGGTTTGCCCCTTTGCCCCTTGGAATCCAGATTAGAGCTACTGTCTCTGAGGAGAATGCAGTCTGGAACTTGTCCCCTGTTAGTAATGGAATTCATCCTTCAGTATTTGCTTCCTTCATGCAGTAGGCTATCACTCATAGATGTGAAGTATTTTTGGTGTATTCTTTTAAAGCAGTGAGACCTGAAAATTTTACATGTTGCATCAAGAACAATCAAGAACAAACTGGACAGTGGACTCTGATTTCCTGTGCAGTTTCTTCAGATGAAAGTCCAGGCTTACACACAGACAGCTCAGTAACAGATGTCGTCTCTTGAGATTTAGGCTGGTGGGTGTAAGAATCAATGACAAAAAATGTACAATATCTGAAAAAGAACAGGTACGCAAGAGCATCACATAAGTATTTACTTGGAAATTTGAAAACAAAATCAAATTATTAATTAAACATAAATTGCTTTGTCAGAGTAATTCTGGAAGCATTCTTTATTTACTGGGAACTGCTGAAAATAAACACATTCCTGAAGCACCTTAGAAACATGTTTTTTCCTTCTGATCTGTGCAGATGGCAGACTCCTGATGACTGCTGCTTGGGAGAATTGGGAAATCAAATAAGACTCTTTAATAGAATATAGAAGAATAACAGCATTATGAAGATATCTTACATTAGTCAGTTCTCTGAGAAGGCTTTGCCTGGGCTTCATCCTGGAGTGATGTCTCAAAGACTGAAATGTTTCAAAACCCAATTAAACAAGATTGTAATGGAACATGGACTAAACCAGTTGCTTTAAAACAGAGGAACCTGGAAATGACTGGGTGGGAAAGAATGTAGATATTTACACCCTTTGAATGTCTACAAACAAAGAAGAAACAGCAAGGACACTGAAGAAACAACTAGCAAAAGTAATCAAAACTACTAATAAGTATTTATTAATACTCATGAGAAACAAAGGATCTGCCGGAAAATTTGTAGGGTCTGCTCATGGACAGGGTATCAAAACATGCTCAGAGAACACAGAGCAATTTCAGAGGTGGTAGAAACTTTTTCTGCATCACTGTTCATGGCAGAAGAAATGAGGGATATTCCTATTGAAAAATCATTCTTTATGGGGGACACGTCAATTGAAGTGATTCTGAAGGGATGCTGGAACTGACTGAAAAAATGAACAGTCACACATCCTCAGGACCAGAATGTATTCATTCATGGGATCCAAAGGAAGTCAAGGATGAAATAGCTGAATTACTAATCATGGTGTATGCCCTTTTACTTAAATTGCATCTGTACCTGACAACTCAGGGGTGACATTAAGTCTGTTTTTAAAGAAGAGAAATTAAGAGAAAATTAGTAGAAACTATAATAAAGGGTGGAATGAATGGTTATGTGATACATCTGATTTAACTGGCAAGAGTCAACCTTGGTTCTTTTAATGAAGAAGTCAGTATGGATTTTCTTTGTACAGAGAAGCTCTTCATTGCAAATCTTTTACAGTTCTTTCCAGAATTCAATATAAATATGGGTAAGGATGATGTGATTGATAAATCCTTAGGTTTTCAGAATTCTTTTGATAGTCTTTCAGTTTTACTTCAACTTTGCACCTGTGATGTAGGAGACACAGCAGGGAGCAAAACGAACCATTGGCTTACCACGGTTGTGCTTATATTCTGATGTAGACAAGATGACTCCTGCCCAGTCTATCCTTGCAAGTACATGGTTGCTTCTATAGTTGGTTTCCAACAAAACAGAGTATTTCTGAATTGCAACAAACACAAAGCAATCCCTTCTGGTCCTGGGGTATTTATTACTACCATCTGAGAGCCCCAGATTTCCACTCTCTGTTCCTCTAAAGAGTTTCTCAGTCTATGCATGTGCTGAGGGCTCACTGCTCTTAGAAGAAACTCTCCTCTTGTGCCACAGACACTCCACTTCCAGTAGTAAACCTATCCTCTGAAAAGCAGAAATCTTCTGCTTTCTAAAGGGACCAACCTCACTCGGTTAGTCCCTTCATGGAACATGACTTAAAACAAGATTAAACAGCCAGAGAGAGGTTGTCCATCACAGCTATGGGCAAATGTGAACATTTCTGCTGGCAAGCAAGCTGATCAGCAGGAAAGCTTTGGAAACACCTGCTGCCAACTCACAAGTGGAAGTGTCCTTAGTGGGCTCAGAGTCATGCAGGCTGTTCAGATATCAACTCAACTTCATCCTGGTATGTTGTATTTGAGAAAACAGGCAAAGAGACAGTGTAAATTGTTCAGGGAGACAAGAGGGACATTATGCCACACTGGTCAATGACAGATGAATGTCTTGTAGTAACCACGATCAAATAAAAAGCTGTTATTCTTTCTAACTTACATTCAAGGCCTGGCAGCTTGAGAATTTGACAGCTACAGCAGGGTGCCCTCTGTGGAGCAGATATTGTGGTGGCAAGGGATCTATCCCTTTATGTCCTCGACAGAAATCTACCAGATTTTATGTCCCATTTATGCCTTTCTGACAACTGAAAAGTAGTTGACTTCTGATGACAGGAGCTGGATTGATGTGTATTACAGTCATTTCTCAGCAGTGTAATTTTTTTCATCTTTACTTCAGATGTTCACAGCTATTCTCTTGCCATCTGAGTATCACTAGAACACTAAGACACAGTAATTTTCATCATTCACCCCTTCAATTCACACCAGTTTTTTCTCTTGCTTCTCTTGTGTGGACAATACAAGTGCCTTTCATTATTTTACAAATGTTATTTTACAGTTTTAGTCTTATCTATAAATTGTTGATGATATAATTTAGATATTTCCCAGTGTTTTAATCCAAAAAATGATAGAAGTCCCAATCCATTACTGAGTTTAAAATAAAAATAGCTGAATCAGCCTGGAGATTCATAGTATCTGTTAGTATAAGCAGCAGAGTAGGCATTACCATGTGGTGACACATACTCTCCTCATCTTGCAGCAGTGTGTGCCGCAGAGATTTCATGAGGGGTATAGTTGTGTAGTACAAAATTTGGGGAAAGAGATCATCAACCAGGATGCAGTTGTACAGATCTCCCCAGGTGCCAGAGGGCCATGTTTTTCCTGTTTCCTCAGCTGGCTGCTGTGTGAAGGTCAGAGATGTGGGTTAAGATAGACAAGAGATAAAAATGGCTAAAAAACATGGGTGGTGTAAGTTGGTGGAGTAAAAAATAACTATATTTTCATCATTGTGCTGGAAATATTTTGGCCAGAGATAAAAATCAAGCTATTCATTTAGGATTGGATTTTGGTGTTGGGTTTTTTAGTATACTATGTATGTAAAAATATCCCTCTTCTTTCTGTTCCTCTTTTTAAAGACACAAAGAGACCATAGGTCTTACGATAGTGTAAATGATCTCCTTCAAATTTTATAGCTCTTAATTAGCTAATTTATACAGAATGAGGATTGGGCTCATGTTCTTTGGAATTCGGTGATGGATAGCTCCACAGGAAAACATCAAGTATAAACAAGAAAACCTTAACCTTCAACACGGAAAAATAAATAATCTGAAAAACCTACAGGAAAAACTTAAGGAAATGGAGTTTGGTAAATGCAAAAGTGTGATTTATTAAAATTCTTGGAGAAAGTTCAGGAAAAATAAACACACGTTATTGCAGCATAGGAACACATAAAAGATATTATTATTATCCTTCTGTCCTAATGAAAGATGCCATAAGAAATCAGAGTGAAATGTGTTCCAGTAAACATAATTAAAAGGAAAAATGTGTAGGATTTATAAATAGAAATATGCAAAGGATATGTTGGCTCACTCTAGTGGGAAGTGGTATTTCAGGAGAAAAGTTCCTATTTATCTTAAAAAAGGTTTGCAGAAACACTGAACAGCCTCCCAGCCTTACTTTCCCAGAACACGAGGGAGGCAGCTCACGCTAATGCAGAACCCAAGTGCGTTTTGGCCGCACACTGCACAGCAGGGCTGGCGTCTGTAATGTTGGGGTTTGCCTTCTCTGTTGATAAGGACAACTCGTGTCATCATCTGAGTTTTTCAACTCATTTACCAGCTCTACTTCTATTTCGGAGAAGGCAAGGGCATAGATATGTCTGGAATTTCTAGTGGAAGGCAAGGAATTTTGTAAATGAATTTCTGGATAAGTCCCATCTACAAACAGTTCCTACCCAATGGAAAAGACATTTCTTCACCTGTTGTTATGATAGGTTTCCTTGAAAGAACTCAGAATTATTAATTATGACCTAAACTTACAACCTGGATTGATATTCTTCAAGAGCCATGTAGAGTTCTTGCAGAACAAATGATATAAAATTCAACCTTACTCCAAAAATGAAAACAACTCTTACTAAAAGATATGTCTTGGTGTTCACGTCAGTGGGCTTATAATTTCATATACTGGGCACATTTCTTTGCTAATTACCAAGACGTTATTCTGGTACAAATAACATTTTCAATTCAAATAGAAATTTGAGTTTTAAGTAGAAAATTAACCTTGGTTTATTACTGGAAGAATTCATGTGCCAAAGCCTAGGTATTTTCATTGTCTGCCTTTAAAAGGAAAGGAATCCCTTTATATTTCCATGCACAAAATGTGGTCACATAAAGGCAAAAGGTGAATAAAGAGCATTTTTCTTAATTTATACATCCTTGTTTTCTTGGCTATCTGCTGTGAAATATCATTTGCTTTTAGTAGGAAGCCTCAGGTATCAAACTGATTGGTACAGTTTCTTTATGAGAACTCGCTGCAAGTTGGGG
This sequence comes from Corvus cornix cornix, assembly GCF_000738735.6. NCBI lineage: Eukaryota > Metazoa > Chordata > Aves > Passeriformes > Corvidae > Corvus > Corvus cornix. The sequence continues at coordinate 11,255,380 of NC_046335.1, forward strand.
AACACCTTCTATTTCACAGTGGGTCTGTCTTTTAATTTGAGTAGCTGATGCACTGTGGCTGGAGGAAGGAATAGCGAACTTTTGATTTCAGTCAGCTTTCCCGAGGTACACACAGATGAGCACACAGATAAAGCGGACAAAGAAAGGGAAAAGCTGTAATTGCAATGCTCTGCAGGCTGGAAGGCAGCAAGCTCTGCCTTAGCTCTTCTGAAGCAGGATGCAAGCAAAGGACAATGCCACACTAGATGTCTGCTGTTCCTGCTGGTGAGAAGAACGAGGGACAAGCTTGGCGACACCATCTCTGCTGTGAAAACCTGGTTAGGCACCATGTTTTCGCCTTGGGACCTGTATGGTAGCCTATTACTGTCCCTGCCCAGCTCCATGGGGTCCCGTGTGCACCCACAGACGCACGGGTGGGTTCAGTGCTACAGTCGGTAGCAGAGAGTCGAGAAGGGCATTTGCGTACATTCTGGCAGGAGCATTTATTGCTGCTACACTGTCAAAAGTTGCGGAGGCAAATACCAACATGATTCTGAAACTCACACTTTTATCTGGGGGAGGGGCAAAGGCAGGACCAGAGAACAGGGACCAATGGGGAAGCTCTGGGGGAGTGATGAGAGGTAGAGGCTGACAGCCAACCGGGGAATCCAAACTGGGATGGATTAACGTAACAGAACACGCATCCTGGGAGAAGCCTCTTTCTCTTACCCTGACCGCTAAGTCTCTGGCACCAGAGACTGTTTTACCAAGAGCTCTCTGTCCCTTGTGCCACCCGCTAATCAGCCACATACATACCTTTTCAGCCCTGACCCAGCGTATTTACTCGCCATCATCACCCACGGACTCAGCATCGTCACCCAGGGGTGGATCTTCAGAGGCTCAGGAGAGCGACTGGACCTTTGCTGTGAGGGCTGTGCAGCCAGACAGGAGAAAGAAGAAAGGAAGATCAGTGCTGCTTTGGGGATACCTCCCTGAAGATACTGGGTGGGTGGGGGTGGATTTTCTTTATATGAGCATGTGGTTTTTTAAGAGGAAGAGGGCTCTCCTCTCATGACAGCAGCTCCTGGAAGGGCACTGACACCACAATTTTGCACCGCATGCATTTCTAAATGCTAAATGCACTGCATGCTTTTCTCATTTACTGTCATCAGTTGCTTTGTTCCTTTCTTTCTCATGCGGGAATAAAGACTGCCTGAGAGTTGTCTTACCAAAATGACTGTGGAAGTAATTTATCTGGGTTGAAACAGGACCAACCAGCAAACCTCACATCCAGGGGAGTGGTGGAGGAAGGGTGAGATTCAAAGAGTAGTGCTGGGGTTTTTTTGCTTCCTATGATTCTCTTGCACCTATGGAGAATTTCAAATGACTGATTTAGGGCAACTGGAGGCTTATTGCCAAGTACTTGATCTGGTAATGCATCCCTATATTCTGTGCTGACTTGTGGGGGACTGAAACAAGATTATCCTCAGTGAAATAAATTCTCCTACTGAGGATGTAAAAGAACTCGATTGTCTTCTGCAAAGCAACTCCAGAAATGAAAAATAGAAACATAAATAGCTAATGGCTTATTCTTTTTCTTAAGGAAAAAAAAAAAAAAAGGGAAAAGGAGGGACCTCCTGCAACACTAAAGGCTTGGATGATGCAGAAAGTCAATTCTTGGTTCTGTCTTTTAATAAATACACAATGCTGTTGAGGATATTGTCTCTCTTTCCTGAGGAAATCCAGCATGCTCTTAACAATTCCTGTACTTTGCCAGGCAGACATCAAAATTACATGGCTAAAACTATAATATCCTTCTTTCTATACATGCAGATGGTACAAAAATATAACCCTTTGAGATCAGATAATTTAAAGATGGCTGAAATTTTCAAATGAAGTATTTTTGGTGGAAAAGATGTGTTTCTAGTAAGCAGAAATGTCTGCTCTCAGAAATTTCTTATTTTCATTATAAACCTGAAAAGGGACCACAACGAGAGGAAATTCTTGCCAAGTTTTGAAATTTTTTTTTGCTTTCATGTTTGTAAATGTATACAGAAGATCTAAATGGTCTGCAATAACTCTTCTGCCTTCAGCTAACACAAACCCATTTTTTACTAAAGATTTTTTTTATAAAGTGATAAGACAATTTCAGTCTTTCTATAGAAATAAATGATTTTGATTCAATATTCAAAAAAATAATTTGTGTCATCCAAGTACAAGAGGATATCATCATCTCACATCTGCAACAAATAACAGTTTATGAGAAGAGAAACTTATAACCCCTTACTATAAATGTTCATTTTTAGCCTTCATATGCACATGATCCATGTGGAATTCCCATGTGTTTTAAAATGCAACATGCTTGGCCTACTGCTAGGATAATACATTTAGTTACATTTCCTGTTATGGTTTATTCAAGGTTTTATTCAACCCTATTTCCTAAAACACTTCTACAAATTGTAGATTAAAAAAGCTGAACCCTTAAGGTAATATAAAGCAATATTATAGGTTTTCATTAAATCTCACTGAAAAGGGTGGACTGTTATAACCACAAGACATTGAGGTAAATTCAAAAACATATTCTGATCCTGTTACAAAAAATGGTTTCTTCCACCATAAGTTTATGCTTCTTACTGCACACAGTGACTCACGCACTGGCATGAAGAGATGCACAGAGCCAGGCTTGACAAGCCAGCTGCCACAACAGGAAGAGCTTCTCCATGCCAAGGCACTAGGCACAACCTCCAAACCTGCTTGGGCTGCCATGAAAACTGATAAGGAATTTTGCTGTCAGTTGGCTGGAGGATGTCCACGCACCAGAGCAGCCAAGCCAGAGGGAAGGCTGCTACAAGACCTACATTTTAGTCTAATCCATTCCTTTGAGACTGGCTGGGAGCAGGACTCTAAAAATGCCACATTTGAGGCTTAATGCTGACTTAAAGGAGTGTCAAAAAGCTATTAAAGGCAAATATTTCTCTTAGGTCCTCCTGGGTGTAGAAACATCACTTTTCACATGCTTACTAAAGTAGTGGGGAGGCATCAAAGAAACAAATGACTCCATCACCATTCTTTTTAAAAAATATCCCTCAAGTATTTCACTTTGAACTATCCAATTAGGAATAAAAGTAAATATAAAATAGGAATTATGAACAAGGCTTATTATATTTTTCATTATATAATTTAGTAAATGTTTTTTTCAGTACATGTTCATTTGTCTTGTAGAAGATTTTTGAGCAGACAAATTAAATTAACACTACATCAGGACAAAGAAGTCACATAGCTTAATACTATATCTTTCTGATGTTCTTAAAATAGAAAGGTTTGTAAATACCTTTGATAATTAACAAATGAAATATTAATTGCATATATCCTTAGTGGGAGATACTGAGAATGGCAAAATTGGATTACTCTTTCATGCTTAACATTTTTTTTAGCTTTGCAGAAGACCAGATGTGTTGAATTTGGGTCCACACAGAGTTAGCAGACTTTCTGTTCTACCTCTCTGTATAAAGTTTTGTGTTTAATGCAGGCATAGGATTTTGCATGTATGCAACTTATTTCAGGATTTCCTGCTGCCCTCTCCTATGACCTGGAGCTACTTTGAGCTATGCAAGGACTAAGGGAGGAAAAGAGTCCTAGTGGGGACAACTAATGGCAGGAAGGGAGGGAATAGAAGTACCTGATGGACACATTTCATTCCTCCTTTAGCCTATGACCTTACATACAGTCAAGCAAAGAAAGAACATCCGTAATTCTTCAGCTGGGTTATGAATTGGGAGAAATCTGTGCCATAGTTTATACAAGGCCTGGCTGACCTTGAACATCCACACAAAGCTTCCCTAGAGTCAACTCCCACAGCTTGGATAGATAAAGACCATCTGTAAGACAGATGAGACAAAATAATGTTTTTGCTGGAGTTTAGGATGCTTTTACAGCTTCTATGGAAAACCACTGCTATGAGTATCTCCTTCCTTCTCTCTCCTGTTAACCTGGGTTGGAGACAGGATTTGAGAGTTCAGTATGACCTGGGAGCCACCAAGGCTGTAGTGGGCCAGAGGAGCAGTGGGAAACAGTGCAGAAGAATACAAGCAGTGGAACTTTACTGGATTTGATGCTCACTTGCTAAACTGTGTTTTTAACAGCAGATTTCCATTGTGGTAGAGATCAGTAATATATCCAGAGGAGACCTCATATTTTCATCACTTCTAATGTCTTATTTGGTCTCAAATACCTGACCAAATTTTTAAATCTTCAGCAGTCATTGTCTTGGACACCACTTGTGGGCTAGGTTTCTCAGTAGGTATACGAAGTTCTGGCAGATATCACAGCCTGTCCTTCCTAGCAAATTCCTTCTCAGCATTATTAGCACTTGAGCTATATTACATACTGGCAAGCTGTAATACTTTCTGGTGTGCTACTACGCTCTGTGCTATTGTGAACACTCTATTTCGGTTCTGTTTCATGCCTTTGGGCTGAATGATAATTAGGTGGATTAATTCTTCTTTTCCACTTCCTTTACCCCTTCTCCATTATCCTCCTTTGCTTTCATATTCCCTACTTCCCCAATCCTTTTCATGTCTTCCTCTCTGTTCCTACAGCAGCTCCTTAATTTTTCAATTATCACCTGTACCAAAGGCCAGAAAGAAGCACATCAGTGTGCCTGAAGCTATGAGCAGGAAACATGCTCCTCTTCAAATAAGAGCCTCTCTGAAGGACAATCACAGAGGTAGTAGCAGTTTTGATTATGGGGCTTTTTTGTTGTTTTTTGTTGTTTGTTTTGGTTTTGGTTTTGGTTTTTGTTTTGGTTTGAGTGTTTTTTTGGTGGTTCTTTTTTGGTTTTTGTTTGTTTTGTTGTTGTTGTTGTTCTTGTTGTTGTTTAATTCACTTTTTTTTTCCTAAGGATATTTCTTACTTTAGGTTTAGAAAAGGACAGTTTCATTTGCATGCTGGTGTAAGTGATAATAAATTAGCTGCCTAAATCACTGGTTCCTATTCTACTGAGAAAATAAGAGACATGCTCATTAACATTTTATGCAGCCTCTGGATAGAAACAATATATCCAGGGTCAATGAACAGGTCCTAGATTTCAATATTGAACTCTTTAGCTGCCTAAAAATAAACCAGGTTCCTCAAGGCTTGCTAGAAAAAAAAACTTGCTATGACCAGGGATTCCCTTGAGTTCAGATAACCATAATAGAGCCATTCTCATGGCTGTGAGTAATTCCCTTTATGGCCTTGCAAATAGCCTGAGTTGTGGCCACAATGCAGTAAAATGTGGCTGCTAATATATTTAGGGTGCAAGAATCTACAGCCTGGATATTGACAATTCCTGGAGCTATTTAGGACTTTTTAACCTGTTGTGTTTTGGCTGTTGTTTGGTTTTTTGTTTTAGTTTGGTTAATTCTTTTTATTTGGTTGGTTATTTTTTTTACAACTCATAATTATAAACAACATTCTGTTTAATAATAGCAGTTCCTAGCCCAGGCCTGATTATGTCCTCAGCAGTTTCCAGGAGTCATGATTTTCTTATTATTGTCCTATGAAGAAGAGTTGCCAGTGTTGCAACCACTCCTGATCACTACAATCTCTTTCACCAAGGCAACTCCAGCTTCTACCTCACTTCTCTCTGACTGATTCAACATTCCTCTTAGTTTCTCGTATTTGTTGGTGAGAGAGGGTTTCTAGAAACACTCTAAAAATATCCAGAAGGAACTGCATTCTCCAGCCTTGGCTGTTGAAGCCATTTAGCATTGTATTTTTGTAATTTTCAATCACATGATTCTTACTTGATTATTTTTTCTGACTCTTGGCACGAAATTTGAGCATCTGGTCTTCTTTTGAGAAGTTTTTTGAAATCGTATTTCAGTTAGATTTCTACTTTCATGTCCATTTACTCCCTTTCCTTCTGCCAACCATCCTCTCCTCTGCCTGCCCTCTTGTCTTTGCTTTTCTTTTGATGTTTTACATATCCTTGAGGATTCTCTCGTGTTCCAGCTGGGATTTTCATCTTAACACAGATCTCTTGCTGAAACATGGCTCCGTATTGTCCTTTAAACAATCTTTCTGCAAATAAATTATTTAGACACATAAGCACACTTGTGCACACCTTTTAAAATAACTGCTGATTCCAAAAGTAGCTTTTGCAAAACCATAAGGCCCTGCTGGCAGAAAAAATTCCCTCTGAAGGAGTAACATTTTTATGTAGCAAATACTTTTTTTTCCATGCAACAAGTACATAATTTTTTTTAGTGAAATGTGAAAGGTTTTATCTGTGAGTGTGAGCAGGTGCAATAGTATCTCCCCCAGAGGTATAAATAGAAATGGAAAAAATTGGTTTTTTACCTATCCAAGAGCAAATCTGATTTAGCCAATTCACAGAATACAAAAGCAGTTAAAATAATCTACTAAGCTACTGACTGATCTGAACATTTCTTGATGTAGCTGATTAGACCACACTCAAAACTTTTATCCGAAAACTTGGACACATCTCTGCTCTCTTTATTTTAGATTTTTTAGTGCAATGCCTCAAAAGGGTAAAAGCTCTCTACGTAGAAGAACAGTATGTACATTTGTTTGCTAGCAGTCTGCCCTAAACAGTCCACAAAATTTCTCATAGTTTAGAGGAAAAAAAATGTAAGTCTGCAATTCACAGCAAAATATCTAATCTTACAAACTCATATCTAAATGTCCATAAAACAAACATTGCAATTGTTTTCTAGGGAGAAAACAAGAGAAACCAGCAGTTCTGATTCTAGTATGTACTTCAGAATTGCAATATTTGCTTTGCTTGAACACCATTCTGTGAAAATGTTTGCACTATGTAAATGTATCTAAATCACCAATTTTAAATAAAATTGATTATAAAATCACAGTGATCAATTAAATCTGTAGTCTCATTCTGACTCACAAACTAATGCTGATAAAGTTACAGGCAGGACTGCAGGAGGGCATCTAGTCCATTACCCTGCAGCAAGGGAGAAACAGGGAAATCTAACCTGCTTCTCATATACGGTTTTTCAATCTTAAAAAGCTGTAACCGTGGGGAGCCCATGTTCTCTCAAGGTAAGCTATTTCGTGGGTAATTATCACCACCATTGGAGAGTTTTCTCTAATGTGTATCCCAAATCTCCTTTGGTACAATTTAGCCTCATTACTACTTCTCCTGTTCATTGTAGATGCAAGTAAAAATTGATTCTCTTTCTCTTTGCACCAATGTATTCCATGTAAAAGTTTTTCCATTCTAAGGTCGTATTTTCTAAGCCTTTCTATCTTTTTTGTTACAGGCAGTGATTTGCCTGAGCATTTATACACTAAAAACAAGTTTGGGTAAGACCTTCTGCAAATTTGGAAACCAAGAGATAAAATCTTTCATGCGAGGTTTAATCCAAGTTGGCTGCATAGTAAATGTTAGAAGCGCCTTGTGATTCTTCACATAAATCTTGCTGAGAACAGGAATAAAACCTTATAAATATCATGCTTGTAAACAGACTTCTTCCTGGATGAACAGAAAGCAGATCCACAATTATAAAAAATAATACATCATAGGTAGTCTGACTTCAGCCTCTGTCAGTCTCCTAGTCGTTAAAATTGTAATAAGCTGATAATTAAAGCTTTACTAAAACCATTTACTGAACAGTTAGTACTTGGGTGTGGCTGGAAGTACTCATGAGGGAACACTGAGCCCTCCTCCAGCCAAGAAAGGAGATGTAAGAGGCAGTGAGTGGCTGTAGCTACAGATTTCAGCCTTTGGCAAGAACCCAGGTTCAAACAGGGAAACTGAGCCTGCTGCGCTGCTTATGCCACTGTTTGTCACCGTCCACCTCCATCCACCAAGTCCCTGTTCCCTGGTGAATAGTACTGGCAACAGATAGGCTTGCCAAACTGCAGTGGAGCAAGAGTCTCTTCTGCCAGACAACAGCAAAAGGCATACAGTGGATTATTGTCATGACACAGCAGGGCCCTGCTGGAGACAGGTTCAGACCATGACAGGAAGTGATGATGTACATGGAAGCTCACAAATCCTAAACAGCGCAGCAGGATTGATTACCTGGCAGTGAGAGCTGACAAAGGGAGCAGTGTCTGAGAATGAAGGCATTGTCATCCCAGCAGAAACTTTCCAGGCAATCAGAAAACCTTCTCGCACAGATATAGTGACATTTTCCACCTGTCTTAAATAGATAAGATAGGTCCCACTGTTTCTCTTGGTTTTAGATAATTCACACTACAATGAGAAGTTTAAACACCTGAAAAGGATTAATCTCAGTTTCCCACAGTGTTCAGAAAAGACACAGTTTTTCCTCTCACAATTTGCCAATCAGTAATGCTACAGAACATTACAGAATTTATTGTGGGTAAGAGCTGTAGAACATGACCAAAGAAATTCCAGTGAAACATCCAAGCAGAGATGCATTGAGAGCAAAACATGACAATGCAGGATGACCTTGCAGTGTGGATGATCAGACCTGAGCCCAAAGCTGAGCCCAAACCTTGCACTAATCTTTAGACTGCACTTTGCAAGTAGAGCCCTATCCCAGCTTCAGCAGGCTAATAGCAGACGAGAGAAATGCCAAAAGTCTACCAGTCCAGAGGCTGAAAACGTCTGTATGATTTAGTGAAGGCTTAGCTGATGCTTGAGCCTTTTCTGGAGAGAATGCATAACTTTCACACAAAGCAGTGGAGCAGGGGACTGCTCTATGTCCAGCAGAAAAGGCAGAATGAGACAAGCACATTTGTCAGTAAGTGAGTGCTCTTAAAGGAAACAGTTCTGCTCTGTAACGCCCACAATAATTACTAAGATGAAAAGGTTAGACAGTAGGTGTGCTGAGATACATCTATGAGTACTTTCTCTGCCTTTGAAAGGGGAGCTGGTTTGTGTCCTCTGTTTATTCACAGACTACGCCAATGAATCCTTCCTCAGGCTTGGGCTGCTGTCCCTAGGAGAGCACAAAAAGTGTTGGGAATTCTGGTCACACGGAAACAACTTAGTTTGTTACACCGACTAGTTACGAATTTGTAATTAACCTATAAATAGGAAGTATATTTGTAAATGCAGTAGCCACCTAGTCAGGCCATTTTCAAAACCAGCCACTTAGACTGAGGTCAACTTTAACAATGTCCATAGGAATTTATAAGCAAATCCAAAAAGCAAACTGCCCCTTTTGGAGAAAGCAGGACACTTAATTGTTGTGGCAAGATAAGAAATTGGCATTTTCAAGACTAGAAAAATATCTTAGAGATCTTTCTTCATGGTGTTTCTTTACTTCAATACTGCTTTGGTTATGTATTGAAGAACCAAAGTGATTCGTGAACAGTTCCTAAAGGACCAGATATAGCTTCAAACCCTGATTGAACACTGGCAGAGGTCTGCTGTGCTTAAAATTCAGTTGGTTAGGATGCTTTTAGATATGAGCTTTGAGTTGATGGATACTTTTTTCTTCTTTCACTTCATCAAGATGCTTGATTTAGTCTTCAGTTAGAAGCCCTTCTGTATTTCATTTATGAAATGTGAAGAAAGACTCAGAAAATGCTTGCAGCAATCAGAAACAGTTTGGCTTTCACAAATCAGATAGGCTGGGTTTTATAGCATATACAAGGGTGTTCGCTTGGACTATTTCTGTCAGAAAAGAACAATTTTTAAACTTACGTGTCTAAGATATTATGTGAACACTATGCACTGTTGAACACCGTTAATTTGACTTGTATCCTGGCACTAATATTTGGTTGAAGTAAACAATTCAGTAATCACACAGTGTTTATTATATATTCTCTGAACTATTTATATTCTTCACCACACTGTTCTAAAGCAGCAACGTGTATTAAAGTGCTCTGCCATCCATAAGGGACAAATGAAATCAGCCTGACTCAAATGACCAAATTACAATATTCTTAGGGCATTTCAAGCTATGGAAGCTGGGATTGTCTGTTAGGACTTAAGTGGCTTAGTGGAAGGAGGGAAGACAAGAGTGAAGCAAGCCAGAATAGGCTAAACTCAACCTGAGGTTCTGCCACTTGCCAAGTTCACTGAGAGGAAGGAGAAACGCAAGGTATCTCCTTTCTTGCATGCTTTGTCACAGAGGTAGGTCAAGTAGACCACATATGAAAGTAAAGCCCTGAACATGTCATGAAACTGGATCAGTTCTCAAAAGAGCAGTGCAGTAAGCCTTTTTGCCCTGGCCAAACATCTGGGTAATTAAATTCTGAAAGCCCTGTAGTTTCAGTTGCTTTTGAAGTACATGATGGTTTCAGGAGACATCTTGTTGATTAGAAGTCAAAGGTTTTAAAAAACCAGCTGATAAAAGAGTCCCCCAGATGAAAATCAAACCATAAAACTAGATTATCAAGGTAAAACTAAATATAACGAAGTTGTCAGGGTGACTTTTTCTGAGCTAATAGTGATAGAATAACTCACCCAGCATGATTTCAATGTTTGATATTTTTTGAAAAATCCTCTTTTCTCCCCTTAACCCTTGTTTCTACAAAAGTGAAAATAGAGGAAACACCTGAACACTTCAAAAATCAAGGCAGCTCACCCGCAGAATTTTCTTCTATGTTCCTGTGTAAAAATACTTACTTTTCTGTTAAGTCCCACCATCTAGGAATATCTGCCTACTACATGTTCTGGCTCTACTAACATTAGCTTTCATCATTGAGGTTTGTTTATTATCTTAAAGAGATGAGAAATATCTTTATGAAGTTACTCTCCAGTTGGGCTTGCATTCCTAAATCACTTAGACATCAGAAAAACTACTTTTCTCCAATTTTTAAAATATAGTTTTAATTACTTAAATGGCACTACAGAAAATGAAAAAAAAAAAAAGGTTGATTTCTCTGGGTGGGATGTCCTACAGAAATAGGAAATGATAATTTTTACTTCCATTTTTTTCCCCTTCTATTAGATTATCATCTCTGCAGGACAAAGTTTATCATCTTAACACCAGTACGATGGTGACCTGAAACCTGACTGAGCAGCCAGAGCTGATCCCTTTCAGACAAGGCTCTGGAGACACAGAAAGTGTGGCCTGCAGCTAGAATCCATCATCATTCTGCAGAGGTGTTCAAAAGAAAAGATCCACACCCAGTTGCCTAGCTGCAACTGAGCTTTTGTTGTTGCCCTGACTGTGTAATTTGGTAAAAGAATAGCATTTAAAAATGGATTCTCATATCTCAGAGTACAAATCGTTTTGCTCCTGGAGAAGGTCTATTTATGGATAGTAAATTATTAACTAGTGCATTTTCATAAGATTGATACATTAGCTCACTTTATTCCAGCTACAGTTCGTACCCTCAACATCTGAGTCCTCAAGGTGCTGATCTGAATCATCGTGTGCCTGCCTGCCTGATTTGCATGTACAATCTGATAATTAACAGTGCTTTTGGCTTGCTGTCACAGTTGACTTCTGTGGTCTCCATTTGCAAAATACTCAGATAAACTTTGCATGTGGAAATTATGTTTGCAATAGAGTAACATGCCTTTTTGTGATGTATTGGTCTTTAATAAATTTTGGAAGTATTTTCATTTTCTATATGGGAACAAATAGCATGGAAACAACAATCATTTTGTCTCTCGAATGAATGGTAATGCAGGTGACCAACAATTTCTAAAGATAATAATTCTATCAAGAACTCTTCCTGTGTACAGAAATATGAGGCGTTGAAAATTATAAACTTGCCTAAAGCAATAAATACTTTGCAAAGAGACCCTTATTACCTATGCTACTCCCAGATTTTCCTCAGTATATGCAGTGGCTTTTGGATAGAGACTGCTTTTTAATTTTGGGGCCAGCTGTACAATTACAAGATTGTAGAAGCAAAGGAGACAATTTTATATGCAAAAACAAGAAAAAATTTTGGTTTCATCTACAAGTGAATAAAAATCTCTCTAAATTGTGATGTTTTGCCATACAGAATATGACTTCTTTTTTTCTCTGCCAGTAATGAATTGTTGACACACTCAGCAAAGGAAGAACAGATAAAACATGTGCACAAAAAAAAAAAATCTTATTCCAAATGACATCCTGAAATACATTTTCTCTTTGTGAGAGTGGGAAGCGAGAATTGAATTTAATATTTGCTTTTATAAAAATCCAGTCGCCAAAGGCCCTAGGTATGGTATCACCTCAAGTCACAGAGATGGATGGTAGATTTTCCATCTACTAATTTATGACACCATATTTTTGTGGGTTTTATGCCCAAAAGTAGGTGCTGTTTTCCTCATAGATCAGCTGTCATCAATCCCCAAGAGCTCAGTTAAGTGCACGAACTTGTGGTCTTGATCATTATGTGATCCTGCCAGAGTTGTAATTAGCCCTCAAATGGAGACCGCATAGTTCAGAAGAAAGGGAGTGTCTATCAGTCAAACACTCTGAAGGAAAAGTACACCTTCCACTGTAACTCTTTGAGGAAATTCCCTTTCCTACTCTTTTTCAGAAACTGACTTCCAAAAGACCGTTAGCTCTCGGTATTTCTTCAGTTCCTTCTCTTTCTGTGAAATTCACAGTTTGAAATAAACTAGGCATGAGAGGCAAATTATGCTTACCTTAGGGGAGTCAGGCTGTCGAGATGACACAAAACAGGAAGCACGTTCCCTTCACTGAGTTAACAAAGTTATTCTGAGAACCTAGAGACTGATTTTTAATTTTGAGCTTGTACCATTATGAGATGCTAGCAGCAAAGGAAACAGGCCTTGAATTGTCTCAATAAATCAGCAGTTTGGAAGCCATAAAACTCAGCAAACCCTGAGGCACACACAGTAGACTCACAGTTTCCTATGCTCCATAGGATGTTGATCAGTACCTACTTTCTCCACAGCAGGGCAATGAAGAAGCAGTTAAAAAACATACATATTTTAAAAGAATTTGAAAGTCTAAGTGGGGCCTATATAGGCCAATATTTTCATTAAATGATGACTGAGTTTATATATGTCCCAGCTTAAAGCTGTACAACGGGGAGTACAGCATGAGAACTTGGCCCAAACCTCTCTCATTCTTCAAGTGCCCGTTTTTAATTACCTTAGCCAAAACCCCCCAAAATAACACCACTGACCCTTTCTTGGAAAACTAGGAATGTGATCTTTTTTGTTAGGAAATCATTTTTGTTCCAATAATAAGAACCATCTGTCTCACAAAGATTGGTTTGGTTTCAGACATGCTGTGTAACAGTGAACATTGTTACAGAAAAAGCTATAAATTATATGGTGCTGTGGGAACTCTGGCACTATAAATGGGTACAGTTTCACCCCATTATCCTGGCAGAAAATCTAGCGTACTGTGTTTCTTATGTCATCAAATAAAAAGATAAGCCACTTAAAGCAAAATCAGACTACCTTTTAAGCCACTGCCTGTCTCACAGGCTAACATACTGCCTGTAGGCTTGGTAATTACCATGCTTGTTCTTGTTTTATTGTCCATATAGGACTATATCATCCAGACAACATGGGAACAGGGGGTAATTGACTTCAAGTTTGAATTGTGACAAGCAAAGAATTTGATTTTGTACTGGAGCTTTGGAGAGTTTATGACATTCTAAAAAGAAAATGATGAGTAAGTGTAAGAAACACAGCAGAAGAGGTATTATGCCAAATTACTGTTAATTTCAAGTCATGGAGTAAGTTTCCAGAGCTCCGCTAACCTGTTGAAGTCAACGGGACTCTATACAGAAGAGGTCTTCTAGATCCTTTACAGGTATACACCCATACTTACAACCCTCTGTCCTGAAGAAAGGTTTAATGCAAACACAAACTTGGTGTTTTCTGCTGATCAGAATCAGCACAAAGAGGAAATTTCAATATACTGATTATCTGTCCTACCCATGATGCTACCAATTATTGTTTAGAATTGGACCAGTTATTATTATTGGATTTTGGTGATGTAGACTAAGAATGTAACACGTTTCAGGCATTGCAAGATGCAACATTACTATTCTCAAAAATGGGAGTGTGGTACCATTCTTCTCATCTAGTTGTATCTGTACTTATGGTAATCTGGGTACAGTTGGAAACATAATAACAATTATATCAAAAAGAAAAGTGCAAATTTGATCTTAAGATGGCTAACTTTTGTTAACCACAGTCTTTGCATGTAATCTTTCCCACTGTTGGCAGCTTGCAGCTTCAAAGATGCTCAATATGATTTCTGACTGTGTTAACTTGACTAAGAAAACAGGAAAAACCTATGTATATTCCTCTCAGGTCAGGACAAGGAACCCTCAAGAGTGGCTGCAATACAAATAATCTCTGTGTGATGGTGATCCCAGATTCCCCTACTACACCAGGTCTCCCACATAGCAAATAACAGAAGGGATTTTTCTTTGCTGGGCTTTGGATATATCTTCAGAATACAAAGCTCTAAAGGAACACTACTGCACTAAACAGGATTAGAAGGACTCTACTAACACTTCTCTTCCTCCCTTAGACTTTGCATTGGGTTTGTGTGGCCAGGTTTTGGTAGTGAGGGTGGCTACAGGGGTGGTTTCTGTGAGAATCTGCTGGAAGCTTCCCGTGTCCTATAGAGCCAATGCCAGCAGGCTCAAGATGGAGATGAACAGCTCTGCAGACACCAAGTTCAGTGGAGAAGGAGCCCAGCTGAGATTCCCCTGCAGTCCATGGAGAACCCCATGCTGGAGCAGCTGGATGCCCAAAGGAGGTTGTGACCCCATGAGGAGAGGAGTCCATGCTGGAGGAGGTTTTCTGGTAGGACTCGTGACCCCATGGGTGACCCATGCTAGAGCAGCCTGTTCCTGAAGGACTGCACTCAGTAGAAGAGTGACTCACAGTGGAGCAGTTTGTGAAGAACTGCAGGCTATAGGAAGGACTTGCTTGCACAAGTTCATGGAGGACTGTGTCCCATGGGAGGGACCCCACTCTGGAGCAGGGGAAGAGCGTGAGGAATCCTAATCCTCTCCATGAGGAGGAAAGGGCAGCAGAGATGAGATGAACTGACCGCAGCGTCCATTCCTGTCCCCCTGTGTCCCTGGGGTCAAGGAGGTAGAGAATCAGGAGTGAAATTAAGCCTCAGAAGAAGGGAGTGTTGGAGAAAAAGTGTTTTAGGATTTAGTTTTTATTTCTTTGTATCTAATTCTGATTTGATTGATGAAAAAATAAATGTTTTTTCCTCAAAGTTGAGTATGAAATTGGTGAGTGATCTGTTCCTGTCGTTATCTCAACCCACAAATGTTTCCTTATATTTTCTGTCCCCTGTCCATCTCAGGAGTGATAGAGTGTCTTTGGTGGGCATTTGGCAGCCAGCCAGCATCAACCCACCACAGACCTCCATAAATACCAGTAGAGCAGCACAAGTTCTTCTCCACAAGGACTGGCTGAAGAGAGCAGCAATTCAAGAAGCAACAGCTTAACTCCAGCCAGTCAGCAAATCTGGAAAGCTTCTGGGCACTTACACAGGTGCCAGTTAGCAAAAAAAAAAAACTTTGGGAAAGTGTCAGTGTTTGTAAAAACAAAAGCACTTCATGCCTTGTCCTGAAAAGGGTCATTCATCTGTAACAAACCATTGATATTCAGCACTTTTGTCATGCCAGTTGGCTCTGGGCAGAACTTCCTAGCAGAAGTTGGTTTCCTCTCCAAGTCTTACAGACCCTGCAGTGTGCTGTCCCTCAGGGAAGGGAACAAAGCACGGGCAGGACTGCGAGCCAGCCCCTGGCTGGTAGGGAGAGCTGGTGCCAGCCGGCCCGCCCTGCAGCAGCACTGTGCTCACCAGTGTGTGGCTCCTCCGATTAGAACACGGCGTTGTCCCTCAGCATCAGCTCCTGCTTCGTCAGTCATCTCAATTGCAGTGATAGTTTGGTATCATCTCCCGACTGGGCATAGTGAAACTCACTGCCCCTCTCAGAAATAATTTAGCCCCATTGTGGAAACAATTGAATTAAGTCCTCTCCAGCTTCGCCATAAATCCAGAATTCTAAACTGAAGCTGTACTCAAGAAATCATGACTATCTCTGTGTATCGAATCTTCTCTTTAGGGAAGCAGAAGCTGGAAGGTAAGAAAGAATAAGAGTAAGAACAACAAAGCAGATTCAGCAACCTTTTCTCAGCAGTGAATCCTACCCTATGTCAGTTATATAACAATGGCTCAGTTTTACTGTCAAAAACATTGTCAATCTGTGAATATGAGTCTGTAAAGCAAGACCATGTAAGATTAAAAAACCTAGAATCAGAGGAATGATTGGGGAATTGTCAGTAACTCAAAGTCTTTAGGGATGAATGCTGACATGAAAAGCTGTAAGAATCTTAGGAGAGGAGAAAAGAAAAGAAAGACCAAAACCAGCTGAGTGAAAATAGCAGCTTCGCAAAAATAATTATCAGCCTATTTTAAGCAACAGAGTTCTAACCCAATGTTTCCTTAAAGTTTACCTGTCCATCTAAGACTTGTCTGTAGTGCCTGTAGTGATAAGAAGGGGGCAAACCTGCGAATGTTTAACTAGTGGCATGTTATTCCCAGAATTCTACTATGAATGCTAAGAAATAAGTATTTTTGTGCACTCAAAAATTGTGTAAAATCCTGCCTTGAAGGTGTACCAATAAAGTAACTCAGAGAGCCGAGCGTTACTTTTCCTATGATCTGAGACTGCTTTTAGGCCACCTCAAATCTAGAGTTATATCGGTTTCCTTTCTTGACAGTTTGCCCCAGGGAGCCAATTAAACTTTTGAGAATGAGAGCTAGGTTCAAATTCTGCCTTACGCATCACTTGCAGACTTGTTAGCCAAGCTGTAACTGCTGTATGTTTGGAATTTTTTTCCAAGATGATGCATTAGCTGGAAAAATCCATCTGGGTCTCTAATCCCAGGTTGAGCTTGCAAAAATAAAAAAGAAAAATGTTTTTTTCTTGTAAACTGTAAAAATTGGGTTTGCAGTTGTCACATAACTATGGTCATGGAAATGTTTAAAAAATGATTTTGCTTTCATTATTATCTAGCTGTAAGAATTGGTTCTCTCTCACTACATTTCTTTCAAGGCCTGAGCTGGGTTTGTAGACATCAAAGACCACAGCATTCCTTCCACCAGTGAAAGAAGCTGCTGGAGTGTGTCCCAAAACAAAAGAAGTAGTGCTTGTACTCAATCTGATATACAGTGAGACCCGAGTAAAATGTACTCTAAGATTTTCTTCAGTGCTCTATCTATCTTAACCTGATGCAAACTGTACATAAAAGGAAGCCAACACTGATTATGTTGGAATAAATCAGATCTTGTAGAATGCTTTTTAGTTTCATGTGGGAATTTAAAGGTTTTTCTTTCATTCTTATGGTAATTTGCCAAAAAAGCTGTTTACTACAAGGTGGCCATTTGACAGATTGAGCTGAACAGTGCCAAAAAAAAACCCAAACAAAAAACAAAACCCACAGAATGCTGACAACGTTAATCTTCTTTTTCCTTTCCAGGAGTTTCCTTTTCAGTAATTTCATTTGACCCTTTTTAAATGTTTTTCTCTTGGCACTTTTATAGAAAATTTAATAAGATGCCAGTTTCTCACAAAATGCTTCTTCAAATTCAAGGAGGGTGAAATTCCTTCCCAAAGCATTTGAAATGGGAGAGAACCCAAGGCTACTCCATCATTTAGCAGGAGCACTATGGAGAGCTCCCTCTGTATGAAAACCTGCTCTCATACGGAGGGGGAGTTGGGCAGTCTCAGTGGGATGGTGCTGTCTGACTACAGCACTACAGAGGCTCGAGCTCTACAGTCAGAGTCCCTTTTGGGAGGGAAAAAGAGAGTAAGAATAAGCAATATTCATCCTGCTGGCCTGAAACATATGTGGAATCTATCAGGAAGTTAATGCAGCGTAAATATCATATGGTCAAGGCTCATCTATTGTTATCTTTTAGAGGCAGACAGCAAAGCCAGCAGCATGGGTGGCTGCATTTATGACAATATTCAGTTCAAATACAAACCCCACTTCCTAAGGTTTTTTTTGAGTGCTACAGATAAAGGAAATGGTTTACATTCCCCACTGTCACACACAGGGCTCACTTGCTTTTAGCAAGGCTTAAGCTGCACACAGTCTTCAGCACCAGTACAAAAATGGGTCTCACATTTTTACTTTTGAATTTCAATGGATTTATGTAGAGAATAACATACAACAGGATTCAGACTACGAGCCTTTTTCTGGTGGGCAAGCTTGCTGCAGTGCAACTAGTAACTTGTTGCAGTGCAACTAGTTGGCTTAAAGCCAACCTTCATCCTGTATATTAATGCACTCTAGGAAGTTCCAACAAAGAGTTGAAGATGAATTTTTGACTGTTTGGTACATTTACCATGAGGGAAGGGAACAGAGGGTTTCCACTAGATATTTGGCAAGATTACTTATTTAGCTGCAGGATTTCAGTATTTCTGCCTATTTACTGAGTTGGAATCACATCATCCCACATTGCCATATTCTGAGTTTTTTTCCCATCAGATCTGAAGTCCTACACAACTCCATAGAAGGAGAAAACTGGATAAGATGTATGTGATTAATAAGTAACTAAAGGCAGGAAATATAATTAATGTCAATCATCATGAATTCATAGCATCCAGAACCTGTCAAATCTGATACATTTTTGAGAGAACAAATATAGTTGGTGAATGCAAAGGTGTCAGTGTAACTGAGATTTCTGTACAGTTCATGGACAAGATAGCATACTGTACTCTGAATAAGAAAGGAGAACAGAAACTGGAGAGCCTGTGAAATGGGATTAGAAGGGACAAGAGAGCTGGCATGGAAAATTAATTCTGAAAGGGAAGTCATCATCAGATCTCTGCTCCAAGTGGTCTCCTATCCTCCTTTAATTAATTAATGGAAACTGAAGATACTCTGCATCAAATTTAAGTTATTTTAAGCTGTCCTGTCTTCCTCAGTGTAGTACCATGGATTAGACAGTCTGATACAAATTTTATACTCCTGAAAACAACATCATAGAAAGTAACAGGTTGGCAAATCACTGATGGCACAGTGATACTAGAACAGTGAACCTTGCCAGGCTATGATGTGAGACCACACAACAGTTTCTCTGGTGTCCCTGCTGCACTGGCACTTTGGAGCTGTGGAGACAGTTTACAGCACTGATACAGGCTAGTAGAAGATCTCTCCTCAGATCCTGCTGCCCAAATTCTCCTGCCACTTCTGGATATTAGTGACTCATCTTTCTCTCTGCCAGTATTCAGTACCTGATCACAGGAACTTAAAAAAAAATTTTTAGGAGAAATGTCAGTGGCCAATTTCCCAGTCAGTCACTATGATGATCGTAAATTTCAATCTCCTTTATTTCTTTTATACTATTTTATGGTCTGTCAACTTTCTAGTCCTGGTCTCTAATTTTTACACCCACCTCTGGTGAGTACTTTTCCTAAAGGAGTTTACTGCTACTTTATGATTCTGAAGGGAAATCACATTTAGCAAAAACATCTATTTAAAACTGAAGATCAGCTGTTTGAAGCTTACATATCTGCTAGGCTGTAGATGCAGATTCTTTAAAGGAAGTAACAGCTAGGGATCCTCTTGAGATTAATGAGATATCTTTTCTTTATTGCGAAGATGGATTAGTCCTAAAGCCCCCATATAAATAACTGAGTTCTGCATTATCTTGCTCACTGTCTTTCCAGAAACAGAAAAGACGACAGAATTATATAGCCAGGCAGGTGTGAATTGTGCAAATAGAGAATTTGTCTTGAAATAACCGTACTGGCAAATCAGAAAAATAAAAACATAACAAAATGAAACCTTTCATTCCACCAAAGAAGATTTTTAGATGACAGAAGAGAAGGATTTGAGTCAGCTACTTCAGAGAAGAATTCATTAACCTTTTCTTTAAAAAAAAAAAAGCTTTTTTTTTTTTCTTTTAGTACCAGAAATATTAAGTAATGGCAGATTTGGGAAACAAAATTGACCAGTTCCACAAAAAAAGTCTTTGGTACAAAATTTTCAGATTAATTTTGTTTGGAAATTGTAGTTAAAAAAAACCTCAAGGAAAGAAACTTGTGCTGAATATAACAGCAAAAAATTTCATGTAATCTCATTTTCTTACAAGAATGAATCAAGTGGTTCATTTGCCTTGGGAAACTGCAATTAAAAATACAAAACTCAGATATTCCTCTAAATCTTGAGGACAACCTGTAAGAAGTGTATAATCTACCAAAGGAGTTTTCAAGCAGTAAAATCCTGAAAATGCATTTGCCTCATTTATTTATAGCTCTTAGGGATCTGGAGGTGATGCATAATACTAGAATTTTATATCTAAAAAGGTCTAAAAGGGATCATTCTAACTCCACAAAATACAAATAAAATATTACTGGTGTCTAATCCACACAGAGAAGCACGGTGCCAGATCATTAGCATTTCATTTAATGAAAGTACTGTCTAAATCTGCAGACCCTCTGGAGAAATCCATCTGTTCTCATTAATCAGGGCATCTGTTTTGGCAACTAGCTATTAACAAGAATTCTGTAGTCTGGATAGAAAATCCAAAAGCCATTTCTTCATGAATGTGATATGAGGTACCTTGTTTCATCTTCAGCAGATTATTTTTTAAATCCTCTCTCTTCTTTCTTGTCCCCCTGCCCTGTCAAACCCACACCTGCAAGTGCTTTACTGAATTGGTGCCTAATCTGTCTTCATCACAGTGAAAGCACACAGATTCCATCTGGGTGATGAGAAGATGGATGTTTAAGCATCCTTCATCAGACGCATCAGCCTTGAATAATTGATATCTGCCTTCACCACCCGAGCTCGCACACACACTTGTGTTGGCATGGAGCTGAATTGTAGTCTCTGCAGCTATGCCGGCAGGGAGAGTTTTAACATTCCTAAAGCACTCCTCAAAGTCCAGTGGCTATAATGCACAGAATATTATTTTATTTTGCATTTATTGAGATGAACCGAGTCTAACGCACTAAGACAGCAACAGCTGGATAGAAATAACCTTTTCTTTTGAGGTGCGTCTTATTCAGAATGTCTTGATTTTTACTGGATATAACCTTCAAGAATCAAGTAATTCATTATGTGATCTTTACCTCATGATGTACATGAATTTCCACCCACTTGTCATCAGGTTCTGTGAGGACAAGGAATCTTTTAGCTGGTAGGAAAAAATCCTAATTTATTAAATTAAAAATTATCATTATCACAGGTATGTGGGAAAAAAAGCAATTACACTCTCTTTCTGCTTTCCCAGCAATAAAACCAAGAAAAAAGAAAAAAAAATCTGTGAAATCTAGTCTCTGTCTGCTTTCACATGAAATGTAAATTACTCATGGAGAAAAAAGAGCTGATGCATTAAATTGGAATATGAAACTGTTTCCCCCACCTCCAATTATTTTTGTTTGATTTGTTACCCCAGTGGAAATGGTAGTATTACTATTAGAATCAACTTCAATATGAAGAAAAGCACAGTGTAGTGACCTGCATACGTGCTGGGGAATGGGGAACTCAAGCTCTAATTCTGGTGCTGAAACTAATAACTTTGGAGACCCCAGGCATTGTGTTCTGGCCTCAGATCACCACTCTGTATCTCTTCAGCAAAGCATTTAAGTACAAGTGTAAGTACATAAGATGCTCTGGGATTTAAGCAACTGGTTAACTGCTTTGCTGCACTGCAAGGTATTTATTGTTTGCTATTGAACCTTTGAGTAACAAAGGAGACATAGAAGGAAATAGATCTTTAAGGTGCTGTCTGAAGCCTGTGCTAGTTTTTGTAATAGGTATAGGAGGACTTGATATAGTAAAAATAAGCATAGGACTTTGGACATAGATATAGTAATTTAAATTAAAGAGATGATCCCTGAAGATGGGAGCTCTAAAATCTGTCATTTGCTTTGTCCTTGCTGAGCCAGAGAGATTGTGATTATGATGTACTAATTACTACTAAAGAATTTGCTTTATTGGTGCTCACATTTGCTTTATTGATATTAATGAAAGTGTTAAACTTATACCACGAAGTTTCTGATGTAGAGAAATATAGCATTTCCTAGAATAACTTCAATAACTTTCATGGGACTCTTTAGAAGGACAAAACACATTAAAAAGCAAGCGAATCTTTGTCTAACAGTCAAGACAAATAGCTTGATCTTTAAAATTGATGGGCAGTAACAGCTCCTGAAGCCAGTGGAAGCTGTCATTATTCTGCACTGTGCCAGTTCAGACCCTATATTTGTCTTTGCTTCCCTATCTATGGAGATGATAACACCTATTCACCTATCTGGGATGACTGACATCAAAATCAACTCTCTGAAACTGAACAGTAAGATTCCAGGGTAGATTAAAAGCCTGCCAGTTCAGTATACTCAGAAATATATGAACTGTTTGCTTGTAAAAATATATATCTGATTATTCTGATTATTAAAAATATCTGATTATTAACACTTTGCATTTTAATGGGAACCATAACAATAGGAACTGAAATAGCTTCTGAATATATTTGATTTGAAGCAAAAGAATCACAGCAACATAACTTTCTTTAACACAAGAGAATTCCATGAAATATAATTTCACCCAGTAAGACATTACAGAATCCTAGTTGTGAAAATAAACAGGTGTTTAAGATACTATTAAAAGGGACTTAACATCTGGAGAACTCATACTCAATTTACAGGCTAAATATAATCTAGTCTCTCATTTTCCACATGTATCTGATTATGTCCACAGTATCAGTCAGAAATTCAATGGAAATAGTGAAAAATTAAGCACTCCTTGACTATTTCACTGGGGAGAGTGAATGGTGGGTCCCAGTACCAGCTGTGAAAATTAAATACTTTGACAAGCAATATTCCTCTTAAGGACTCTAAAGGAAAAAAAGGTTAAATAGTAGGATGTACTGATATTACTAAGAGGGTATTGTGAAAAAATATCTTTTCCAGCTGATTCATAGAGACAAATTTGGAGATGAGGCATGACTAGAGATTGAGGGGGGTGATAGGGAATTTAACTTTGACAAAGGAGTTGTTTCTGGCCTTTTTTATGCTTTACTTGCCCACATATAATTTATGTTGTGGATAACGTAACCCTCTGGATAGGGGCTGTTCCCCCAATAGTGCAGACTAAGAAAGGAGCATGTTGTAAAGAGGCTTTTTATCCTAATGAACAGAAACACTGTGAAAATGCCACCTGATTACTTTGGAAAAGGTTAAGAAATTCCTTTGGACCCCAGTGGTAGGCCAACGTGCATGGTAGGCCATAGGACATGTGAACTGGCAGCAGTCATCAAGGAAGCTGCTATTGTCACTCTTTTATCTATAACAAAGGTCTTACCAACATCCTTGATAATGTAATAGAAAAACCTCCAAATTTCATTGATCAGTTGGCAAACTCTTCTCAGACTGATGTAACCAGTCACAGTCTTTATCTGAAAGCCTAGGGGGGAAAATAATAAAATAATTACAAAAATATGCAGACTGTTAGAGCAAAGATATCTTTCTGCCAAGCATTTGCTTCAAAGTAACTTTCAGTGATGTCTATTTTGAGTGCTAAAACCCAGGATGGAATTTTAAGGGAAGAGATTTACCACAGTTATACACTGTTTAAGTTGAACAGGTAATACTTTCTCTTTGCTGAAGTTAGTGATTGTGCTATTGATTTCACTGGGCCCACATTTAATTTAATAATGCTTTAGAGCAGCTTTGAACCTGTACTGGGTGCATTTAAACTTTTATTCTCTCATGGTTTTAGTTAAGAGGTGGTGACAGTTCCTTCATGCAATGACTCCTTGACTAGATCTTTCAAAAAATTTTCCTGCGTCTTCTTGAATTTTGTTTATAATATAAAAGCTATAAATCACTTTTATAGAAAATTTATTGTCTTGAAAATTCATAAAGCCAGGCAGGAAAACAAAAAGTGTTTCCATTTGCAATACCTTTAAGAGAGAAAGGTTTTTTGTTGGTTTTTTTCCCCTCCAAAACTTCATTGACCTATAACAGCATTGGTGCCCTTCTAAATTGTTGTCACAATTCCTGTAGCTGTATAGGGCTGAATTATGAATTCCCTTGCTGCTCTGACTCACTTCTCTCTGAGCTCAGAGCTGTGTATTCAAACACAAACTTTTGCATATATGATCACTCATAAAAACACAATCTAGAGATGATGTGTAAGGTAATTGATTTATTCATATTCAATAGAGACTAAAGCTTATAAATCAACTTTACATTCTATAGGAGTGAACTGAATAAAAGTGACACATATATTAATAATAAATTTTTGACTTATGCAGTTTTTCTAGTGAAATTTATTTTCACTGAGCAGACGACAAGTTGACATAACAAAAAAAATTGTTTTCCATCATGATTATATCAATAGATATAATCTTCTAACATTCTGTATTTTTATGTCAGTCCATGCAGATCAGCCACATACTGAGATCTGAAATATTTGCTACATGGGATCTTGTAATTTAGAACAAGGCAAAACATAACTCAAGAGTTTTGCCCTGCATATATTTTTCATTAAAGGCTCTTCTTTTCATAATACCTTGAAAAATTCTAATTCTGTGATGTTCAGCAGCAGTCTTCTGAAGCCATGTGCATCCTTCTAAATCTTCATATTGCCATGCTCTAGGCACATGTTAAGGTTCAAGCACGGAGTATCCTGGTGTCAATGTAGCTGTAGCCCCACAAAAAACGGCAGCTGAAAACAAAAGCCTAAAGAAGCAGAGAAAACAGCTGTTTGAGGAGATGGAGACATCAATAGAAGGAGCTTATCTAAAATTAGAGCCAGATGCCTCACTAAGCCCTAAATAACACTTTATTTTATGCAGCCTTTGTTTACCAGATCTCTTCTCTGCATTAATCATAAGAATGTACCTCTGGTTCAGAATAAATGGTACCCAAAGCTAGCAGAGCACACCCTTATTTTCTTTCTCAGTGTAAAATTAATCCCAATGTGCTAGAGAAGCACATTAATTTAAATGAGTGAATTTAGGAGCAGCATAACTCAGAGTGCACCTTCTTTTTCCCACCTGCCTATCCGCCCTGTCTGCTCACCATTCTTAAAGAGAATCAGACACCTCAAGTTTTAAAACTCGACAAAAATCCATCACAGTCTGGTGACATCTGTTTTATTACATAATTGGAACTGTTTTATGAGCTCTCCAACATTGCATCTGAAATTATAACAACAACTTCACTTCCTCTTCTTTGTGTGGAAGCCAACCTTTGATGCACGTAGCTGGAAGGTAGATTTATACTGTTTAAATAAAAATTATTCTGGTTAGGAATGTTTTGACTCAGGTTCCCTGCCCTGCTCCTCCTTCCCACAGAGGCCAATACTATTGTTTTGGAACTGAAATCCTTAATGAGAAGTGTTTGTTTCAGTGAAACTCAAACAGATCCAGAAAGCCACACAGACCTAAAACTCTCATCTCCAAAAACCCAGTTGCAACAGGATTGTATCTCAGAGCATATTAGAATGACTGATTTATTCTCTAAGATTCTTTAGGTGGGACATCCATTATGCCTGGGAGACTGACACTGCAGTCTAATGACTCTTAACCAGAACCACTTCTTTGCTAAATACAAGAGGAAATCTTGAACTTGGGCCATTCATATCTTAGAAAGCCCTTTGGCCACCTCCAATGAATTGGACGATGCTGAGAGCACCTCTCTGTTTCAGAAGTCAAAGGAAATGACAACATTACAATTATCTGATTTTATATTTGATCATGAAAAATAAAAAGCAGCTGAATGGGAATCTGAAGATGGAACTGGAGTGCAACGGAGAAAAAAATAGTAGAGTGCACAGTTCTTAACTCAAAAAAAGAGCTAATTATATAATAAGGGTAATGAGCTCCCAAAGTAGGCTTCGAGGAGACTCTGGGGACTGTTGGTAGAATCCCTCTGGAAAATAAAAATCTAAGTAAATAAACAGAAATCAGAAGAACTGGAAATTGCTGATAAATTGGTAGAAAGTTCCAACAGGATAAAATTAAATAGAATGATAGCAATGAAACCTTTCCCTTGTAATAGCAAATATAAACTGCAGAATGTAACCTGGGCAGAGTAGTATAGGAGGGAGGATCTGGGATGGGGGAATTCTATTTAAGTGACAAACTGAACCCAGTTTAGTACCGGGCCACTGGAGCCCTCACTGCAGAAGAGACAACGGAACCATTTCAGATAAGGTAAATTGCCAGAGGGAAGCTGCTGTTGGGCAGCACTGACCAGGGAGACTGAGCCACACACAATGATTTACCAAAAGAGGTGACAAACTGGAGAGAATCCAGTGCAATGAAACAAGAGGGCTGAGGATTTTGTAAACCCTGGACTCACTGAGATAAGGATAAATAGTGTTAAAAGGCAATTATACAGATATAGTTATTTGTTCACCAATTATTTTCAGGCAATTATGTGTGATGAAAAATATAAATAGCGTTAAGCACTGGCAGAGCAGCAATGTTTCTGAAGGTCTGATGAACAGGTTAGATGAAAATAGCTAAAGATACCTCAGATATATCTTGTCCCACCATTAAGCTGAGAGCAGAGGGAACAAGACCTGAAATTCATCTCCCTCCAGCCTTACTTTTCCACATGTCTGTGCCCTCATGCTTCTCTGGTTTGTCTGCTGAGGAGGTGGCAGTTTGATGGTGAGCAGAAGTGTTAGGACAGAAAGCGTTAACAAACCAGACAGAAGAAGAGGAAGGAAAAGCGTCAAACTCATTCTTCACAGTTATGCTCATCACTTTTTCAAACAAGGATACGGTGCTATTTTTAGCAAAGTTCCTGGAAACACAACATGATGAATATTCATTATCCACAGCAAAAGATGCAAGATGGTGAGCAACATTGTTCAAATCTGTCTTTTCTTTCACAAAATGGACGAGCCTCAAAGCTGTATATATCAAGCACTTGAATTTGCTCATGCAGTATTTTGCAGTTAGAGGTGGCCGGACAACTTCCAGCAAATGATGTCTCTCAAAAAAAAAAAAAAAAAAACCAACAAAAAAACGTGTTAATCATTCAAAGTACATTTTTGTTCAAGATCTAACGGGTCCATGACTCCATGACTTTGCTGTTTTCCTGATGACTTGTCTGCCACCTCAGCTGCTAAACTAGGAAGACCTGGTCAAGGACTCCACAAGGGCATCCAAGTTTCTTGTGTTTCAGGATGCAGGTGGCCCAGACTGGAAGCCAGTCATGCACTGGACTTCCCTGTGAAGCAGAGTTAATTTCCCTTCGCTGCTGGACACTTTCATCAAGATTCTTCATCAACTTTCCATTGCTTTCAAGGGAAATTAAAAATTTCCATGAGAAGAGAAGTCACTAGAAACTTTGAAGATTTCCATATGGAAAACAATTTCTTTATCTTCATAAATGGGCTTGAACTACAGATACTAGAAAGCAGGGACACAAAGGAAATAATAAAATAGGTGCCTAAGGGATCAGCACTCATACTATGTAAAGCATGAGGAAGTAGTTCTTCTTTGAGGGGGGAGAAAAACTTTGTGAGCACACAATTAAATAACTTTGTATGTGTATAGGGACTAATCTGACTTTCTGAGGCCATCTAGCATCTGCTCGAGGACAAGCTTCCCAAGTGCTCTCCTAGTTGATGATCATTTAAAATAGATTTTGTGCACATAAGACTGATACTGAGTTCACAGCAGCACATCTCATGATTCAATGTGGCAAACAGCCAGATGAAGATCACAGCCTCACTGACAAGTCTCATTCTTCTCAGTCCTATTTCAGAGTTCACAGCTACCTGAAACGGATTGCTTTGCATTCAAAATAGCCTGCTGTGTAGCACTGCATACCTTTGAAAACCTGCATTATTTGTAGAATCATAACTAAAATGCAGAATGAACTACCAGATGGCCCAACTCATCTTTCTTTGTAGTCATGGCATGATGGTGACATTTCAGATTAGTGATGTCTGCCAAATGGCTTTGGATATTTTATCTTCCTGAAAGGTCTTGCTGCCATATTCTGCATTAAATCTCACGAGTGAATATTTTAAGTTTGGTGGGAATTCAATAGGAGCAAGAGTCATCATGGCATTTTTAGGGAAACCCAATCTGTGAAGACCAACAGGCTGTGAATGTTCTATAGTTTTTTCAGTGCTGCACTTACGCTCTCATACTTCATGCGTATTTTCCCCTCAGATCTACCAAAGCTACATCACACTGCTTTGCATGCTTCTTGATGACTTGTTCAAAAACAAGCAATGAGGTTCATTTTGAGGAAAACTGAACTATCCTTCAGGTTGCCCAGTTTGTATTTCACCTCACTCCTTGATGGGTTATGTCTACACCAGGAAATTCAAGCATTCCCAGGAACATCTAAAACATTTGTTTAACTGCTAGAACACTCCCAGACACCCTTTGGCACATTTTATGCCTCCAAAGCTTCTCCTGGGAATGGCTGAGGAGTTCATATACACCACAGGCCTTTCCAATAGGGAATCAGTACACAACTGCTCCTTTTTGATGGGAAGGGTTAATTTACTGGCCCAGATGTAAGGCATTCTGTGGCAGTTGGCTTGAGTACTTGGGAATGCTCATGGCACGCCTAATGGATGTATAGACACATCCATAAGGAATAAAGTTAAACAAACAATCAAAGAGTCAAAATATTCACCAGGCACCAAGAAGGTGGAATGATCAGAACTAGGCAAGAGCATGAGGGAAGGTAGTATTCAGTCAGATTTTGTCACACACACACATGCATGTATCTGTGTCACAGAAAGCCTTAACTGCTTAGATGAGGTATCTCCACTCTTCCAGTATAGCAGTCTTAACTCTGTTTTGCTATTAAAAATGAAAAGTTATACAACCTATTGCTATTACAGAAGTTATTTATCTCTCACTTTTGCCAAGATCTTTTTTCTACTATTTGTTTAGGTGTTGCTTCCTCCTATAGTACAGAAGAATTGCCCAGATCCACTCAGCTGAAAGTAATCAAATTATGTACAATAAGAGAGTCAGAAAATGCAAATAAATTCTGTGCTAGAAATAACTCATACATGGTAACAGGAGGAAAAAAAAAAAAAGAAAATGAAAGGAAGGTTTTAGGTACCCCCCAAACAAGGTGAGTCAAGAATTATCACCAATATTTATTCCTAGCTGTGCTACAGATTTTCTTGTACCTCAGAAGGTTATTCAACAGTCTTGGATTTTCTGTCTCCCATATAAGCACATTGATACTGATGTCACTTAGAAGAAGCTTTGGAGCTTGAAAGCATTCACATTTTTTAATTACTTTATCTGCAGGTGAAAAGATCCATAAGGGTGCAAAATATTATTTCAGAATCTGAAACGGCTTTTGAGTTCTGCTCAACCATATCTTGATATGCAAAAAGACAAGAAATTAATGACAGGAAAATGCACCTGACACTCCATGTGGCACAGTAGTAATGACTATTTTATTAGCAAAAGGAATGAGTCAAAAGGTAAAGAAAAATTGTATACCCAGTTTGCATGCTTGTATTTATATTGCTGGCACAATTTCAAATGAAAACATTGTCCTAAGTAAAGGTGAATATGAAGATATTTAATTTAATTTACAGTCAGGCAGAAGCAGAGAAGGTATATGGTTTGAAACCCACTCCTTTATTTTTCCCGCATGGAAAACTCCTGATTTGATTTATAAATATCTGTAATTCACATAAAACAGAGATTTCTTAACACATGCGATCTAAGAGAAAGGCAGCACTCAGAGAAAGACACATTTCCTTTTGTATTCCAAAAAGCTGCTGTCTTTTGAGCCATTATTCCACCCAGGCCCTAGCAGCTGTGTACACTATATTTTAAAGTCATTTCTAAGACCTCCATACAGCAAGAAAAGCATCTGTCCCTGTCAAAAGTTCAGATGGATAGACTGTGAGGTGTAAAGTGGATTTGTGTCCTTATTCTTTGTTATGTAGAAGCCCATAGATCATCTCTAATTATTAGACCTCTTAGCCTTCAATTGTTTTGGATAGATTTGGATTATTCTGTTGACTGGCTTGTAGTCAAAAGATACATGTAGTTATAAGCTATTAAATTCATGAAATGAGTCATTCCATACAAGGAAGTAGCTGAGTGTTATGAGATAATTTGGCACAGAAATACAGATGAGTCCAATTTGTAGCAAACCTACAAATCCAGGTA
The DNA here is from genome assembly GCF_000738735.6 of Corvus cornix cornix. Lineage (NCBI taxonomy): Eukaryota > Metazoa > Chordata > Aves > Passeriformes > Corvidae > Corvus > Corvus cornix. The sequence goes on from NC_046335.1 coordinate 11,285,409, forward strand.
ACACTGAACTCTACTTGCATAGACAGGAACTGGAACGTTTGACAAAACAAAATTTTTTAACTTGACTGCCCAAGTAAGCTGACATAAACTGGCATAACGACTCCAGCAAATATTTTGTTATGATGGTGTAACCCACCAATGTGCTCCCTTTCCCACAGACCACACAGATTTTACTGTTCCAACACTGTCTGGCCTGTGCCATGCAGGTTTGCAAACCATAAAATTGAACCTTTCTTTCTGTCTAGGCAAACTGTAGAGTTCAGGTGCTTCAATTCTCACGCATTTAAGAAGAAAATTTGCCTCTTATCAAAATTACTGTGATCATCTTTGGAGCTATGAGCTCTTTGCAATGCACTCAGAACACTTGGCGTATTTCTTCAGAAAAATGAAATGCTTATTGTAGAAGTAATTAACACAATACAATTCAAACAAAGATTGAAGCAATCAGAGAAGATCTAGTGAGTTTGTCTTTAACGGCCAGGTAACTTAGCTTACACCTGGCCTGTAAGCAAAGGGCCTTGTAGTCATCTTTGCAGCTTTATCAGCAGCTGGCAAACCTCAGGCAGTCGATGATATGTGCCTTTGGCTGGTTTTCTGTTGTGTGTCTCCTGACAACATGAATGCTTTGTACCAAGGAGCATCACTGCTGAACTCACTTAGCACCTAGTAGTTATTCTCTCTCCTTAAAGTTATTTTGTATGACTATGCCTTTGGCAAGGAAGGAGGTGTTTCTCCTCCATGGGATCCTTTGTTCTTTTCATCAAACTCATAGGAAGGGATTTGCAAGGGACACTCAGCGACTTCATGTGCTTCCGAGGCCACAGTTTGTAGTAGTAAGACCTGCATTGTGGAGACAGAATTTAGTCCACTTCCTAAGAAGAAATGATATATGCTTCATCTGGAAAAAATCTGCCTGGGTGGTACAGAAATATTCAGAGCAATCAAGAGGACTCACTCAAGAGCACTTCTTCTTGTACAGAATTATTAAGATGAATTCTGTTAGCCAGAAAATTAAATCCTGTTATTGAAATCCATATGAAACTTTTATGAAGAATTTGAAGGAAAAGACATTAATAAGTATTTTGACTGAGAATTATTAAAGGTTCATTTCATTTTTACAAGTACACAGGAAGCATCTGAATTTTAAAGTGTTTCATTTACTCATTTACTGCAAGCAGGTCTGAGGCTCTTATTTTACTCTTGAAGTAGATGACTGGTACAGCAGGTTCCTTTCCTTATATTGGAAGGAGCTGCTGAGCTCAGTGTACTTCACTTTCCTTGAATGGTCACACCAGCAATTTGTGCAGGCAGGTTATTAGCATATCATAACACCACACTGCAATGTTTATGGATGAGATACTATCATTAAAGTATGTGCAATTCTTGTGCAAAAATCCAGGAACTCTGAAGGTGTTAGCTCTAACACAGCATCCAGAAAGAAGCAAGGGAGAAGTTGGTGATGAAAAATCCAGATCTCATAATAGATTAAGGGGTCCAGATGGGAAGGCCACCAATTACAGCACTCTTCCTGTAGCCTTCTTTTCCAACCTAGCACGGCTGTACCCATTATCTAGTATATGTCTTCTTTTGAAAAAGAAAAAAGTAAATCTAGTAATTGGTATTGTCAATATGTGAAAACCCAGTTAAAGATGTCTAGTTGAGTGTATTCATGGGCTAGGGGTAAAGGCTCCAAGGAGAAGGATCTGAGGAAGGCTGACCTTGTGGGGAAAGGAGACCTGAGAAAGAAGAAAAAGTTGGGATGAATGTTGGGATATAGCTGATTCTAGGGCAGGAAGGAGGAGTCTGTGATGGCATGAAGGAAGGGGCTTGTCAAAGGGTTGAAATGAGCCAGAGTCTCCTTAGACCAGAGGAGCTGGGAACTAGGGTTAGATCATATCTCAGCTTGAGTGGTAGGTCACACCCCATACACAATATAGCCCAACTCCCATCTTGCCCTTCTCACCCAGCAGCAGTGTGTGCATCAATACCAACCTCCTGTTCCATATTCTTTACAGTTGGAAATTCAGCAAGCCCACAAGTCATTAATGGATTTTCTTGTGGTAAAGGCACAATGAGACACTCCCATTTAAATGAAATTATGCTATTGTTATTATTGCACTTGCCTGGTAAGAGACAAGTTTAGCAAAACCATAAAGGGTATCCTTGAAAGTGTTTTGAATGAAAACATAACTCATTCTTGAAAAAAAAGGATGATCAAAGTTTGAAAGTACACACAAATTGTAGCACTGGAACACTGGAATCAAGCTTTCTTTCTTACTTACTTTTTTTTTTTAATCTTACAAAAATAGGGACTGACTGAAAAAGTTGCATCTGGAAGTGATTTCTCTCAATTATTTTTTCTAAGTGTTCAGTTTTTAGCTTGGACCCAGCTGATGAATTATGCATGTTCTAAATAACAGAATTACAATGGAGCTGCCTGACTAGACAGATGATGGTGGAGAACGGGGGCAGGAAAGCAAAGGTTAAAATTAATATCTGAGGACAAGGATAAGTAATTAAAAAATCATCTAAAAATATGCATAAATACAATAATTGGAGGGGGGAAGAAAAAACTATGGAAGTCATGAAATATGGAAAAAGAAAAAAGATCACACAATTTACAGCTCCCTTAGGAATCCTGAATATTAATTGATCACAATAGCAATAAACTGTAAGTTTTAAAATACTTGTTTCTTGACTCTCTGCCAACAGAAATTTAGTGACATGAACCCACCATCTTTCAGAGATCTCCAGAGATGAAAAGACTATAGATGTGCATAAAGTGGCCTAGATTAATATGATGACACTTCAAAAGCACAAGTTGGAATACTCCCCATTTCATCTTGAGTTGTGAATAATTCATCACTTTAAAACATGGGAGTTTTAAAACTTAGATGCAGACTTAGATGCATAATTATTGAATTTCCTTTGATCCACATTGTTTGTTTAATCAGTTACCTAACATTAGGAAGTATGCCTTGTAATAATTGTAGTTTGAGTTTTCTTATATAATAGAAAAGAGAAGGGGGGAACGAAAATATTTGAAAACAATACTAAAGCATCCAAAGCCATTTTTACAAATATTTTTAATCAGTTCTGTGTGTAAAGTCTTTGGGTTTTCTACATAGGGGATAAGTGGAAGTTAGGTCTTCATGATCCAGTTCAATGTGGCATTCTAGCTTTGATTAAATCTTTGATTACAGCTGCCAAACTTGGATGACAAATTTATCTAGAGAAGGTAGAACTGTAGAAGCTACACACACCACAGAAAAAATACAGGCATTGTATTTTCTTGAAGTTCCATTATCTATTTTGGTACAGTATAAACGAATGGTTTAGCTTGTTGCAACGATGGTAATTATACTAAACATGTACACTTATCTCTATAAAGAAAATTTTTTAAGATATTATTTAAGCCAAATGAAATTTGGTAAATGATCTTTCTTTTGTGTTATTATCCTGCACTGTTCCTGTCAACTCTATAATAGAAGATGGCTTCTAGCCCAGATAAACTATTTATAGTCAAATGGCTTTAAGTATGCTTAATTACAAACTGAGATTTGTTAATTTTCCCAAACAGATCAGTTTCACAACTTAGAAAAACACGGCTCACCATCTTTAGGTGTGAGGCATGATTATGACTTGAAGACATTTCCTACTCCTGAGAACAAAACAAAGCTACCTCTGAAATCTTTCCAGTGCTCAACAGTAGCACAGCAAGGGCAGCTCCATGACCCAACAGGGAGCAGAATGCACAGCTGTACTGTCCAAGCTGTCTGCAGGCCTTAGAAAAGATAGCTATAATCCTATCTCCTCCTGTATCTCATCCAGCTAATGCACGAGAGATGGTAGCCCAGGAGTCCCGGGTATTTGCCTGCATACATGACGGCTGTAATTAGGCCTGGAGAGGAGTGGAGTCTAAATAAGTAAAACTATAATTATAGCATATTAAGCATACCTTAAATGAAGACTAACCTCTTTTTGGCCCATAATATTTTTTTCCCTGTCAGCTTTTAGAAGTTGTCCATTTAAAATCAGCTGAAAAAGATGCATTTACAGACATTTGAGTCAAGAACAGCTGTTCTACCTTTGCTCAGTCAGATCTAAGTTGTTTAAGAGAGCATTAATGAATGAGGATGTTCTTGACAATGGATGAAAGAAATGCAGCTATCCTGAAGAATGCATGTGCAGTGATCTCAGCTTCTGAAAAACACATTTCTGTTTCCTTTCAAATATACAATCTATTATCCCCAACCCATAAAACCTCATGGTTCACACTCAGCTACTTTAAAGGAGACAAACCTCTTATTCTTTAGAAATACTAGGAACCTATGTGAAATCCAGCTCCTCATAAAACCCATCAGTTTTGACAATATCTGTAAGATAAGATCTGTAAGAGAGCAAGACTTCATCTGATGCTCCAGTGCAGAACACTTTGAAATCAGTGCAAAGTTTACATTGACTCAATGTCAATTTGGTGGTGGATCTATGATAATATAAAAGTCCTTGTAGTAGCAATGTGTGATCCCCAACAGACTGAATAAGCCCAGAACCCATTTTCACAGAGAATAAGGAGTTATCTTTCCCAATCTTTGCCTGGACAATGGGTAGTAGCAGTGTTCAGTGAAACACCCTTCCATACTCTCCAAAATGGAAAGCAGCAGCTGCGTCTACTCTTTACAGCAGCCTACCAGGATTTTCCTTCCACTGCCATGTTTTACAGCTCAGCTCTTTGAACCCAACTAAGCTACTGGCATACACAGCATCCTGTGCACAGGCAGTGGGAGTTTTGTGGAAAAAAATTATACTTTGCCTTTGTTTTAAACTTGATATTTGAGTGTTTTATTTGCTATTTCCTATTACTGTGTTCTGAGAAACAGTGAATAGTATTCCCTACCCATCTCCTGTATGACATTATATCATATCTGCCTTCTGTCATATTTTTCAGGGAAAAGGTTCTAATCTATTCAGTCTCTCCTTATGCAGAAGCTCCCCATCACCCTTGCTGTCATTCTTTATTGCTTTTCATTTCCTCTGAAACCCGAGAGGGAGCAACTGCAAAGTTGCACATATTGTTAAAGATGCAGGTGCACTGTGAATTTGAATGGTGGCATAACCATATTTCTTGCTGACTTCCTTACTCCTTTCCTAGACTTTGCTTTTTCGATCACCATTGAGTACTATGGTGATGTTTTCTGAGCACGAGCTGAAATCACTCCCAGACTCCTTCCTGTAATAGTGAGAGCTAATTTAGTGATATTTGCTGTGTATGTATATTTAGGGTTATTTTTCCCTGAAAGCTCAAATGGCTTTAATCAACACTGAATTTCCTCTGTTATTTTATTGCCCAGTCACCAGTGTAAGACTCCTCTTTCACAGCTGGATGCCCATTTGACTACGCTGAATAATTTTCTCTCGTCAGCAGGTTTTGCCACCTCACTTTTCATCTTTTTCCCAGGACACCAACAGACATGCAGAACAGCACAGGATCCCTGTGTGGTGTCTTTGATATCTTCCCTCCACTAATGTTCTATTCATTAAATTGCTACTAATCTAGAAAAGGACTTTCTCCTTTATCCCGTGATAAATTTGGGTTCTAAGAGGGTATTCAATAAGAAACATCAGTCAAATGCTTTTTGAAGATAGATACAGACATAAAAATTGAATATGCAAATATAAATCAACTGAATCTTAGTAACATTCTTCACCAAACTAATAGATTTGTGACACAAGGCTTCTTTCAGAACTGACATACTAGTTCTTCCTCTATATGCCTAACAATGCATCCATAAGTTTTCACATTTTTTCTGGGGTGGGGTTTTTGGAGGGCTTTTGTTTTTGTTAGGGTTTGATTGTTTGGGGGGTTTTTGGTTGGTTGGTTTGTTGGGGGGTGGTTTTTTTGGCTTTTCTGCTTTTTATTTGTTTGGGTTTGGTTTGCTTGTTGTTGATTTCCCCAAACACTAATTTGCCTGGTATGAACAGCAAATTTACTGTTTTAGATGCTATATTATTTATAATATATATAATTTAATTTAGATGCTATATGAATTTTTTTTTAAGTGGTGTCACTTTTGCTCCTTACTATTCCTTTGCACTGAAACCACTTAAAGACTGTGTTATACACCACACTCACTGACTGCAGCTTCACCTCTGAACTCTGCTGATATTCCATGGCAAACACCACATGATTTTGCTGATCCTGTTTTATTTACATTTTCATATGGTTTTTAGTTTCTATGTATTACTTTCTAATGAAGACTTACTATCATCTTGTTTCAGAAATTCCTTTTTAACAAAAGACAACTAATTTTATTTTCAACTTCCAGGACATTTGAAAAATTGGGGACCATCTCTTATCTTTTTGCATTCCTACAGACACTTGTCTTCTACTTACAGAAGGTCTCAAACCAGAGGCATGTGGTGTAAAAGGTCCACGTAGCCCCATTTACCACATGACAGGTGATGAAAGACTAAACGTCAGCAGTCCTTCCTGTCCTTCAGCAGGATTATCCCAGAAAAGTGATCAATAGAACAAAGTGGGCTCAACTTAGCAGTCAGCAACAGTTATCTTGAGCAGAACTGTAGACATCCTGTATGCTAGACAAAAAAGTAAAACACCCAGAGGAGGGAATTTCAGATTCTCCATAGACAAAAAAAAAACCTCAAGCAAACCAAAGAAGCACTGTGCAAAGTGAGCAAATACTGGCATTTTTCTTAGGAAAGGCTGGACATCTGACTGGAGCAGATTCAAAAATCTTTTTCCTAAGAAAGCCTTAGCAGGGAATCAGTGACAGACCAGCCACTGGCAGTCAGAAATTGCCAAGCCACAAAGCCACAAAATAACATAAGCTGGAAGGGATGTCCAGCAGGTCTCTGATCCAGCATTTGCTCAAAGCAGAGGCACCATCAAGGTTAAATCAGGCGGCTGATGGCTGCATCAAGGTAGATTTGAATCTCTCCAAGGATGGAGTTTCCACAGCCTCTGGCTTCACATTCCAGGTTTGGGCCACCTGACATGGGGCTTTTTTGCCACTAATACCAAAAAAAATTCTCTTCCTGCCTAAAGCCTCTGGCGAGGTGGCAGACGTTTCAGTGTGGAAGGGGCAGGGAGCAGCTGAGAAGAGGTGAGCCCACGTTTGCCTGTCTGTGCCATCTCCCTGGCTGTGGAGGCACCACTGCCCCTCGTTCTGCTGGTGCAGGTCCTGGTAAATCAGAGTGTCAGAGAGGAAAAGCTCAACTACTTTACCTCTGGCTGAGCAGGCACCTCTTGTCAGCAGCACAGCTCACCCACCATGGCTGGGCACCCTCTAACTGAGGGCACCACTCATCATTAAATGTCCTCACACTGCCTTCTTCCCTCCCCATCCCCCAGGAATTTTGGCATCAAACCTCCTTCAGAGATAAGGCTTAAATTCCTGACTATTAAAGATGACATTATCCATACAGATGAAAACTGGATAAACATCAACTGGTTAGTAAAGAAGCTGTTGAGACCTTCAGGCAAAATTCATGTTCCTGGCATCCAATTCTGTTATGTAAAATTTAAAAAAAGGAAATTTAAAATAATACAGGAATGCCTCCTCAGGCCACCACCTTGTGTTCTCCCTCTTCTTACAGCCAGTCACTCCCAAATTCTGCCTCCCCTGCTGGAGTCCAGACATCCATTTCCCTGTACCCAAAGGCTCTGACAGCCTGGAGTCATAAGAGAATCCTGTCGGAGATAATATTTTGCTGACCCAATTCAGTTTCTAAGGTAAGGAAGGTATTACATATACCTGAGCAACTCTGTTGTTTACTGCAAAGCCAATATCTTTCAGTTTGCACAATTGTCACAGTAAATAAAAAGATCTAAATAAAAGTGTCTTAGAGGCTTTAAAAATCCAAGAAATTATGCACAGATTTTCTGTTTACCAAATTTACTAACCATTTAAAAAACCATCACACCAAAGACAGCTTTCAGATACATAGCAGTAGGGGAAAGGAGTAAGAAAGTATAAAAAGATCCAGACAAAAAAGCAGATTATACACATGAAAATTAAACTGAAAGTGAAAATTTCTTGTTTGAAGTCAGTCCCTGGACAACACAGACTGCACAGACTGAACAGTCTGCATGATTTCAAGGCTTCACTCTAAATATTATTTTGTCAGTTAAGAGAAAAAAAACCAAACTGACAAAGTACTTGAGAACACTATGCAGCCTCTGATACATTCTGGAAAAATTTTTCAAGCAGGGTGGTAAAGAAATTCAAATCATGCTGAGAAAATACCTTTGTGCTGTACAAAAAGAATCTTTATTAGTAAGAGACTTTCAGCTCTGAAAGTCAGGCTTTCAGGATCAATCAAAGTTCCCACGGAGAACAGTCAAAAATGTGCTTTGAAGAGGTGTTTGTTATTTACTAGTTTTTGCAAGAGTCAGCTCAAGAAGTAACAGACATTTCTTCATCCGATTGCAACTGGACAGGAGTTAGAAAAGTAGTTGGGGAAAAATTTTGATGATTCTCAAGTCAACCTTTAGCCATCTCTTGTCAGGTTTTTTTCAGTTTTTATTTCTGTCCAGCTTTGAACATGCTGTTCCATCCAAAAACTTGCTCTCCACATACTTTGTTACCAAGCATTTACGCAAATTATCTTAAAATAATGAGGAGATTTAATGCACTGTAACTCGTATTAAGATAGAGAGACATTCTCAGCAGTTCTTGCAAGAAAGAACTCCTAAAAGAGGGCAAAAATATAAATTACAAAGCATGGATAACAGAAAATAATCTCAGTAGCACAGCAGCCAAAGACAGATAAACAAGAACAACCATCACAGTGTGAGATACAAGATGTTCATTACTCATGACTCTGAGCAATAGCAGATCACTTTGCATATTTATTAATTCTTGTATTACAATGCTGGCAATAAAGTGTGGTCTTTGTCATGAAATGCTAGATATAAAAAAGCAGGTAGAATAAATTAGTTTAGGCTCTGTACATGACTAGAAACTGTGTAGCAGCAATAAATAAATTGGTGCTTGAGGGACATTCATTTATTTTCATGCACAATTCTGTTGTGTTCATGTCACAATAACTCTTCATTTGGACAGGTGAGTAGCTGTAGCTGAGGGAAATGTATAACACCAAATGCCATGAACACTAGGGTGTACACTGATGGGCAGAAAAGGTGTAAGTGAATGTTTATTTAATTCTCATGTCCCCTGAAACCACATTATAGCCCAATATATTTCCAGGACATGGAGGTTGGAATGATGTACTAATGTGGGTCTCTGAAATCTAATGACACCCTCCAGCCTCATCTCCTAATGAAAAGCCATTGGTAACTCTTCCCCCAAACATTTAAGCACAGAGACAGATCAGATGAAATACAGACTTCTAAAGCATCAGCATTGAGAACTGGTGCACATAATCAACAAAAAGCGCAACTGCTTAACTCAGCCCTTGGATTATGGTTGTGTCCCCCTCTCCATGCCCATGACTGACTTTCTTCAGAAATTTGTAGTTCTTCCTCTTTTCCAAATGCCCCTTTGGTCAACAGGTTGCTTGCACCTTCAGTTTTCATTTATTAGAATAATAAAATTATTGAAACATTTAGGTTGGAAAATACCTCTAAGATCATCAAGTCCAACTGTTAACCCAGCAGTGCCAATTCCACCACTTAACCATGTCCCTGAGTGCCACATCTGCATGTCTTCTAGGGGGTGACTCAATCCCTTATCTCCCTGGGCAACCTCTTCCAATGCTCGACAACAATTTCAGTGAAAACGTTTTCTGAAGATCCAATGTAAACCTGCCCTAGCACAACTTGAGTAAAACCTTCAAGCTTGACAACCTGACTAGCCAGTACACATCCATATGTACCCTACAGAGGAAACAGTGAATTACACTGATATAGCAGATCCATTAAAAATGAACATATGAAGACCAGGCAGCATCACAAATTCAGATCCCAGTCATATACAAATACTCTACACATTCAGATACATACGTTTTTAGAATACACTTTTGACCATAAAGAATATACAAAATCTCATTTGATGGAGGAGTTTGCATCAGGTGACCTTGAGAGATCCCTCATAGATCAAGCTGAGTACCAAAACAAAACAGAACCATACATATGAAGAAAAAACCAAACTAAACAGACAATGAAACACCATTCCAAAAAACCCCAAAACCACCAAATCCAAAAACCACCAAATCAAACCTCGCTATATCAGTGAATGATGCCTTTGCAGGAAGGTACGTGTCAACCAACCAGCCATATCAAATATTTTGCTGTTCCAGCTTTGTACAAGCACATTGCTGTGGCTCAGTTAATATGATAATTGTACAGCCCATGCATTCTCATCACACTAACCATTTTCAGGCCGAGTGGATGTGTATAACCCTTCCTCTTTTCCACAGGTTGAAATGTCTGTAATTAGCCAGTCAATCAATTAAAGTTCTAATGGGGGAAAGCCAAAGGTCAAAGCAGAATATCATATTGGATGAAGCAGGGTAGTTTTATATGGTCAAGTGACATTCCTGCTAAAATTAAACTGACATGCGCTAGCAAGGTATTCCTTGCCATCCCTGGCCCCCAATCCTTGACACACAAACAAATCTAGTCAGTGTTTGGAGTAAATTCCCACTATGACCTTGTTGTGTCCAGCTGAACATACATACCCACGAGTGGAGACAAGAACAGTGGCATTTATATGAGCAGAAATGAGAGACTTCAATTTATGGATCAAAGTGGGTGCAGGGAGGAAAACTGAACAGACCATTGGGCTGAAAGCTGGGAGCACTACTGAACCCTGTTCTGACACAATGTGTCTGTCTTGGACAAGCTGCTGAAGTACCCTTCTGCTTTTATTTTCTCATTGCATTTCTCAGTCACACAAAGCTTCATAAGAGATGACTGTGCCATGCAGACACCAGTTAACTGCCCATGAAATGTCACAGTTTTGTCACAAACAGACCGCAGTGCAGCCCATGTGGAGCTCTGCCCTCCCTTCCCTGTGAGATGAGGTCAGGTCAGACTGATCTATGTAAGTTTTAATTCTGACAGATTCAGAATAAACATTTAATGTTATGCTACAAGAGGAGAGAAAAACTTTTGCAGTTGTGAAGATGAATGTTTCCCCTTTTCCACAAATAAAAAAGGATCCTAATCCACACACAAGTTAGCTTCAACCCTGTGGCCCGTCCAGTTGTTTTGGGGTACGGTGTGTCACCAATTATTTGCTGTAATGTACCATTGTTGTAAATATATACATACATACATTTCAATTTAATCCATCTATTTAGATCCCCACAAAAGGCACTTCAGGGGCAGCAGCTTGTTCTTGAATGTGCAGCACTTCATCACAGCTCCATTTCAGCCTGGATTGGGACTGAAAGGCCTCACTGGTGGCCCAGCAAGATCTGTGAAAACACACAGCACCAGGAGCACTTTGCTTTCAGCAGCTGCTTTATCCAAAACCCCAAGCAATCACTAAATTCTGTTTTGCAGTGATTGAAACTCTCAGCTTAAATACTGTGCAATCAAACTACAGCACATTGATAGAGAAGATCAGGAGAAAGACAACTGCTGCTGCTACTACTCTAAACCTGCAAAAAACCTCCAGACACCGTAAACCAATGCTCTGTGAGTTTTTATACTTTTTTAAAATTTAGATAGGTCTTCTGAATCCATTGCCACTTTGATTTTTCTCCAGACTTTGTGTTCCTAACACAAAAAAAAAGCCCTTCACCTCCTTTCTGACTATTGTCAGCTGAAAAACTCCTAAACACAGCTGGCTGTGGGTGGCAGCAGGAGGCTGAATTGGCAGAAAATTTCTGGCTCAATACTGTTGTCAGGAAAGGCAACTTGCTGAGGCTACTGATGGCAGTTTGTTGCATACTCTCAGGGCAAATTTCCTTGTCCCCTCTGTAACCAAAAAGAACAGGGTAATTCAGCAATAGTTAAATAAGCTACAGATCGTATTTGCTTCTTACCTATGTGACTGAAAAGGGCTCAAGCCTGATAACACCAGTCACATAAACAAAAATGAGGATAATAAACTCTGAGTAAATTTTTACTCTAATTTGAGAGTCAGAGACAGCATGTCTACAAAAGTGATTAAGAAAACAACATTCTTTGATATTTTCTGATCAATGTGGTTTGTTGTGATAAGAGGAAGGATTTGCCAAAATAAAAACAAATTTTAAACTGAACTTTTTCTTTCTGTCCTACCCACAGAGGACCTCATTAATAAAAAAAAAAGCAACCAAACAAACAACAAAAGTCAATCATCAGTTCCAAAAAGTGCCATCAACAGCCTTCCATCACCTCCACTTTCTATCAGGTCCAAGAGCATTGTGGCTTATTTAGGACAACTGGGCCACTGGGCTGCAAATATTTGTGACAGAACTACCTCCTTGGCCAGGACTGCCTGGGGCGGCCTATGCCCAGCAGAGATGGATCCCAGCTGCCCTCCCTCAGTGCAGAGTCCCCCAACGTCAGATGCACAGCACAGTCCCCAAGCAGCAGCAGCTTCTGCTTGGAAGCACAGGTGAAGGCTTCATTCACTGCAGCGAATAAAGATATTGGTTTTTCTGCTCCCCGCTGACTGTCCCGCAGGCATCCCATTTCAGAGCCACCCCATACTCACCCTTCAGTGGGTCTAGACCAAAAAAGATCCAGAGATGCCAAAAGAGGTGGTGCAATGGACACAAATGGCAGAAGGAATTTTGTCATCCATTGCAAGAAAATGGATCAGAGCTTTCTTTGGTAAGACTGAGAATGAGCCCAACATCTCTTTATTATGATCATAGTCCTACCAGCTTTTGCCTCCTACTCCGCAGTGCTGGGAAGAATAAAATTATCACAGTGGATAAATACTATCTACATTGTGTCATAGGGGGCAAAAAACCCAAACCACATTATTTGAAGTAGGAAACATGCATAGACAGGGTGCTTGCTGAGCCCAGATGCCTACACACAGATGAAAAAAAAAAAACCTTTTTGAGACATCATTGCCAGTAAACAGCATATTTGGTTTACCCTCATGGTAACCCAGCCAGCTTCTGGAATTGAACATGCATTCATGTTCAGCATCAAACAGGATGAACCTGACCCATTTCTGGGTCTGGACTGACACCTATTTTGAGAGACTGGAGGTTTATCTGCATTAAAATTTTCCAATCTGCAAAAAAATTTTTTTCTAATACTCTTCTATTTTAAAAGATTTTAGTTTCCCATAATTTGTATTTAATTAGCATAAGGTGAAAGTGTTTCCATGGAAACACCAGGGATATATAATTTCTAAATAATAAATTTTCCACAAAGAACTCACAAAATTATTTTCAGATTACAATGCAAAATTCTCCAAAGTAAGTCCATTTATTAATATTACAGAGAGGACATATGTAAAGACTTTGAACTTCAAATTGTAGCTCTAAAACATTAAATATAAATTAAGTACTTTAATATTTAAATCACAGAAAATAAAAAACCAGGACAACTAAAGTCAAAATTACACTAAGCTTAATTTCACTGATTCAGCAATCAAATATGTCAGTATCAGTACAACAGGTCATATATAGCTTGTATATATTCAGATCCCTCTATATAATTGTTTTCTACTTTGACTATAAAATATTTTAGGTCTATATCTTTCTGTAAGCTCAATTAAGATGATAAGATGCATTAAAATTAAATAACTTTTTTCTGCTTGTTCATCATCCATTCCAATAAGGTGCTTACCAATACCAACTTGGGTAGGATGATTATTACGAATCAAATCTCCCAGCTGAACTTTAAAACAAATAGGAAAAACATCACCTTCACTAGGGAAAAGTTATAAAAAGCCAGAGATTACTCTGAATTCTACTCTCAAAGGAAGCAAAAAGGCAAGATGAGCAGGAAAAAAGGAAGAAGAGGTGCTAAAGAGGATGTTATTTTCCCAGGCTCGGTAGTAAAGAAATCTCAAAGAACTTTTGGACTTGAGAGGAAAGGGATTTGTAGCTGGAGAGGAGGTAGGGATTTTGTGTTTATTTCATGTGTCATTTCATTGTGTTATTTAGGTCTAAAACATAATGGTGTTAGAAATCCTGTTACGGTGTTTTGACATTGTTTCTTCATATATGTCATTTTTCTAGGGGTAAATATTTCTTCCATGATTTTCATAGTTGATATTGTGCTTGATACCAAAAAATCCTCAACCCTATGTACTTCTTTATTTATATGGTTAAGTGGAACATGAGGAATAGCACACAGCACAAATCAGGCCAGTGAACTCAAATGCTGGGGCCAGTCAGTGGGAGGCGGAGCTGTGCATGCATTCTGGAAATAAAGGGGAGAAGAAAAGAGAAAAAAAGGCACAAGCTGAATGAAATGTCAGGTAGATCCCAAAAAAAAGCACTCCCAAAAACTGTGTCTCTGACCAGACACCTACATAAAACTTTTGACATAAATTGCTTTTCCCTTTCTCAAAAAAGATTCTGCTTAAAGACTATGGGCCATCTGCCATGGGCCAGATTCTCTTATACGATTTTTGTACACTAACATTAATATTCATTAAAAAAAAAAAGTAATGAAGAACTGACGCAATCAACTCCTCCAGGTGAAAACAGAGTCCAGAAATAAAAAAATATTGACTGAAAGCACAAAGTGAGGCAGAGTGTCTCAATGAGGGGGGAAAGAGCACTTACAAGATGAGGATGACAGGTGGTTTATGAAAGTTTATCCAAAGATACTTTGAAGTGGTAAATGACTGTCTATTCAAAAAGTTATGCCCAAGGAACTAGAAACTAAGGCCATGGGCTGCCACAACCCTGAAGGACATGAGCAGTTAGTATTAAAAAGAATTACTGTTAGCAGGAGCTTGCTTTGAGCATGAATAAAAATAAGGTTGCTACTTGCATATGCTAAAAGGCTTCTTGGCACAGTCACTTTAAGAAGCACAGCAGTTGTGCTTGTTAGAAAAGGACATGAAGTGTGTCCAACACACAGCTGCTGGGTCTGAAAACCCACCAGGCATCCTACTCCCTTGTCAGGTTCTCAGTGTGTGCAACATTACTGAGTATCCCACCCTCACACAGCACCTGACCTGCCAGAAAGAGATCAACCAGCTGTAACATCTGAGAAAATCCTTCCCTAGGATTTTCCCTAGTAGGAGGTAAAAGGAGACGGTAGGTTCAGTATTTGGGCTCAGGCTCAGGCTCTATTCTCTCCTTAGAGAAAAAAAAAAAAAAAGAAAACAAAAGAAAAGAAAAATGGAAAACATATGTGGAAAAGTTTTGTTTTCTTAAACATTGAAAAAGTCTTTATTTCCAGTCCAATGACTCTTTCATGAACTACGTTCCTCATGAGCTTCCTTGGTTTAATGGCCTGATTTGTGCTTTGTTCCACCTCCTAAAAAACACTGTGAAAATTGAACTGCCTAGGTTAAAGCTATATGCATCCAGAAAGTCAATTTTGAGAACAAAATAATTCAAAGAGTATAAGTAAATCCACTAGAACTTATTCTATGAAACAGCAGATCCTCAGCCATACAGTTAACAAATTATTAATAAAGTATGTGATCCTAAAATAGGAGAGGTATCACCTGCCATAGAATTCTTTCTTTTTTTTTTTTTTTTTTAATAAATCCTGAGTTCTTAGAGATAAAACTGACTAACATTTTATTAAGATATTTTAATGTCAGAAGGTGACAGGTCAGGTCAATAAGTTACAGTATGTGTTCTGCCACCACACTTTGCACATTAATCTCCAGTTTTGTGGGGAATGAGTTCAGTAGCCAGCTCAGGCTCCATAAAAAGGAACAAAGATCTGTGCTAGTGTCAGGTACAGGCAGCACCCCTGTGCCATGCTGTCAGAACTCTGATCCTGATGAAAGCTGACAGACATCGGCCTTTCGGCCTTGGTAGCAGGGGCATTTCTGTTTGGATCCAGAGCAGCATTTTCTCTCATCCTTGTCAGGATGAGAGGAAGAAACCAGCTGCCCAGAGACAACAAACTTTGGGGTTCATGGAGTCAGCCAGGTCCCCTAATATCTCAGACAGCAATGGCTTTTTAACAAAGCTTCTAGATCACCGTGTCCTACTTTAGCACTTGTGGGGCAGTGGAAGACCATTATGACTCTGTTACAGCAGGACCTTTAGCACAGAAACATTTTTCACTGATCTTATTTCTAGGATAGAAAAGCTGTCATTCCAAACTACTTAAATGTAATTATGATTTTTACTGCAGTTTTGCAGGCAGCAGATTTTACCACTACCTCAGAACTTGCAAGTTTTAATTATATACTGAAGCTTATTAAATCAATGCCTCATACAATGAGAGGGCTAAGCACAGACTATTAATACCTGTCCTTTAAGTCTTTACATTGTTTCCACAAACTGGAAAATTTTATGAGACATTTCTTTTTTTAGGGGTGTGGGGGAGTGTTTTCAGTTTGGTTTATTTTTTTGCAAAGCAGTTGTCTAGCACTGTAAGTTATGATTAAGTATATGCAGCTGGAATGTTTACTGCATGTTTGCACCTGCATGTTGAGTAATAAGACCCAAGAGATTTGATAAACCTACAAAAATCACAGAGAAAGACAAAGGATGATGTTGGAGAACAGCCTGCAGGCTTTCTTCTTAAGAGGGTCCAGAACCATGTGGGCATTAAGTTGCATAGTAATGACCTAAGTATGAGCATTCTTTATTTATGCCAGTCTGTATTCACGCCTCTCATATTATTTAAACATGAAGTTTAAAAAAAAAAAAAAGTTGTCTTTCTTTTTAACAGGAAGTCTTCCAAAGACGGTTACTGAAAATGCATATTATTATCCTGAGGCACCATAACATCCATATTAATCTCTCATGAGTGCTCTTGGGAGGGTTGTTTTATGATTATATAAGATGGTTTTGAATATCTTCACAAGATAATAAACAGTGTCAGCTTCTCCCAATGCTTTCATTACTAAATCTTCAAAAATTAGTGCATCTCCTCTTGATATGGTTTTGAATTAAACCCGAGTATTTCCTGAATGATAGGGCAGACTGTCAAGATGATATATATAGTCAGATAATTACCTTATTTCAAATTATATTCCTTAGGAAAATGTAAGAAATGTATTAGACACAGCTCTGTGTCTAATAAAGTATAAAGACATTCAGGGTAGAAAAAAATTAAAGAAAACACACAACAAACTGCCCAACAGTACATTTTGCCTTTTGAGCAGCCTTTAGTAAGCCACTTTATTATAGAAGTTAGTAACCAGATGGAGGAGCCAAGAGTCTGTTCTTACAACTGGCACACAAAACCCCCAACAATTCTACAGCTATGGAAATACAAAAAAAAAAAAAAAAAAGAGCCCTAAGTAATCTGAATGTATTGTCCTTTCTGTGCCTTGATATTCAAGTCCAAATTAATATTCTGATCAGATCTTAAGAGTCTAAGTCACTCTGCAGCAAGGCACTGAGCAAATTCCTGATAAAACTCTTAAAAGTGATTATTGAGAATAGCTATTTTTGACAGTTATTCCCAGGAAACGTGTTTTGCAGTCAGGATGACCAAAATCTCAGTTCAATTCAAAAGGCTAAATGCATAAATCTATGTGCTAAAATCAATACTATGTAAGTATTCAGCAGCTTAAGTCAGACACTCAAAACCTAAAAGCTGGCCTGAAAAATGCATTTTGGCTGTTCAAATACATGCTTTATGACATAGGCTTGCTGAGGCATCTTACAGAAAAATTACTTTGCAATCACCAGTCTCATTCAGTCAATAGGAGGGGCATTATTTAATTAACAAGCTTTGAGTTTGTACAACTTCTGTAGTACAAAATGTGCCATAAATAAACCCCAAGGCTACACAATTCAAACTGTTCCTGACAGAGTAATTTTTATCCCTCACAGGTGTTTACACTGCTCACTGTTGGGAGCTCCCCCATTTTAGGGAGTTCCCACAGTCACATTATTGCAACTCTCCTGGCACTCTCAAAACCACCTTTCCTGACCACACTCAGGGATTATGTGGGTACTCCCTAAAGTACTCTGACTTGTGGGTTTTTTCCCCACCCCAAATGCCACAGGAAACCTCTAGACCAACACAGACAGCCTCTATATCCAGCTGGGGCTCCTGCCTCCCAAAAACCTGATGTTAGCCAACACTTTTTACACAAAGCAGCACCTCCTTACCCCATGCATGTCCATGACCCTGCATCACAACCACTTTCTTTTACATGTACACTCTACTTAAAATATGCAGCCAAAGCACCCAGACAAATCTGCTTACACACTGCAGCTCTGGGCAAAGCTGGAGTGGGGTGGAAGCCTACTCACTCCTCTCATATGGGCAGGCTGTATGAGAAAGCTTCATTTCAGATAGGCCATCCAGTCTTTGTTAAGTGTGGGCATGCTCATACTGGTGAGCTGTGCCATCACCAAACAATGACGAGGAGGTCCCAGTCAGGCTAAAGATAGCAATTCTTATTTCAGATGAAAAGCACTCCTGCTGCTCCAGAAAATACTCAGCCCAGCAAGGGCTAACTGGCTCCAATATCATCTTTTGACAAAAAAAGAAGAAGCTTCATGATCTAACAGCCAGAGAAAACACAAGAAGACCATGCCACAGAAATGCCCAGTTGTCATGGTTTAAGCCCAGCTGAAAATTAAGCTCCAGGCAGCCACTTGCTCAATCCCCACCAGCAGGACTGGGGAGAGAATTGGAAGGATAAAACCAGGAAAACTTTTGAGTTGAGATAAAAACAGTTTAATAGAGAAAGCAAAAGCAAAGCACAACAAGGCATTAATCCCTGCTTCCCATGGGCAGGCAGGTGCTCACCCACCTCCAGGACAGCAGGGCCCCATCACATGTGACAGTGACTTGGGAAGACAAACACCATCACTCCAAATGTCCCCTCTTCCTCCCTCTTCCCTCTGCTTTATATACTGCACATGATGTCATATGGCCTGGAATTTCCCTTTGGTCACCTGGGGTCACCTGTCCTGGCTGTGTCTCCTCCCAACCTCCCATGCACCTCCAACTTCCCCACATTGCAGTACAGAAAGGAGAAAAGGCCTTGGCTCTGTGTAAGCCCTGCTCAGTAATAACAAAGACATCTCTGTATTACCAACCCTGTGTTCAGCACAAATCCAAAATACAGCCCCACGCCAGTGACTGGGAAGAAAATCAACTCTACCCCAGCCAAAACCAGCACACCAGGATACACACAGAGCTAAGGCAGGAACTGAAAGCAGCCAGAAAGCAAGACTAGGATTTCTTCCTGGTAGCAATAAGATACCTCTTGTCAGAGCAGACCTTATGTCTGTGCTACATTGTGACTCCAGTGGCCCTTCACCTGGCTCTGACTCACAGGTCAACTCACCAGAAAGTTGTGGCCACTACTTCTTTGTGATTCAGAAAATCTTCATTTAGCAGCTTTACAGGTTTCTCTGTGTGGCAATGGGTGATCCTTCCTGGGTTTGGATAGTGTCCTTACTTGTGCTCAGCAGCAAGCAGCCAGTTCCCTGCCACAGGGTGAAGAGCTCCCTACAGTGCTGGTCAGTGGGGACTAGCTTTTAGGGTTTACACCTTACTAAAACGCTCTGTAATGAGGGAAATATGATCGTGATGGCCAATAAGAAACTATTTTACAACTGATAACAGTTTAAATTATTTCTGCACTGACATACATTTGACCAACAGTAACAACTGACAGCTGCTCTCCTCTGCCAGGTAGAGATGAGGACCCTGCTTTGCTAATAGAAGACATTTTGCTTTAGGAAACACCACGTAAGACTTGCATTACCTTCCAAGCATTGGTAGTGAGTGCCTAAAATTAGGCAGAGCTGCAGGTTCCATCAAGTTGGACCTCTTTTTTGTTGGTGCAAAACACACAAAACTTTTAGTCCCAGTGGGTAGCATCTAACGAAGCCATAAGACTCTGGAAACTGCATTTTACCATTAGATGTATCCAATAATTGGGAGAGACACTGCACAAAAATATTCCTCTGTCAGCAAGAAAGTACAAAAGGTAAAAAGGAATTTCTGAGACTCCTTAAGATAACTTTTGCCAGGTGAATTGTCAGAGCATGATTACAGCTGATTACTGAATTCTGACAACTGGGGCTCATTGGCAATTCCCCCTCCCACCTTGTCCCCAAGATTTCTGTCAGAAAGCATGATTTTCCTGCAATCCATAGGAAAGTAATACATAGAGAAGAGTTTATCTTTCAAGCTGTCAATTTTTTTTCATTATTACTCTCCAGTCCTTAGGTAGTCTAATCAGCTTTTTCACTTAAATGAAACTTGCTTCCAATATTTACTATCTTAATTATATTTGCATATTCATATAAATACATATATTAAATACACATGTGCTTTATATTACTTTCATCCCTCCACACTGGGAAGTCCAGAATAAGCAGGAATACAGGGAATACAAAAAACAAAAGGTGATTTGAAGTAGTACTAAAATTTCGCTGAAATTATGCTTAGGTAAGAGGTATAGCTTTTGCCTGGGAGGAAGAATTCCCCCAGATACATCACTCTAATTGAAACTACACAAAAAATATGCATAGTTGTCCAACAGAGTCGGACACTTTCTTTATAGGGAGAACTGTGCACAAGCATGGACAGATGGGAAGAAGGCACCCTGCACCTATCTGTTTATCAGTCCATCTGCTTGTGTTGGCCTTCTTCAGTGCCCAGAGATCTCTCTTTGAAGGACTGAGTTTAAGCTGACCCTTTCCCCCCTCTCTCAGACCTGTTCTCCCAGTGCCACCAGTTAACAAAAGATCCTAATGCCTTTATCCCTTCCTTTTCTTCCCTGGACTAAAACCCTTGTCAGTGTCAAGACCATCAGCTGTCATTACTCCCTAATATTTAGTTTAGCTTTAAATACAATTGTATTTAGGTAGTAAACTGGGAAGAAACAAAAGTACAGAAAATAATTAGGGATCAGATCAATAGAGAAACATGAGCTTTGAATCAGGCTCCTGTAATTATTTCTGACCTTGCACATCTGCAAAAGAAAAACAAGCAGTGATCAATTCTACTTGGTGTGGGTAAAGCATTTTGAACTCATTTTGAACAGATGTGTCATTATTACCTTAATTATTGTGGCTGGGTAGAGCACCTATTTCCAAATTGCTTTCGAGCTAATAGCCTTTGTTCCAATTAAGTCTATTAGCATTATAATTTCCTCACCCTGAGAATTATTTGCTATTTTTAAAGGTCTTTTTTTCCCAGATTCAGACTGAAATCAATCACAGATATTGTCACAGTGTATATTCTTTAAATAGAATGTGCCACACTACGGGTTCTTTCTTTGATTTCAATGAGGCTGTGCTAAGTGCTTGCAGTAGTGAAAAATGGCAATTGTTTCAGGAGGATTATGCCTATGCAGTCAGAGTAAGAACAGAGGTAACCCCCTTGTGCTGCCCACATATGATTGCAAAGCCAATGCACAAACTTCATGTACAAAAGCCTGACATTAGCTTTAGCATAACGGGATGCTCCTGAAATCACTTAAATCAGGCTAGAGATGGAGTACTTTGACCTAGATTTGGAATACCCCAAAAACCAGGTGCAGAATTCAGATTTCATGGCTTTGTTGGGTTTTCTATTAAAACAGAAATTCAAACCTTGCTCTGAACATTGGTCCTCTGTCTTCTTTTGCGTGTTTAACATAAAGTTTGTGCATAAGGTTTTCTCTGTGAAAAACAGAAAGTATTTTGCTTAAATAGTAAAGGTATTAAAAAACCAACAGCAATTTACTTGACTGTACAAAGAATAATTTCACAAAAATGCATTAACTGTGCCTTGACTGAAATTACTCTCAGCTTTTGCAATCATAAATGAGAAGGTGATTTTGTGAAAATGGCACACAGAGCATGCATAGACATAGGCATCTCAACTTTGAATGTTTCATGCTTCCACTAGCAATTGGGTACCAGGTAATCCACCACTACATGACTTGTCTTTAAGGAGGTCTGCTGCTAGGTTTTTTGATCTGATGCCTCTGGAAATAATTAGCAAGCCCTCATAAATGATGTTTATAATATATAAGTGCTGACAAACCCTGAAGTATACAGTAAGTCTCTTAAAAAAAGCAAACCATAATGAATGATGATCACCTACAATATGAATTATAGATTCTTTGCAAGTTAGCCTGATTCATGATTATGCAGTGCTTCAGGGTCTGCAGCTACATTTGAATTTTTACCATGAGCCTTTTTGGTTTGCATCGTCTTGAAATATAGATTAAAACTCCACAGCCAGATGATTAATTAAGTCTAAGAAAACCTTGTGTGCCTAATCTTCACGTACTGAAAATGAATGCAAAATTTGCCCCAGATGAATATCCAGCTCTGAATTTCACTCAGACCCTAAGAGTTTAGGACTTTTATTTACACAAAAAGTAGACTTCCTGGAACATCAGTTCTGTAATTTAATTTTTCCTCAGTGAGAGAACAAATGCAGTTGTATTTTGATATGAAGTCAATATGTTTCACAAATTCTTCAGATGTAAACTTTTATCTGAAAAAAAACAACCCTCCACCAAATTGTGGATCACTTACTGGAAAACTGGGTGAAGGACAGGAAACATAGACACAAGAATTAACCAGTCTCTGTCCAAAAGTTCCACATGGGAATTCAAAGAAGTCATAGTATGATAAAATGGTTTGAGTTGGAAGGGACCTTAAAGAACCTCATGTTCCAAAACCCCTGCCTTAGGTAGGGATAACTTTCACCAGACCAGGTTGCTCAGAGCCCCATCCAGCCTGGCCCTGAACACTTCCAGGGATGGAGCATCCACAGCTTCTTTGGGCAACCTGTGCCAGTGCCTCACCACCCTCACAATGAATTTCCTCCTTGTATCTAATCTAAACCTACTCTTTTTCAGTTTGAAGTCATTCTCCCCTTGTCCTGTCACTTCGTGCCCCTGCAAAAAGTTTCTGCATCTTTCTTGTGGTGCCCTTCAGGTACTGAAAGGCTGCAGTTGGGTCACCCAAAGCCTTTTCTTCTCCAAGCTGAACAATTCCAGTTCTTTTAGCCTTTTCCCATGGGAGACTTGCTCCATCCCTCTAATCATCTTGGTGGCCTCTTCTGGCCTCACTCCAACAGGTCCATGTCCTTCCTGTGCTGGGGATCCCATGTTCAGTACCTGGGCTGTCTGACTACAAAAGCTGATAAGAACAGCCGTACTGCCTAGCACAGGAACAAGGGGTTTTTGACTCTTGGAGAACTGAATAATGCGGCTGAATAATGAAGCAGTGATATGTGCTTTCCAACACCTTGTTTGTGCAGAGAAAATCTCTCTTCTGATAAATTATTCAAAACAAAACTGCTAACCTATTTAAGTTTGAAAATATGTGTACTGTAATCAGGAATCATGTTTCTCAGCTGTCTGAACAGCTACACTTCAAATCTGGCATTGTCTAAAGTGCCTGCACAAAACAGTACATGAAGATAACTATGTCCAGTGAACCTTTCTGAGTAGTAAATCTTTCATAGTTATGGGGCAGTGTGCCAAAGAAATCTAGAGTTTTCCTAAATGTAGAAAAGCCTATTTAAGTATAACTTGCAGAAAGTGTCTGAAAATACTTCCAACATGTGCAAATCTTTTCATTGTAACTTTAAGCATGACAACTGCCCCATTTGTGTCAAAGGGTTAATGGAATTCCTTCAATAATTTATCAAGGTTAAAGATTCTCTCTAAACAAATGCGGCTTATGTAGAACTAATTAAATACTCACTCTGCCTTTCAACATGGAAGATTAAATAAGCTGTGACATTTTGCAATTTTAATTTATGGTGCATTTTCCAGCATCTTCACCTTAGTTTCATTTTTTAGGAGACTCAAACATTAATATAGAAATCATATGATCAGCAATTGCATGTAATATGCTCTTTTCCCTCTGTCACTAAACTTAGAAGCAACTGGAGCACTCCAGTATTTGGACCAGAAGCACAGTGTTAGGGATTAGTGTTAAAGCACAATAATATGCTTAGTTAAGGCAATCCCTAAACCAGTTTATTTATTATGTATATTAGAGAAATGCAATCTAAAATTGACACTTAGAACTCATTGGGGTTTTCCCTTTCAGAGAGGAGTTTTTAGGTTTTGGTTTTGACACCCAGAGAGGATGTTTAGGTTGAACATCAGGAAGACAGGTGATTCCAGCCAAAGTAAGGGTCTTTTCAAGATTATGGGATTGGAATACTGCTTTGGAGTATCTGCCTTTATGACATAATGTGGTGTAATGAATATCCTTTACATGGAGAGTCTCAAAAGTGGGCACTAGCTGTGTGTCTCTGTTCATGGATATTTAACATATATCTATAGGAAAGCGGAATAGTCCTCACTGCTTCTGTAATCAATGGGAACTGTTCTTTCAGCATATCAGTGGGTTCATTTTCTGGAAATCCATGTTGTGGATACACAAATAAACAACAATTTTTGATTTCACAGTCAGTAAAAATAAATAGTTATGGCTTGTGATGCACACAGATACTACAACAATGGCCATTAACTGAACAAGAAAAAAGATAAATTAATGAGAAATCAATTGTGGTGCTAAAGTTTTTGAACATCATGCAGTAAATGAGTACAAGCTGCTCGCTGAATGGGGCAAGCCTCTCCACCCAGCTGATCCATCTGTCCTGGAGCAGGGATAGGGAGTCAGTGAACAGAAGCACCTGGCTATCAGAAAAAGTCTGTTCCTGCACTGAACAGCAGAGACATAATTAAAATATGGAGCAGTTGCTCCCAAACTGAGCACTGTCTACTGTGCTGGCTGCTTCCAGCCTATACCACTGCTGCTGGAGTTTCGTGTAGGTGGAGAAGGTGCCAAAAGAAAGATTCTCAAAGAAAATTTTGTGCTGAAGTTTCTAACAAGAGCATATGCACACTTTATCTTCAGCAAAGTCATTTCAAGTTCATCTTTTCAGTTCACTCCCTGGGCTTTAAAAGCCAGGCCCCCAGATGCTATCACGTAGGACTGTACTGACAGAGGCGTGACTCGATAGAAGGTTTCGAACCTTTGGCTCCACTAAGGAGATTGCAGTAATTTCAGCTAATGGAATAATGGATAGCAATCTTAGGTTGTCATTCTCAGTCTGAGTCAGCGCTAGAGAGGAGCGGACACTTTACGAGTTTTTTCACAGATATTTGTGACAGCAGAGAAATGATGATTCCCAGTTCATTTCCGTGCACTTGATTGAAGCGTGCTCGCTTAGAAGACTCAATTTTCTCTGCTGATTCCCCTTTCTCCACTCTTTTCTCAAATTATCTTTTTTTGCAGCCTTGTGGCTTAGCTATTTCATGGTCCTCATTTCACACTCCTTGACTCTCAGTCCTGATCTTTGCTCAGTAAACTGCAGTTCAAATCAGCGACAGATGACATCTGGCTGCACGTTTAAAAGTCCTAAAAGCAAACCCAATTTGGATAAAATTTCAGAAGAGCAAGAATAAAACAAACACCGTACTAAATTTCATGTAATTTGCAGACAAGAAGTAACTGTTTTTTACTCTACAGAATACAAACTTGGTGTTTTTCTTAACCTTACAATTATTTTCAGCTAAAATTTTTTCTAAGCCACTTAAACTATACAGAATCATTTAGAACTATCAGTCCTAACAGATGAATGGCAGCAAAGCTTGAGGCAAGTGGAAAAACTGTTCTTACTACAGAGAATAATTAGTACACCTTCTTGAAATTTGCCACTGATTTCTGTGTTAACAGTAAATGAAAAAAACAAGACAAAAATAATTATGTAGAAAGTTTTGGAGCTGTCTAAGTAAACATTTTTTAAATTTTCCAGGATCAATTTCCATTCATCCATGAAGACCCAAGCCCTAGAATAGTCCTAGAAGTAAAGCAGATTTCAAAATTACATTGATCAAGCCAATGGCACTTGTGCCATTTTTATCAAAAGTTAGTAATCATAAGATGTGATACACCAAGTAATATAAAGATATTCTAAATTATCTGTCCAAGTTATATTGCTATGAATTACAAGATTCAGAAAAATGTAATGCATGCCCTCCTCCTTACCCTACTATTTGTTTGTTTGATTTTGATTAAACTTATCTCATTTCTCTCTTTCTCTATTGTTTTTTTCTTTTTTCTTCTTTTCCTCTTGTTACCACACAACTTCTTTCTAGGTTCTACACTTTCCTGCACAGAAAGCATACGTCATTGCTTTGTGTTGTACCTGTAAAACTTTCAAGTGAGTGTGTTTATGTTCTACTGTAAATCTGTCCAGTAAGGTAACAAAGGCTATAATTAGATAAATAATAATAGAAAGACATATTGCAGATCCCTTACTCACAGTGCTGAGCAATTACTCATGTGAGCTGTGCCATGAAATCCATCACTGACTGCATGACTCCTGTGAAAAACTGAGCAGTGAGGACTTCAATCTGGTCCATTATCACTATGCAATGTAACATATTTGTGTAAATTGGTCTAATTCTGAGGTCTCTTCGGAACAAAGGTCTCTTTGAATATACTCTGCTGCAGTAATAGATTAACTGCCAAGCTGTGAGACCCCAGCAGGAGACAGTACAGCAGTCAATATGAGGGGATATATACAGTATCTAATTAATTCTAATGTTTTTCCATGTTTAATCATCCAGGTCATCAACATCCAAATATTTAAGTGTAAGCTTCAGCCTTTCCAAGGGATCTGCAAACATATGACAAATAGCAGTGACTGTTCAAATCTTCCCAAATTACATGATATATCTACAAGTGACTTACGTCCTTTTACACACCACGTTCCCATGTTCCTGGGAGAGAAGCTGCCATGCTGGATGGAATCACATACGCTGGTTTAGGATGTAAGTTGAACAACAACAGCTTAGAATATCCACATAAAAATTGTCACTTATCCATACAGAGATATGAACAAGTTCTCTATCCTATTCTGTTTGAGTGTCTGTTGACTTTGGTACTTCTGCATCCATGGTGACACCTCTTTCTCTCCTGCTCCAAGACATCCCTGACCAGGCTGCCAGCTATGGCCATCAACCTCAGCCATCTTTGCTGTGTTTTTTTCCTGATCATAAGTACTCTTCCTCAAATGTGCCTGATGGATCAGTATTTTAAAAAGTTTGAAAACTACAGCAATATATTTTAAAAGCAATTTATTTTCAAACAGAAAATATCAGAGCTAATGAATCCACTAAGACAGATAAACTGCATTCTGTTTTGGTCCCTGCTATACCCCAAAAAAAAAAAAAAGATGTGGACAGGCTGGAGAAGGTCTAGAGAGGGTTCACAAAGATGATCAAAGAACGGGGAAGCTGCCATACGAGGAAAGGCTGAGAGAACTGAGTTTGTTCAGCCTTGAGAAAAGAAGGCTTAAGGGAGACCTTATCACCATGTTCCAGCATTTAAAGAGGGGCTAAAATCAAGATTGAAATTCCCTTTCTACCAGGAGTCACATGGATAAGGCTCAGGTGTGATGGGTAAAAGATATTCCTGGGGAGGATTCTGCTTGGACATAAGAGGAAAATTTTTCATTATGAAAAAAATTTGTCATTGGATTAATCCCCAAGTAAGTGGTGGATTCAGCAATGTTGGACACTTCTAAGATTCAGCTGGACAGGGTGCTGAGCCGTCCTGTCCAGACCATGCTTTTGCCAAGAAAGGAAGGACCAGATGACCTCTGTGGTCCCTTCCAATCTGGTAGTCTATCATTCTATAAGTAAATTTGCATTTAAAAGGATGCTTTTCATGTTAGAAACTGGTCATCAGTCATTTTACTTCATTTTATTTTTTTTTTCATAATTGTTTTCTTGAAAATAAGTGTTTTGTCTGTCACAGGTTGTTTTGGGAAGAGGCAGTGAGTTAGAGTATGGAGGGACTTTTTCAAGAGGAGTTAATCTGCTGGATGACTTTTTGGGCTGGGATCCATCATCGCCCACACAGTGCAGACCAAGAGCATCTCATCATTTTGGACTTTCAATTTTTACTATGGCTAACAGGTTTCTGAATGTGCTTTACATTTTCTCATAGTGGTAACTATTCTCACAGAAATCACACTGTTGTGCCACCAATACAGTGCAGATACCCACGTGTGTTTGAACAAGAAATGTGAAATGATGATTTGGAAAATGAGATTACAAGAGAAAAAGCACACTCTCCCAGACCCCAACCCCTCAGGTATTTCACAAAATTAAGGAGGAAAGGAAGAATAAGAAAAATGAAAGGAAAAATGACAAATTTAATAATTTAGGATTTTTCAAAAAAAAATTTGAAACATATCCAAAAGTACTTAATTCCTGCTCACAAGCTTGCTCCCAAAACATCTAACAGATAATTAAATTGATTTTACAGTGAGCTAATAGGGATTTGACATTGGTCTAGTACAAAAAAAGGGCAGTACCTGCTACTCCTATTGCCTGCCTTGTGTTGCCTTGAAGTCTTCTTACAGCTGGGAGGTGAGTCAAATGACTCTGCTTATGCAAGTGCCAGCTGAGTCCCTATGACAATTTGTTGTTACATTGACATAACACAGTCATCAAATGTCTGGTGAGATTTGGAAAACAGATGGAAGACTAAGTGACACAGAATAAAGATGCGCTCTAACTGTGTCTTTACCTCCAGCAAACAGGAAAATACTCCATTGATTCCCAATGAACGATCAGAGTGAGGGAGAGACAGCTCCAGGTTAGAAACTCGTAAGATTGCCAAGTGCCTGGGAACACATCTAAAAGACAGTGAATAATTATCTCATACAAGAAAATTAAATATAAGACAAGATCAAATACATTTTCAGAGGTAACAGTAATTTATAAAATGGATACACTGGAAGATCAACAAATGCAACTCAGCAGATTGTCAAAAGGCAATCAAATATCAGAATATACACACATATACATCTAAAAGACTGGTGATGATTTAAAATCTCACTCTTTGCTGACTGTTAGACAACCCAGAATTTTTCAAATGAACTCCCGTCTGATTTTATTTCCCAAAGGATGTATGTTTGAGAAGTGCTATCTCAATTGTCAAAAGTTATAATTCTCTACATGCAGAAAGGCTGATGCAGACAAAGCAATTGTCCCTACCTGGCCAGCTCTAGACTGGTGACAGGTTTTGCACCAACACTTGTTGTATTTCAGCTAAATGTGAACTTAATCTTCCAAGCCACTTTTCTAAAGCAAAAGAATTTCGGAGAATGCATTGTCCAAATGACCACTGGAACTGCTGAGGGACTTTGATCAGGACTTACAACCATGGAATCTAGTTCATGATCTCCATCTCCATTCAGATGTTGGTACAATATATGTTTCAGGAAACAAAATTAAATTATGCTCTGGAATGGAGACGGAACCACTTCCCACCAGAACCCAGCCTGGAAAACACCGATTGTGCATGGGCATTTAGACCTGTGCGGAAAAAATGCCAGTTTCTTTACTTCTCTTTTTTTAAAAGTCACCTACAACTTTCTTTTGTTGAATAAAAGACAAAGGACAACAAGGTATAGCAATTTATTTTAAAACCTATTTTATAGAACATTGTGAATTTTATGCAAAAGAATTTTTTTTGTTGTTTTGGTTTGGATTTTTTTTTGTCACCAATGTGTATATATTATTAAATGCTTCTTTCATATTTAGCAAAAATTTTACTTGTATTTTTAAATGTCTTAGTCATTCCTTTGATTTTTTTTTTTCATATCAGATATATGAGAATGAGAAATGACTACACAACAAATCCCTTTGCCCTCAGAACAATAGCATAAAGAATCCTATTGGCTAGTATAAAAAAGGTTGGATAAATGAACAATGTAGTTGGTTTTACTGAAAAACAGGCATGGGCTATGTGTCTGAAAACCTGTTTAATACTCTTTATCAGCCAAAACACATATTTGCAGGTACACTGCAAATGCACAGCAAGTGCACTCTGAACAGGTAATTAATGTTATCTGCAGCACAGAGGCCTGCAATGCAGAAGAAAAAGAGACAGAGGTGACTGGTGCTCCATGGCAGTGATTGGCAGTGAAACAAAGAACGAAGATTTGGGGTGAAACATGTTCTGTTCTTGAGCTTTCTCAAGCAGGCATACAGAAGGTAGTGAAAGGAGGACAAAAACACAATCCCTTTTCCTTTTCAGCTGTACATAAAAGATGGCAAGCACACCAGCAGAGAACACTTGCAGCTGATTCAGCTCGTTCATCAGCCCTTGTTTGGGCTTAAACCCAACTCTCACTGAAGTCAAGGGGAGTACTTCCTTCGCCTTCTGTGCTGAAATGGATTGAATCTTTCACAGTCCTCTGGGAAAGTAGAGAACTCTCCTTTAGCCAAAGTGGAAAGTGCTCTTTCCTCAAGCACTAGAAATGCTAAAGCAACTGCATGTCAGACATCTTAAAATGGGCTGGCAGAACTGGTATTACCTTCCCCCAGAATGATGCACCTGGAAAGAAGCCACAGTAAAATGGGAAGTGTTTATCATTCCCAAACGTGCAGCTCTGTCTGTTAAACTTCATATAAAATGAAGCAGTTCTCTCCTGCTCTCTTCTCTACCTGCATGAGAGCAGTGAGGCAGAGCTCTCTGGTGGCTCTCATGAGCAGGAACTGATGGGGTGTTTTTTTAAAAAAAACCAAAAAATCCCAAACTAAACAAGTCTTTATTTAAGGAACTTATTTGCAAAGCTCGATTTCTTTTTATAAATCTGAGAAGAAGCAGATTACAATCTACAATATTCCTTTCACACACGACTGAATAGTATTTGGGGTTTTTTTGGAGAACACCAAAAGTTCCTTGCTTTCACCACAGGACCAGTTTCACTCCTAAGTTCAGCTTCTCTCTGACTTTACACAGGCAATATCTTATCTCAGCTGCCTCACTTGCTACTGAAATGCCTGAGGGGGTCTTTTTTCCACACCAACCCCAGCCCAACAAAAAACCCAGGTGAGACTTCCACAGGCTTGAAGTTCTCTGACTTTCTTCCCAATGTGGTTAAGAGCCTGTATTTGGAATTACTTCTTCTTGCTGGCAAAAACCCCTGCTTTTTCTGAAACAAGGCTTCTATTTTTTTTCCTCTCTTTGCAGCAATACCAAAGCACTCACAGGATATTTGTGAACATGGTGTTCAAGAGCTTTCATGTGCACCGGTGTATCAGCTAGGTGCAATCAGCATTCCAACACAGACTTGCAGAAAGTACCCTTTCCATTAACCTTTTAAATGTGACAGTCACTTGAGCAAATTGAAATCCATCATTTTAGATTGCTGGGGGATTTTTTCTAACTGAGCTAAAAGTCTTTTTACTCTTTAGCTTCACTTATTGACAACGTGCCCTTTAAGTTCTCCTCTGGAAACCATGTATATCTACAGCTACCTTGACCTTACTAATTCCTCTAATTTTCTGTAGTTTACACCAATCTGGTGCTGCTGTATTTCTTAGCTCACACTTAGGTAATCTCCAATCTCATATATGACTCAAAGAGTTTTTCTCCATGGCCCTTCCCTCCTCATTCCTGCCAACAGGAGAGATGGCTTTGAAGGGTTGAGGTTATCGTGCTGGTAACTCATGGTACCATCACAGTGCAAACATCATTGTGGAAAAATTGGCAAGAATTTTTTCTGTTTTCTACCCCATTTCCAATGTTGAGAGGTTCAGGGAAGAGAGAAGGGTTTGTCTTATATAATGTATTTTCCCTGGAAAAAAAAAATCATGTGGTTTACATGATTCAATTCAGTACCATAATTTTACCGATTGGCAGGGAAGACAACCTCAAAGGTGAGTGTTTCCCTCCTGTCTTAGGTGGTCAAGACAATAATGCTGCAGAATCTTAGTAATTTAATTAGAAATTATACAGAACTGACTGATCTTTGATAAGAACCAAAATGACATTGTTTGGAGTGAAAGTGGCCAATGAGAGTGTTTATATGTTCTTTTCTTGACCTGAGATTGTAGTTATGGATGTATTGATGGAAGTCAAAGACATTCAATAGGTCTGTGTAAGAGGCTGAAGAAACTGAGACTTACAATTGCATGTTAGTCCTGAAGTCCACATGGAGGCCTTGGGGAACTGCATGGCATTCCTGAGTGGCACTACTCAGGTCAGAAAAGGAATTAGGAATGGCAGAAAGGATTGGCAGAATAAACATAAGCTTTCCAGAAACAGAAGATGCTATGGAAATCCTGACCATGCCAGAACTTTTAAGAACAAGCCATAACTGAGCCTCTAAAATGAGTCACAGCCCTACTTAGCACTTCTGCTGTGAAGAGATGTGAAGTCTTTTTTCCCATGCTGGATCTTCCTGATGAGCTCTGGCAGAACAGAATGACCCAGAGGAAAAGTGAAATCCTGCTCTCAAAGCAGGAGAAGGCCTCTGACAAGGTGAAGCCCTGCTTTCCAGTGGATACAATGCACTACTGAGTTTCTGCAATGCACTAATGAGTTTCTGCAAAGTCTGACTGGGTCTTGCGAGTCGGGTCAGATGGCTGAGTGTCTCCAGCAGAGACCCAAACACACAGTGAAACTTTTAACCATGAATTCCTTTTTATAAGCAGCCCTCATTATAAGTTCATGATCCTTGCCCAAAGAAATGCAGTTTCTTTTTCAGAGGAAAGACAATTTTACCTTGAGCACATGCCCTGGGACGAGGAGAATTGCTAATGACCCCCATGTGAATTCCCTTTCCCCAAATGAAGTTGAACCATAAGAACTGGCTATTCTAAACTAGTGGTGAAGTTTTGACTCTCTTGTGGAACAGCTGCTGTTTCCAAACCTCTATCACTGTTGGGTTAAGAAGGACAAAAGTTCTCATAGCCACACTGGAGTACACAGTAACTGAATCCTTTAAGGGCTGAAAAGAAGCCTGAATTTCTGCATCCGAATTTCATCTCATTCACATTAAGGATTAGGGCTAATGCTTTGTGGTTTGGAAGGAATGGAAAGCCCGAGGGTGGAGATAGCTTTGGACAGCAATGGCTTAGCTCTTCAGAAAAAAAAAATTCTCTGCCCAGAAGGAATTGTTACATTGATAGGCTATGAAATGGGCAGTGATTAACTTTCTGAAACTTGTTTGATGTTACTTGAGTAGTGTTATTTTGGGATAGTAATGTGTAAAAATCCTTTAACACAGACACTGCTGCTTAGCTGAAATTCACCAGTTGTATTTATTACACTATTTTACTTGGGATGTGTTGTTCAGAGTAACATTATTTTAACCTCTATCAGGTTATTGAGCCATACAGTGATACAGTGAGTTGAGTAATTCCTACTAAAACTAGTGGGTGGGCACTGCTGCTTATGAGATTGGCAAAGATATGAAATAGTTAACAATTAACAGGAATTATCTATAGAATCTGAATGCTGTTATAATAATGCTGTTGTGCTGAGCACATCACAAGCTGTCACCAGTAGCTCAGAAAATACACATTCAGAAGCACGATGAAGGGCTACATCAAATTTTTCTAGGGGGTATATGCAAGTAGTTAAATGAGAAACACCCAAAGAGTGGCAAAGAAAGGCAAGTTGTCAAGGAAACATCAAGGAACATGGTCCTTAGAAAAGGCTTGTGGTGATAATGGTGGGGCAGATGAGGGACATTTTCCTATTTGAAATCTCCTCCATTTAGGAAAAAGGTACACATAAACTGAATTGAATTGAGGATGACTGCCAAACCACATATGGATTCACTATAACTGCAAGTTTAATTTCTCTATGATGGATCAATAATCCTGGTTCCTAGTGATGTGAAGATAAATTCATGTGACCATTTGTTGCATCACATAGTCTTTTTGTAGAAATAACCAAAACCATCACAACCTTGATGTGGACTATTCAACATTACTTATTAGATTAATGGGTGAGGTCTCAAGAAATGCTTATGGAGAGAGAAACTCAGGTTGTTTTCATAACCTCACTATTCGCAAGAGTGTGTGTCCCTCACTGGCAGGCTCTGCCTCCCAGCATACAGGCATGAATCTGAAATAACTTGGACTCAGAAAATGCTCCCATCTGAATAAATATATAAGATCAACTTTTAGACATGTTCCTTAAGCGTTCTATTAATTGTGAATAGACTAACATGATCTTAGGTAGTTTCCTGAACCCAGCTGAGGCACCCGACTCCTCTTTTGCATGTTATGAATCAGCTTGATCCCAAGGGCTCTGTACTTCAGCTTTCCCTGGAAGCTCCTCATCTGCAAACACATTCCAAAGGACAATTCAAAATTTGGATCTTGCACTACAATACATTCTTTCTCTGATAGAATTAATGCCCTGGATGTGAAAAATTGAACGGCCACCCCACTTAGCCCTTTCAATCTCTGCTCCTGTTCCAGATTCATGACTTAGCCTGGTGTGGAAGGCAAAATTTTTGTTTCAATGAAGGCCTGAAGATTTATGAAATCTGTTTTGAAATGGAAAGTCCACCTTTCCAAAATTCTCCGAAAACAGATATGAGGGAAGGCATTTTCTTTTGAGTTGATCAAAAATTCTTCACTGAAGTTGCTTTTTGAGAAAATCACATCTTATAAAGCAACAGTATTGGGCAAGGTAAAATGAAAAATAAACATTTAAACCTTTTTCTTAAACTCTTCAAATACCTTTTATTGTCTTACCTGAACTACACCCAGAGACTGCATTTTTTCCTAAATAATATCTTATCAATATGATAGACTAAGCAGATCTAGGTAGAAACACTTCCTAGCTCACTCTGATTTGTGAATTATCACAGAAACTTATGACAGGATTAAAAGCAAAGATATTAAATGCTTTCAAATCTGCAACAATAGAATGAATGGCAGAACAGTTTTTCATTTAATCTAATAATATCAAACCTATCACATTTTTATTTTAATCAGGCAGCAGGAGCTATTTGAAAGATCTTCTTCTAGCAGCTGTGCTCCCATGCACTGTGTGACCCTTCCTTTTGCAGCATCACTCGGCTCTCGTGAGTGGCCGAGGCGCTCCCATGCACGGAGCTCGCAGGGATGGCCCGGTTCCAAGCGCTGCTCTCACCAGGTGAGGGCAGTCACATTCCTTAATGAAAACCAAGCAGCTGTCACCTTGGGAGAAAACCAGGTTGGCCGCCCACACACAGACCCAGAGGGATCCTGTTTGGCCTGAGCTTTGTGTATAGCAGAGGGAAAGAAAAATCAGAAACAAGGAAAGGGAAGAGCCTGTTTCATGAGCGTCATTTATTTGTGGGCTTTGTCTCATGTAGCCCGTTCTGTTTGAACATCAGTTGCTATCATTTTGGTGGAAGCGGGGGCACTGGGATAATATACATATTTATGTGCAAAACCAACATGGAAATGCAGTCATCTTTGTCCCGATGCAGTGAAAGACTGTAACATCTGCATATCAATAGCCACAAATTTGATTCAGTTCTCAGTAGTGTCACTCCGGAGAAACTCAAGGCAGGAAAGTGGTGAGTTTTCATGTCTTTTTTTGCTATGGCACCAGTTGGGTTTTTTCATATTCTCAATCAAGAAGCCAAATTCAGCAGAGCAGATGAGGATGAGGCAGAGCATACCCACCCGGGTCAGGAAACCTCGCTGTGCTCTGAATGAGGGATAAGAAACCTGCCTTTGCCTCTGCTGACGGAGAAAACAGCTTTTCTTATACCTCCATGGGAATTTAAAGGCAGCTGCTGCAGTCTGTTAGCTAGGTTAGATTCTCCAGAGACTGTGCTGAGCCTGTCTGGATCCCTGGGGAATGGAGGAATGAGATCAGTGAGTGCAATAGATGCTTGCTGCAAACTCTGTGTGCTGGCCCTAGAAATCTCCTCAGCTCTATGACCCCTTCAATTGCTTGGGCTCCTAAAACACATGGGCATTAATGAATATCCCTGTCCTCAACTTCACCAGAACGACTTTGACATTCATTTTGAAGGAAACCCAGTATTTAGAGTTATACATCCTGTGCTTTTATAAACATCAGCTGTTGGTAACTGTCAGAGACATGGCCTGGAAAAGGACCAGGTGCTCAAGGGGAGCTCTTTATTCCTTCATCTTTCTCCAGCAAATCCACAAGCCTACCAGGAAACTAGGATGGGCTGACAAAGGCATTGTGGGCTTGTATGATACAGTAAAACATCTGCTTCCAGGGCTGCCAGCAAAATGCTGACTATGAATGCACAGGAAAGAAAACAAGTACTACGGATGCTGCAATGCTCAGATGCATGAGAAATATTTTAATGGATGGGAAATAGATCAACAGACCTGTGAGCTTTTGTCATCGCTCTTATACTTCCCTTGCAGGAATATTTTTAAAAATCTACTGAGCCAAATATTAAGCTTTTATAAAATTATCATGCCCATTTACTTAGTCAGATGTTCGAAGGATTTGCCACCCCCCACCCTCCCCAAGTCTTATTAATATTTCCTTCAGTCCTCAAATTACAGGAAATTATCTAATTCAAGCCCAATATATGCATGAGAAATTCATCCTGCAGTAGAGGCAACATTAGCGTTAGAAATTTATTATAGAATTAATAACTATTAATCATCGGAAGTAATGATGTTTCACCTAATAGGGTAAGTTTAAGATTCAATACGCCTTCCACAGGATAGTGATAACTCTTGTTACTGAGAAAAGCAACAAAATGTTTGTGAAAGGGAGCTCCCAGCCAAATCAATAACATAAACCTTTCACATCTTTGCATTTCAGTCTAAAGTAAAGAACTACATAAATCCCCTTGAAAGCTGAACCAAAGAAATGGCATATGAGCCACTCTTTAAATGGGAAAAAATATTTAAGAGGAACTATTTTAAGTCAGTTGGTTTACAGAGTTCTTTGTTCATCGCTGGGACAAGTGAGAAGGCATCTCCTCTTTTTGTGTACATGTCTGTATTTGTCAAGATATTTCAGAGTACAGCCATATATGATTCTTGTTTGTGTAGTTTTGGGTGTTTTTAAAGTCTTAGAATAACCATATTTCTATGAAATATCTTTTTTTTACTGAGACCATATTCATAAACACATCTATCAGCCACAGGCTTGATGTACCTATATCAAAGACAAGCAAACATTATCCTCAGCATACTTCATTTCCAACTCCTTTAAACAGGATTGTGTGATGAAATTTTAACTTCAGATAAATCAGAAATTTTTTTAACTTCCTTTTTATTTGATGGGAAACACATCACAGGCCTGTTACTTGATTTTCAAAGTTCTGCATCACATGGCAAGTGCACATTGCAAATCTTATTGAGTGATAGGACCTAAAAATACTTATTTAAGGCTTTTTTTTTCTTTCTTACTGAACAGAGGAATTCTGGTAAATTTTTGCTATATTTGAACTTAAAAAAATTATGGGATCCAGAGATTTAAGTATTGTATTCCCATTTCCACAAACTCTACATTGTTATGAAAGCTGTTACAGATTTTTTTTTTTTAATCTTCTAAATTTTCTGCTATTTCTGTAAGAGTATAGAGGGACCCAACTCACTGGTGTTCACTTCCAGCAGATCATAGCAGCAAAAGAATAGATACACATCCCCTGTTG
Source organism: Corvus cornix cornix (assembly GCF_000738735.6). Classification (NCBI taxonomy): domain Eukaryota; kingdom Metazoa; phylum Chordata; class Aves; order Passeriformes; family Corvidae; genus Corvus; species Corvus cornix. Next base: position 11,322,847 of record NC_046335.1, read on the forward strand.
CACAAAACCTCGTTTTCTCTGTTTGATCTGGAGAAAGAATGTCTGACTGAAATACCTATCTTCCCCTCCTATATGAGACAACACTGTATAGTCTGTGTTGTAGAAGGTAAATGTGTTTACAGGAAAAACCAAGGGTCTTTTCTGGAGACCAGAGCCTGAGCTCAGCTGCCAGAAATGCTGGAGCTCAGGGAGGAATTTGAGGGACATGTGACCTGGTATTGGTTCATGTCTCCTGGTACCATAGCACACCATCTTGCAATCACCTTTACAGCAACCAAATGCAACAGAAAGATGACTTAGTTTAGGTGAGGTGTTTGTGAACAAACCTCTTCTGAGCAATAAAATTCCTGGTACCTTGCAAATGTCCCTAATGATAAAGAATAAGGGAGAAACTGTTTATACAGTACAGTTTTTAATAGAAAGACTTCATAGGCTTTTCCATTAGACGTTGGAAGGTCTCTAATATGCACTGTTGAACTTCTTATTGAAATAATTTGTACACATTAGAAACACTGCTATTGTAGCAGCAGTCTTGAAAGATCTGCTATAGAATAATGGAGGGTATCCTTCTACAGAATAGTGGAGGTTTTCCTGCTGAGGCTGTCTCAATTGCTACCACCTCAATTGTTACAATTTCAATTGCAATTGTACATCAGCAGGTACTGTGACTCGGATACATTCCTTACTGCCCAATTCTCATCTTCCTTTCTTGCACCTCAAATGTTCACAGTAAATCAGGACCATTTGGCTGCTAGGTGCATTATGCTGCCTTGGAGGAAGGAAAAGGGAATGGATATAAAAGTTAACTTACTGCTGTTAGAGGTCTGAAATCCATCAATGCTTTGTGTGCTTCTCCAGAAAGAAAAGCAGATGTGCAGGTCCTGCTGCAGACACAAGTATAGTGGAAGACTGAAGGAGAAGGCTTCTTTGCTATTGCTGCTTTGCATAGGTGATAAATGGTGTTGCATCCAGCTGGTCACCAGTCACTAGTGGTGTCCCACAGAGATCAGTGTTGGGCCGAGTCCTGTTTAATATCTTTATTGATGTTGTGGATGAGGGGATCCAGTCTACCATTAGTAGGTTTACAAATGGCACCGAGTTGAGGAGGAATGCTGGTCTGCTGGATGGCAGGAGGGCTCTGCAGAGGGATCTGGACAGTCTGGATCAATGAGCCGAAGCCAATGGTGTGAGGGTCAACAAGGCAAAGTGCCCTTGGATCACAGCAACCCCTGTAGAGCTACAGGCTGGGGACAGAGTGGCTGGAAATCTCCCCAGCAGAAAAGGACCTGGGGGTGCTGGTTGACAGCAGCTGAACATGAGCCAGTGTGAGCCCAGGTGGCCAAGAAGGCCAATGGCACCTGGCCTGGATCAGCAAGAGTGTGGCCACCAGGACCGGGGCAGTGATTGTCCCCCTGTACTCAGCACTGGTGAGGCCACGCCTTGAGTGCTGTGCTCATTTCTGGGCCCCCCAACTTAGGAAGGACGTTGAGGTGCTGGAATATGTCCAGAGAAGGGCAATGGAACTGGTGAAGGGTCTGGAGCACAGGTCATATGAGCAGTGGTTGAGAGATGTGGGGGTGTTTAGCCTGGAGAAAAGGAGGCTCGGGGGAGACCTTATTTCTCTTTACAACTCCCTGAAAAGAGGGAAAAGGTGAGCGTCAGTCTCTTCTCCCAGGCAACCAGAAATAGGACAAGAAGACACAGTCTTAACCGGCTCCAGGGGAGGTTTAGTTTGGACATTAGGAAGAAGTACTTCACAGAAAGAGTGATTAGGCATTGGAATGGGCTGCCCAGGG